>NW_022631035.1:1295681-1515240 GCF_010015895.1 Lontra canadensis | reverse complement strand
GCGCTGGGCCGGCAGGGGCGCGCGCGGGCGCGCCGGGGCTGGGGGTGCCGCACGGGCGGGGTTTCCTGCCCCGGCACCAGCTTCGTGCCCGCAGCGTCCGCCGTCTCCTCCCGCGGGGTCGCGGCACCCCCCAGCTCTGCTCGGGCCCGGGCCCCCTCCTGTCCTGGCGAGGCCCGCCCGGGGAGGACACCCACCGCTGCTGGGCGCGCTCGCGCTCCTGCCGGCCCAGCGCCTCCTTCTCCTGCTCCAGCTGCTCGCGGAGCTCCTCCACCTGGCGCCCGAAGCGCTGGGCCGCCCGCGAGTCCGCCCGCAGCAGCTCCGCCTCGTGCAGGCTCTTGAGCTTCTTAACCTCCTGCTTGTGCTTGGCGACCAGCTTCTGGATCTCGGGCTCCAGGCCTGGAGGAGGGCACTGCACTGCGGGGGCCTGTCCCTCCGGCCTTGCGCAGCCGTGGGCCCCTCCTCTCCACTGGCCATGCTGCCCGGGGCCCCGATCCTTGCCCCTGGTGCTGTGGGTAGGGGACCCCCAGCTCTCCCCAACGAGGACACTGGGGCCGCGGCCCATCCAAGGGATCCCCCACCCCAGCCACCCCAGAGAAAGCCCCATGGAGTCCACCTAGGCCCACCGTCCCTCCCACCCCCAGTGGGGCTCCTCCTGGAAGAGGGATCCTCGGGGGGCAGGTGGGCTGGGTGTGGGTGGCCATTAGTGGCCACAGCTGGGGTGCTCCGTCAGCCTCAGACCCATTCTCTAAGCTGGGGAGCAGCGACAGTCCCAGGTTGCAGGGACCCCAGGGCGCCCCCCATGCTTCCACCCAGGGCACCCCCGTCCCCGGGAAGGTGGAGGAGTTCAGGGGGCAGAGGGAAGGCATGGCCCATGCTCTCCAACCGCCCTTTGTTCTGAGTTGGGCCCGCAGCCGGCCCCCTCCCCGCCTCAAAGCCGGCTGAATGTCACCTGAGGGTACCGTGGCTATGACTGAAACCACCACAGTCCTTGCTCAAAGACGCCCCCACCCGTGCCTCTGGGCCATGCGGCCCGTCAGCCTCTGACCAGCTCTGGGGGTGCCCAGTGCTCACCTCGGACTGTGATCTCCTTGATTTTTCGGGTTTTCTCATTGATCCACTTCTCCCTGCGGACTTTCTCGGTAGCGCTCATTAGCTCTTTGAGTTTCTTAATCTCCTGCCAAGCAGGAAACAAGAAGTCCCCAGCAGCTGAGGAAGTGGGGGGCACAGAGACACCCCCACCCCACCTCCCCTGCACACACCAGTGAGCCTGCTCTGCCCTCCCCAGATGTGGAGGCCTGAGGGAGGAAGTAATTGGTCTTCAGAGGCCCCACTGGGGTACCCCTAGGTCCCCAACCCTGGTGTCCCCTGCCATGGCTGGGGGGACTTTAAAAATGTTGCTGCCAGGGCTCCTGGGTGGTGCAGTCGGTTGAGCGTCCGACTCTTGGTTCTGTCTGGCTCAGGTCGTAATCTCGGGGTGGCAGGATCGAGACCCGTGTGGGGGGGGGTTCCTGGCTCAGCAGGGGTCTGCCTGAGGTTCTCCCTTGGCCTCTGCCCCTCCCCCTGCTTGCACATGCATTCTCTCTGTCTAATAAACAAATCTTTAAAAAAAATTGCTGGTGCCACTGACTTCCCAGAGTCAGCTTCCGGTCTGGGGACCATCGCGGCCCACACCGTGGCAGGTGCAGCTGGGGCGGGGCGGCCTGTGACCGGCAGCTGCCAGCAAAGCCGGATGAGGCAGGGGTCTGGTCCTCAGCCGACAAAACCAGGAAAAGCACATGTGGCCCCTCTGTCCAGGGGCCCAGAGCTGGGGCAGCCAGCACTGTGTGGGGTGCAGGCTGGGGCTGTGAGTCCCTGGGCCCCAGGGTCTGGCACCCAGCAAGGCAGAGGGAAGCAGCTCCAGGGGCGGGAGGGGGCCGAGACTGGTGCTGGGGCAGCTCCTCTCCACCGCCCCCAGCCCCCTGGCTGGCCCCCCAGATGTGGGGTGCAGGCCTGAGGCTCTTCTGTGTGTGCTCCTGGCCCCGAGGCTGCATGGTGGGTCCCGGGGTCTCATTCCTAAGCCCCCGCGACTCTCGTGCGACTCTCGTGCTCCAAGGCGGCCTCCCTCCCCCAGGCGCTGCGAGCTGGCTGGGGCTGGGGGCAGGCTGTGGGGACAGTGGGGGAGGCCGGCCACCCTGGCCACAGGCCACCGGCCCGAGGGACTCACCAGCTCGTGCTGCTCCTGCACCTGGGCCTCCCTGTCCTTGCGCCGCTGGTCCCCCTGCTTCAGCTCTGCCACCACAGCCTCACACCTGTCGGCCAGGGCCTTCTTGTCCTCAATCAGCTGCGATCAAGGGCGGAGGCTAGAGCTGCTGCCCTGGGAGGGGGCCCCGCCACCGAGACCCCCGAGAGCCCGTGGGGGACCCTGGGGCTGGGGGGGCAGGCATGCCAGCGGGCAGGGGCTGTGGCTGGGGGACACGGTGAGGAGTGGCGTGGGTCACAGCCTTGAGGGAGCACCCAGCGATGTCTGGGACCAGCCCCGTAAGTGTTCCCACGGGAAGATGCTGTCCGTTTCCACAGAGGGGAGGGGGCCCAGCGAGGAAGGCCCATGGGCCCGGAATTCTCCGTGAGGCCTAAGCCAGTCTGGAACAACAACCCCACGGGCCCAGCAGGTCCTGGCCCCTCTCCCCAGGTGCCCCGTTGCCCAAGAAGAGGCACCTGGTCAATGAAGGACAGGTGCCGCTGGATGGTGGCCTCGTAGTGGTCTCTCTGCTGCCGCAGCTGCCGGCCCAGCTCCTTCTCGGTCTCCTTGACCCGCCGTACGGTCAGGTCCCGCTGCTGCACCTGCGAGGGGCACGGGGTGGGGGGTGTGCGGCTGGGCAGCACGCACCAGGAGGAGGGGACAGGGGCGAGGCCCTCGCAAGGGGCAGGCTGGCGAGCGGGACCCTAGTGGTCACGGACCCCGCGTGCGTGCGAGGATCTGCTGGGTGGGGACGGGGACAAGGACGTTACCAGCGCTCTCTGCAGCAGCCGCACCGCCTGCTTCTTCTCCTCCACCTCCAGCTTCAGCCGCATCACAGATGCGCTCGCCGTGGACATGGGCCCCAGACGCCCCTCCTCCGGCACCAGCCCCTGGGAAGGCCTGGCGCATCAGGCAGGCCCTGGTCACCTGGAGAGGCCCTGCCGTCCCCCCCTGGGGCCCCTCCGCACCTGGGGGGCTGAGGCCGGCCGGCCCTGCCCCGACGCCTCCATCTCCATCTCGTGCAGAAAGCTCAGGATACTCTGCATTTTGGCCTCGGATAGCAGAGTCCCATCCTCGGGGGGACCAGAGCACGCGCTCAGCTTCCCAAACTTCTCCAGGTTGTCAGCCGTCAGGGAGCTGGCGTCGTCCTCCTACGGGGGAAGGGGCACAGCGGCAGGCGCCGTTGGGGCAGCGGAGGACCTGGGTTGGGCCTCTAGGAGTCGCTCAGGGAACCCCGGGCAGGGGAGACGGGGGAGGAGCCAGTGCAGGGCCGGCGGCGGAAGGCAGCTGGACCTGGTCTGCAAGGAAGGGCTTCTCTGCCCAGAGGCTTGTGGGGCATCACTGGGGCACCACGGGCAGAGGCAGTACCCACTGCCCACCACAGGGCTGCCCACGCCAGGATGACTCTGAGCACCCTAACAAGCCCCTTTGGGCCCTCGTGAGGGTCCCGACCGAAGCAGGCAGGAGCCCCCGTGACCCGTGCGGACGCAGCCCACAGTCACCTGGTCGGTCCAGGAGTATTTGTCCTGGTGGTAGGCCCTGGGGCAGGGCAGTGGCTCAGGCTCCTCCTCCAGCAGCCTGAGTGTGTCCAGCAGCTCGTCCAGGGTGGCCCTGGACTTGGCCCTGCCCCCAGCAGGACCCACCACCTCCAGATCCTGGCTGGCCACATCCCGGGAGCTGGCATCCTGCAGTGGACACGTACAAGGGAGAGGCACGAAGGCCGTTAGGGAGAGCCAGAGAGCCGTGGGGGGGACACTAGCGGGGAGATGGGGGAGATGGGGGAGATGGGCCGGGGGAGGGGAGGCCTCCTCTGCACAGGCTCGTGCCCACGTAACCACACGGACCAGACTCGCCCTGACCCACCTCCAGGGAAACAAGAAGAGTGGCCGGGTGGGACGCCCCTGACCTTGCCCCTCGACCCACCCCAGCTCGGGGCTTCCTGCTCCCTCTGGAGACACGCACGCGGGCCCCACCCCGGAGCATTGGTGACAACTCAGTGGGTTTCCACAGTGACCCGTGAGACCCCATCCCTGCATCAGAGCGACAAGACCCACTCTGGGCAGCCTTTCCTGGCACCAGGGACCCCACAGGCATGGAGGGGCAGGCTTGGGCCACCCAAGCAGGGATGTGCCCCGAAGCTGAAGCCAGGAAGGGTGGACGGGAGGAGCTGTACAGACACCTGAGGCTTGTCTTCTGGAAACTGCCGGGGCTCTGGGGAGGAGTTGGAGGCAGACTGGCAGGGGTCCTCTGGGCCTGCAGTTCGGAAGCCAGACCCTGCACAACACAGCATAGCATTGGCTGCCCCCCCACTCAGCTGGGGCAGCAAATCTGGGGAAGACCTTAAGGAGAGGCCACACGCAGGGGAGGCAGAACACGCGACAGCAGGGGCCACGGCAGACTTCATGTGAAACACAGGGAACGTTCAGGAGCACTAACCTGCTAGGATGAAGGGTCAGGGGAACTGGTACGACCCCAGAACCCTTGGTCCCCCCATGTCCAGCTCCGGAAGAAGAGGGATAGGAGCAGAAAGGCAAGGCCTAAGGGTCTGCTACACGGCGGAGCAGGGGCCCGGGAGCCAGATTGCACCAGCAGAGGCCACAGCCCTCCCAGAGGGACGGGGCAGGGCTGTCTGGGCTGGGCTTGGGGAGGGGAGATGCCCTGAGGGTGCCCAGAGCCATGCCAGCTGGCAGGACAGTCCCAGGCTCTGCTGCGCTCACCGGCGTTGTTGGCCTTCTGGGTCTGCTGGGCGTGAGTGGTGCCCCCTGGCCTCGGGAGCGGCTCCTGGGCAGGCCGGGGCTTCTCCATCTCCCGGGCATCCTCCAGCAGCCTGGGCTCAGGGTCACCTGACTTCTGGGCCCGCTTCTGCTGCAGCTCCTGCCGCGGGGGGCCCCTCTGAGCGGCCTCGCCCGACAGAGCCAGGCCCCTAGTCCTTCCCAAACTCAGCTGCCCCGGGACCCAACGTCCAGTGGCTTGGGGAAGGAGGTTCAGGGAAGGCAGCAGGCAGGGGTCCCCGGGCTACAGGGGGTGGGCCCAGCAAGCATTTGCTGGCTTGGCCCTGGGCTCTCCACACTGCTTGGGTCACCTCAGGCACCTGAATGGCCGCTCGCCTGGCCTGGCGTGCCTTCTCCTCCCGGACCTTCTTCCTGGCTGCCTCCTTCTGCTGGTGCAGGCCCAGGAGCCCCTCTCTGAGCTGCCGTCCCTGCTCCTGCAGAAGTCAAAGTCACAGCTGGTTTGATGGGGAAGGTGGAGCTGCCCAATCCAGCCCTGGGTTTCTACAGGACCCCATGGCCCCCCAACCTGCCGCTTCTCTGCCCAGAGAAAACAAGCCTCCCTCCAGGCAGCCAGGGCTCTCCCAGCTGGGGAGGCCGCTCTGCCTCTAGGAGCCAGGGTCCTACAGCCAGAAGCCTGCTCGGACTGCTTGGGCCAGGGTGCTGCTGGCTGGCAGGCATGTCTTGACACCCAGGCTGTGACTCAGGGCAGGGAGGAAGCTGGGCCGCTGGACGGGGTACAGACCCACGGTGCAATCCCAGGCTGCAATGGCACTGGTCCTAGAAACCCCTCTGCGCATGGCTGGGACCCCGGGACGCTGGCCTGCATCCTTGCCGCCAGGCTCACACTCCACGCTGACCTTCTGCTTGGACGCGAGCAGGTGCTCCAGGTGGGCAGCCCCGGCTCCGCGTCGCCGCACCTGCTGGCGGTACCATCGCTGGATGGTGACGGCGGCCCGGTTCACCTGGTGGATAAACCTGCGGGGGGGTAGGGGCAGCAGGGCTCAGGACCGGGGCCCGGCCCCGTGCACCTGTGGACTCACAGCAGCAGAGCCACAGCCTCCCCAACCCCGCCCCCGCGCCCCCTGAAGGCCTAGGTGGGCGGACAAGCCGACAGCTGCACCTTCCCGCAGACGCTCATCACCCCGGCCGGAAATGAGCCAGAGGCCCGTGGCTTGGCCGTGTGAACGCTGCAGGCCTGACGGTGGACGCCATTCACAGACAGAGATCCACACACAGTGACAGGCCACAGGCCCGGCGCCCTAGCCACAGAGCGTTCTAGAAGAGGTAGAGCCCTGAGGGGGCAGCTGGGCGTGGCCAGGGTCAGGCCTGGAGAAGCGGGGGGGGGGGTTCTGGGGGAGGTGGACGTTCTGTCTAGGCGGCTCTCCCTGCAGACGACACGGGTGCGTGCTGCCCAAAGTCTCCACCACGCGGCACATCCCACGTGTGGGTCCTACTGCATGTCAGGCCAGTAAAGCTGGCTCCCCGGGCCGTTTGAAGGGCCTAACGGAGCAGCCAGGACCCAGTCGATCACCGGCCCTGGGACAGGCACGCAGAGGGCCCAGCACAGGGCTGCGGGCTCCCGGCCTGCTCCCCGGGCCCGCTGCTGGGCAGTGACCGCCCGGCAGGCAGGGTCCGAGCAGGTCACGCGGCTTCCGGACCAGGAGCAACGCCTGGACCAGGGGTCACCCCGTAAGACTCCATAAGATTGTTAGTGGTTTTTGTTTTGTGTCCCTTCCCCTTAATGCTTTTTAAGTTAAGAGCTTTAGCGAACTGTAAGGGACATACTGTAAAACGTATCCCCCTAAGTAAACGGTTTGATGACTTTGCCTAAACTGACAGGTGGGTATGCCCGCCGGTGGGACCCAGGTTTAGAGCATTTCCACCCCCCCAAAAAGGGCCCCCGCCCCACCCCACAGACTCGCCTCTTCTCTGCACTTAGAACAAATGGGCCCCAGCGACACGGGAGCTCGTCAGCGTCCGTGTTTGAAAACAGCCACTCAAGTGGGAACTCCTGTCCCGGGAGCTCCGGGTCCCCTCCCGCCCCCAGCTCCTGCTCACCTCTCGGCCTCCTGCTCCGTCACCTCCTTCCGTCTGAGCGAGGCGCCCCCGGCGTTGTTCTGGGCCAGGTGGTTGCTGCCGGCCAAGTTCTCGAGCGGCTTTGCGGAGCCGCTGCTCTCTCCCACGCCAGCGGCAGCCTTGAGGATGTTGCTAACCGGAAAGAGCAGGAGGGGCTTGGGGACGTCCACCCAGGCCCCCTACAGCGCCGGCCGGCAGCTCTGCCTCCCAGCAGAGGGGGCGCCTTGGGGCTGGAAGGAGGCGCCCACCAGACGTGAGGAGGAGGCACAGCCTGCTCCCCGGTTCCAAATGCTGGTTGATCCCCTCCCACCGGGCCCATCTGGTGGCACCCGGGTGCATGGGCTCTTCCCATTCAAAAAAGCAGACAGATGTGGAGTCACAGGACCCCTGAGGCAGACAGTGACCCGAGACACTGCACGGGCACCCCCTCCTCCAAGTGTGCTGTGCAGGGGCAAGGCGATGCCGTGTGGGGGCTGCTGCGGGCTCCTAGAAGGGCCGCATGCCTGCCGGGGTCTGTCTGGATGTGCTCTCCTGGCGCCCCTTGCGGGCACAGCACCAGGCCTCATGGGGACCCGGGCCGGGCCGCTCCCCAAACGCCAGCTCCCTCACCCTGCCCGAGCAGAGCCAGGCCTTACTTGAGGGAGGGAGCCGTGCGGTTGGAGCTCTTGGGGGGTGGCGCCCAGTCCGAGGGCGTGTAGCGGTTGTGCACCATGCCCGTGACGCAGTTGCCCACAGCGCCCTTGTTGCTCCTGTGGGGGGACGGGAGCGGCATCAGACCCCGGGGCATGCTCGCCACACCAGCACCCAAGCGTCCCTGGGGGCCCCTCCACGGCCACCACACTGCCAGCGGGGGCTCCTCAGGACCCGGGAGAGCCCCACCCGTGGCATTCCACGGAGCAGAACCCGGTGTGGGCCGTGAAAACCCAGGCCCCTGACAGCAGACACGCCTGCTGGTGGGGGGTCAGCCACGGACCGTCAGTCCGCGCAGGATGGGCCCCCCTGAACCAGCAACACAGGACGGGAGACACGCAGTCCTCCCTCCGCCCCCTCCCACCCACCGGAAGGAATACACGTGGTACAGACACACGTGGACAGAGGGGACGTGGCGGAGACAGCTGCAGACACAGGACCACAGCGTTTTACAGGAGAAGCAGAAGAGCCCGTGGTAAGTGACCTGGGGAGGAAGGGAGGAGATGCGGGGGGTGCAGGGCTGTGGGAGTGGCTGCTCTGCCCCCGAGGACCCCATGGAGGTACAGGAAGTGGGGCCGCCTGGGTCTTCTAAGGCAACGCTGCGCCCCAGATCCCCTCCTCGCCGTCAGCACCCCAGCACTGAGCCCGTCCCCCCGCTGCAGACAGCAGGCTGGCCCGCCTGGGGAAGCAACGTCTGGGTGCTGAGCAGGACGCCCGCGTCCGCTGTCCCGCGGGGTGCGCAGCAGTGGTGGGCAGGAACTGAACCCCAAGTCAGGAGACCAGAGAATCCCTCCCTGGACAGATGGAGCAGCCCCGAGAAGAGCCCTGGTTGGGGACAGGTGCGGACCCCCCGGGACACCAGCCTGGCCCCTGCCCGGTCGCCCTGAGGTGAGCCTCTGCACAACTCAGAGGGCCTCCCTCCCAAGGCTGGCGGAGCCCGTGTTCCAGACACCTGAGGACAGACACACACGCGAAGGGCAGACACACAGGACGGGCGGAGGCTCGGCCAAGGACAGGGCATCGTTGAGAATCCATACTGGCGACCAGGCTCGCCGGCAAATGTCTAACAGCCTGTTCGCGGGAACAGCTTGTATTTCTGGGGTCTGCCGATTTCAACATTCCCAGCGCGGTAGACTCGAGACACGCGTGGAGCCGGGCCAAGCGCACAGCCGGCCTCCGCAGCTGGGGCAGGTGACCCGGCCGTCACTGCCACATCATCACAGACGGAGCGAGAACCGCCGCCCTTGGGGACAGGAGGAGCTTGTGGGCCATGCGACTCGGCCACGTGGGGACAGAGGCAAGAGCGGGCGTGCAGCTCAGGGGTATGCAGGCCCCTCGGGTCCTGAAGCTGGAGGCAGAGGAGACAACGGGGTAGGGCCGGCTGTAGAGTCCATCCAGGAGGCCCCCGGGGCAGCGGCGGCAGTCACCAGGGAGCAGAGCAAAGAAAAGGAGGGAAATTGCCAAGGAAACCGCAGGAGAACATGCTGGAAAGCACTAGAAGCAGCCCGAGCGCGGCTGTGTCTGGAGAGCAGGACTTGGCGGGGAGGGAGGGCAGCAGGTCTGCCAGTTTCCAGCTCCTCACTTAGCCGTGCGCACGCGTCACTCGGAGAAATTATAATGAAATGTTCATCTAAGTTCTCGCATCCGAAGCAGGAATTCTCACCGCGCCGACTCTGGGGACCCGTCCCCGAGAGCCCCCCCGACTGTTCCTTTGGCAAACAGCAGCTGCGTCGGGAAGCTCTTTCTCGCACAGAAGTAAACGCATTCCCTTGTCCCTGTGCCCACGGCGAGGGGGACCCGCGCCCCCGGCAGCCAGGGGAGGCCGAGCCGAGCCTGCTTTCCGCTGCGGCTTCCCCAGGTCGCATAGCCGTCCCGACGACTCCCCGGCCTCTGCAGACCCCAGCACGCTGGCCGTCACTCTGCACGCGCCTGGTTCTGTCACACAGGGGGCGGTGCAGCCGACCAGGGACCACCGGAGCCGGCATGTGGACCGGCTGATGGCGCACAGCAAGCCCGGAGGGCCCCAGGAAACGCGCTCTGCCCTCCTGAGACGTGGGGCTGGGCCTCATATGGAGGCCAGCGGCCCCATGTGAGCCTCGCCAGGCCCGGCCCCTTCAGGAACGAAGCTGGGTGTCTCGGGCCGTTGGGAGGCAAGCTGCCCCCGGAGGAGAGGGCGGGTGGGGGCCCGTGACAGTGTGCGCCGTCTGAGCTCCCCGCCAGGCCAGAAGAGCCCCGCCTCGTGTGCAAGACGGCGCCCTGCAGCCTCCTTCCCTGGGCCCTTGGGCGGAGAAAGCCGGCCACGCGTTCCCTCATTCATTCCCTCACTCCAGAGCGTGGAGGTCCTGCCATGGGCAGACACACAGCACACGCCCACCCCCGGCCCAGGGGCCTCGGGTGGCCAGGGCCACAAGGGGTGTCTGCAGCAGGTCCCACCTGTTGTTGGCAGTGAAGCTGGGGGCCAGGGGCACGGTGCACTCTCTCCTCCGCGGGCCCACCGGCGCATCGACGGTGCTGGGACTCCGGGAGTCGGGAGGCAAGGCGAAGGCCCTGGGCTGGTCATCCTATCGGTGACACAGTAGCCACCTCAGACCACGATGTGCTGCACAGGCCACTGACCCCAAGCCCCTGGCGTGTCCCCCCACGGCCTCACGCACAGACGGGATGGTCCGGGGGCTGGGAGTCTCTGCGCTCCTCCTCCACCCGTCCCACGGTGATCCCAGCTGGCTACCACCAACTCCCCCCACCGCTGGCCGCGCCTGCAGGTGCAGCCACAACAAGGCGGGAACCAGGCAGGCGGGAACCCACCATCACTCTCAGAGGGACACAGACTCGGTCCTTACCAGGACATTCCATGTGGCTCCCTTCTCGCTGGGAGCTTTGCTCACACCAGCCGGCCTCTTTTTCCCACCGGAGCCACCCTCGAAGAGGGTCAGGAAGTGGGGGTGCTCGGCCGGCCTGCGTTGGGAGAGAGGACGGCGCGCAGGGACAGTCAGTCTGGGGAGGCCAGCTCCAGGAGCACAAATGGGCAGGTCTTCCAAGGGGATGGGAGGAGCCAGGTCACAGAGAATCCTGTCCCCAAGCCCACAGCTTGGTCTGTCGTGGCTTAGCTGTGATCTGACAACCACGCCCGAAGGAAAAGCCCCCACCGGAGCTGCAGCCACCTGGACACCCACGTGAGGGCGCAGCAGGGAGAGGGAGAGAAGCAGGCAGGGGGACGCTGGCCTGGGGGTCTGCATCTCTACTCGCAGATAGGACGGGTCAAGATGCGTCCCGCCTGCACCCCACACACCCCCCCGCCCCATCCGGCAGAGGTGGACTGAGTGCTCATCCCATCAGGCCCGGTGCCTAGCCTGGGCCCAACCCGGTGAGGACAGAAGGGGGACTGACAGAGGCAGGGGAGGGGCAGGCCGGGGGCTACCTGAGGGGGCCGGCCGAGGCCTGGCTGGCTGGCGGCTGGCGGACCTGCGTGGTGCTGCTGGATCTGTGGAGGTTGTTAATGGTTCGGGCACCCCCGGGCCCCTCCTGAGGAAGAAGGAGCAAGCAGCCCCGTAGCAAAGGCTTCAGGCGCTCGCCCGCTCACCCCGTGCCACGCCAGGCCTCGGAGAACGGATGTGGGGAGAGGAGAGGGTCTCCTGGTTCTCGTGGACTAGAGCAGCGTGGGGTCCTGGGTTAGGTCAGGGTGAGTGGGCCCAGGTCCTCGGCCTCCCGAGGCCTGGTCTTCCTTGAACAATGCGGCGACCCTTCATCCCCGGCGGGTGAGCGTCCGGGAGGAAGCATGTGGGGCCTGGCCCGGGGGCTTTGGCAACGGCTGCCAGGCCTGGTCGTCACCGTCATCGGCTGCCCGAGGAGCGTGGCCGGCTCACTCCCGCCAAGCACCTGCTGCTCGCAAGCCCACCAGGCTTTCTTCAAGGCCGGAAGGAGCTCATCTCCCTCCCCCCAAGTCACCCTGCTCCTTGAGGACGCAAAGAAATCCAGTGTTGGCAGAGCAAGACGGACGGAGAGGTCGGCGCCAGCAGGATTTACTCTGCCTTGGGCCGGGTCCACCCTTGGCCGACCCTGGCCTTGACCTCTCTCAAGTTAGGTCTCTGGCCTATGAACGGAGTCCCTCCTGAGCCTGGGGCAGCCGCAGGCTAGGAAAGGACAACAGACAAGGGGGACGCCTGCAGAAAGGTGGGGTGACCCTTCAGGAGGTGGGGGTGACGTGGGGCGCCCACACAACCCCGGCCCCAGCACTCACCAGCACCTTCGTCCTTGGCTCACTGCCTGTGACCACAGAGAAGGAGCGGGTGAGGGGCTTGGCCGCGGAGGCGCTGTTGGGACGCCGGGACACAGGCGGGGGGAGGCCCGTCAGGCTCAGGTCCACCCCTACTGAGCTGCCCTCGGGGCTGCCGGAGGGACCACTGGCGGCCCGGGAGCCTTTCATGGAGGCGGAGCAGGCCCTGAGCAGGCAAGAAATGCAGTGGGATGCCCTCTGAGGAGCCGGGCCTCCTCACACACGCCCTCCCGCCAGGCCAGGAGCCTGCCGCCACCAGCCACCTCCTCGCGGAGACAGTGGGGGTCCCTCTGTCAGAGCAGGGCTCCATGCCGAGTGACGGCTCTCCAGGGGGACCCACCCTGCCCGAGGGTGGCCAGGGGCAGCCCCCCACCCGCCACGGGGCAGGTTCTGCACCCGTCCGAGCCTCCCCTCCTCCACCTGTAAGACAGGCAAAGTGCTTCTTCCTGGGGCCATCCTGGACAGGGCAGAGGTGAGGCTCCAGGAGAGATGCTCTAACCGGGACCTGGTCTGACGCATGCTGCCCAACCCAAGGGCCACAGCTCTGGCCTATGGTCCGGCCGTAGGAGCCCTGCATTTCCCCAGAGCGCCCGGAGCGTCCTGGCCGTGGCATCTGCTCCCCCCCACCCCACCCCAGGACAAACCACCCTTCCATCTCCCTGGCTCGCCCTTCCTCTTCCCAGCCCCTCTGCTCAGAGGACCCCCCAGGCTCCGCCCTGGCCTCCCCTCCACCCAGATTCCCACCTGGGGGCCCACGTCTGGCCCCCAAGCTTTAAAACAGAGGCTGATGGGTCCTGCCCCACTCTGTTCCCTAATTTCTGACACAGCCCCAGCCCCAAAAAGACCAAAGCAGAACCCTGACGTCCACCTCCGGCCTCCCCCTCCCCAGGGTCATGTTTTGTAACGGACTCAGTCCAAGGATCTGATCTCAAGCGGACATCTTGCCCTTCCCTGCCACACCTGCGCCCTCTCCCCACATACCCCCTCCCTCCACGGTCTCTCCTAGAACCGGGACAAGCACACAGCCCCCCTTCCTGCCCTCCCCCCAGCAGCCAGAGCCCATCATTGTCTACCAGGTCCCAGATCACACCGCGTCCCTGTCGAAGACCTTCGGAGGACTCCCCGGACAGAAAATAAAGTCTAGACAGCCAGCACCCTCCGATCTGACCCTGCTCTCTCTGTGACCCCTCACGGCCCCCCCCCAACTGCCCCGAGCTCTGCTTCAGCCAAACCAGCCATCCTGCTGCCCCTCAGATGGGGCCAGGCTGTCTCCATCGCCAGCCCATGCACCTGTGGGCCCCTCTGCCGGCGGCCTCTTTCCCTGGGATGTCACCAGGCTCCCCCTTCCGTCACAGAGCCAGTGGTCCCCATCACTTTGCTCCCTCCTCCTGCTTTAGTTCCCTTCACCTGGCCACACAGGTCAGTCTGTGTTGTCTGACTCCTCATAGGAACATCAGCGCCACGAGGACAAGGACCACGTAGCCCCAGCCCCTGGCACGTGGCGGGCACTCAAGCAACAGGAGCGGAGCGCATGAAGCAGGAGACGGAATGACCACGGAGGAGAGCACAGCCCCACCCGCCACGGAGGACTCTGGTGGGCCAGCAGCCACACACCCTTCCCAGGGCAGGTCCCCGCGGAGGCCTCCTCCACACGCAGGTAGTCGGGGGCCCCTGGCCAGGGTCAGTGCCTCTGTTCTCTAGAGTGGCGCACAGAGCTGTCCCTGCCGCTCACCCCGCAGGTGTCCCCACTCTTGCGTTTCCGGTCGTGCGGGTGATTTTCACGCCCTCCGCTCCCCAGGGCCCTGGCCACACCCCGCCGGACCCGGGCTGGCCGGACCCGGGCTGCTGGGCTGACACGCGGGCAGCGGCAGCGCGCGGGCTCTGGGAAGGTAAACACAGCCTCTCCCTGGAAACCTCCGGCCCAGAACTCGCCTTGGACACCGAGACTCTGCCCCAGCACCCGAGCCCCTGTCCAGACTCCTCAGCAGCGGCGGACGCAGGGCCCCCGGCGGAGCAGCTCCCGGTCCCCCAAGGTCTCGGCTCAAGGTGGCCGGTGGGACCCGAGACCGCCCACTGGACTCCGCTCCCTGGCGCAAGCCCCCCGCCCGCCCCTGCACGGGGGAGCCCGAGGGGGGAAAGGCTTCACCTGCGCGGGCCCCGCACACGCGCATCCGCGCAAGCCCCCCTCACCTGCGCGAGCCCGGCCTGGGGCGCGGGGCCTGCGGGGCCGGCCGGCGAGCGGATGTGCGAGGCCCTCCCGGGTGGGACGCCCGGGGCTCCGGCTTTGGGCGGGCGACCTCGCGCCCGGGCCCTGGCGCAGCCTCCGAGGCCCAGGTGACAATGAAGCGGCGGGGCCGCAGGCCGAGCTGCGGCCGCTAGCAACCGGCCTCCAGCCTGGCGCCTCCTCCCCCGTCCGTCACGGGGGCCCGCCTTTCCTGCCCGCGCCGCCTCCGGATTGGCCGTCCGGGTGCCCGCTCCAGCCGTCCGAAGAGCTCATTGGGCGCCTGGCTGTCCTTCGGGCGTTCGGGGGTGGGAGGAGCCGGGAGGAGCGGAGCCCCCCCGCCCGCCCGGGGCAGCGGGCCGTTGATTGGACCAGCCGGAGAGGGCGGGGCCTCGGCTAGTGGCGGGGGGGAATGGGCGGAGCCCCAGGGAGGCTGGGGAGCGGGCGCGGCGTGGGCGGCGTGGCGCTCCGGCGGTACCCAGCCGGCCGCGCCGACGCCCAGGCGGCCCCGGGCGCCCACAATCTCTGGTCACCCACACCGTCCCCGGGCTCCCACCACGTCTCCCCGCCTCTCAACGCCGTCCCCGGCCTCCCACGCGGTCCCCAGTCGCCCATGCTGTCCCCCGGTGCCCACACCGTCCCTGCCGCCCACGCCATCCCCCAGACTCCCTTCACGCCCTCCCTTAGCTGCCTCGCAGCTGAGCCCCGTCTGGACACGAGATCCTGCTGCACCGCCCCCCCCACCCCCCCGCAGAACTCCATTTAGGGTTGGCACCTGCACATTCCAGAGCCTCGCTGGTGCCCTTTCTCAGGCGCCCTGTCCCAGGACCTGGTCATAGACCGGAGACCACTGCCCTGCCAAGACGACGCGGCGGTTTCATATCTAGGTCTATAGTTCAACTGAGATTTTGGGTAAGGTGTGAAGTATGGGATGATTTTTTTCCGGGGGTGGGGTGGGGGGGTGTGCATGGATGTCGAATTATCCCAGTACTATCTGTTAGAAGGTCATCCCCTCTCTATTGAGTTACCCCCGCACTTTTGTGGAAATCAGTTGACCATATTTGCATGGATTGATTTCTGAACTGTCTACACTGGCCCATTGATCTGTATCTGAACTTCCACCATCGTGGATTAGTGCTGCTTTACAGTAAATCTTCAAATCAGATAGGCGTCCTCTTTGTTCTTCTTTTTCAAAATTACCTTGGCTTTTCAATTTATTTTTACTTTTCTTATAAATTTTCATATCAGCTTGTCATCATCCACAAAACAAAAAAAAACAAAACAAAACAAAACAAAAAACCCCAGCTGGAACTCTGATGAGGACTTTTTTTTTTTTTTTTTTTTTAAGATTTCACTTATTTGTGAGAGAGAGCGAGCGCATGCACACAAACATGGGGGAGCAGGAGGGAGAGGGAGAAGCAGGCTCCCCTCCAAGTGAGGAGCCCAACACAGGGCTTGATCCCAGGATCAAGAACCTGAGCTGAAGGCAACCGCCTGACTGAGCCACCCAGCGACACTTGATGAGGATTATGTTAATTCATCTGTAGATGAATTTGGGAAGAACTGATGTCTTGATAGTATGAAGTTTTCCAGTCCATGAGCATGGTATACCTCTCTGTTACGTAGGCCTTCACTGACTTCTCTTACCAGTCTCCTGTATTTTTCAGCATATGGTGTTATTGCTAGTATGTAAAATACAGTGGTGCATATAATTTACCCCGTAACCTATGCCCTTGCTAAACTCACTTATCAGTCTTAGGAATTTTTGTAGATTCTATGGGAGTTTCACATAGACAGTAATGACTGTGAATAAGTCTCCCTTCCAATCTATTTGCCCCCCTTTCCTCCTGTTTCAGTGAACTGGCCAGGGCTTCCAGTACAATGCTGCACGGGAGTAGTTACGATGGATAGAACCACCTTGTTCCCAACCTTGGGGGGAAAGCTTTCAGTCCCACACCATTAAGCATGCACGTTAGCTCTGAGACCAGGTCAAAGAGATCGTTGTATTTCTCATTCACTGAGTTTTTTCATGAATGAAATGTTGGCTTTTGTCTCTGGCATTTTCTGCATAAAATGTGATTTTTCTTCACAAATGTTAGTTTGGTGAATTATAGATTGATACTCAGAGGTTGAACCAGCCTTACATCCCAAGGATTAATTTTACTTCTTGTGACGTATTAACCTTTTTATATATTATTGGATTTATTTTGTTAATATTTTGTGGATAAAAAAAACCCAGGACTTAGGTTCATGAAGGATATTGGTCTGTAGCTCTCTAGACCACATACTCATGGAACAATCCTCGAGACAGACTATATGTTCTGGGCCACAAAACAAACTTCAACAAAAGTTTCAAATCTTGAACAATAGAACTGAAGTTATAGAAAACATGTTCTTACTACATCAGAATTAAAAGCATAACGGGAAAAAACACATTTAACAACCCACTAGACAAAAAGACATTTCAAGGTGAATTAGAAAATATCCTGAAAAGTGAAAATTAAACTATTATCTGGAGCACTCTTGGTGGCTCGGTTGGTTAATTGTCCGACTCTTGATTTCAGCTCAGGTCATGATCTCAGGGTCGTGGGACTGAGCAGAGTCCGCCTGTCCCTCTCCTTCTGCTCCTCCCCTTGCTCTATGTTCAAAATAAATAAAAATCTTTCAAAAAATAATAAAACTATCGAAATTCATGGGATGTAATCAAAGCAGTGTCTGGAGAAAAACTTGTAGCATTAAAATTCCAATGTTAGAAAAATAATAAAGGTCTCGGGGTGCCTGGGTGGCTCAGTTGGTCGAGTGGCGGCCTTTGGCTCAGGCCACGATCCCAGGGTCCTGGGATTGAGCCCTGCATCGGGATCCATGCTCAGTAGGAGGCCTGCATCTCCCTCTCCCTGCTGCTCTGCCTACGTGCATTCTCTCTCTGTCAAATAAATAGTTAAAACCTTGGAAAAAAAAGAAAAATAATAAAGGTCTCAAATCAATGATCTAAGCTTCCACTTTAAAGAAACCAGGAAAAAAAAAGAAAAAGAAAAAACAAATCCAAAATAGTAGGAAAGAAAAAGTAGACAGCAATGAAATACAAAACAAAAACAGTAGAAAAAAATAATACAAAGGTTTTGTTCTTGAAAAGAATATTACCTTCTAACCAGACTAACAAAGAAAGAGTGGGAAAAAGTCATCAACACGAGAAATTAGGATGGAACATCATTACAGACCCTACAGACAGCGGCGTCTGTGCAACAGACCAACTCCTTGGAAGACAAATTCCTGACCCTCACGTGGGACGATAACCTGAAGAGCACTGCACCGGCGTGAGAAACTTTATTTCATAGTTGAAACCTCAGCCCCACTGGGGAGTCACCCCCAGCACTTAAGAAGGAATACCTGTCCTCCTATCGGGGGAAGTCCTCTACGTGCGGCCTCGTTAATGCTGTTTCCCCCGAAACACACGTGCGCCCAGGCAGGAGTAACAGTGCCAGGCAGCTCTGGGTGCACACCAGTATTTACTTAGGACATTTAGGTGTCGTGACCACCCCAGGCAGTCGGCGGGAAGCAGCCACACGTGGCTCATTGAGTGACCTGACATCGCAGACAGCGCCTGCCTGCTTGTAACCCCACAGGGGCAGGGGTCTGAGTTCAGAAATAAAGAGCCAAGCGATGGTTCCAAACCCACACAAAGCCTTTTCTGCGAGGCAGGCGCGGGTCTCTAGGGGACCTTGAGGTCCAGCATCGCCAAGGCTCCGCTGTAAGCCTGCCTGCTCTACGGGGATCCCAGTCCCGACGGCTGGTCTCCGGCACAAGAGGCATGGGATGGAAACTGAGGCAGCACCAGGCCCTCCTCTGCAGTCACCTGGAAGCAGTAGCAGCTTGGCAAGGGCTGGGGCCTGGGCCATTCCCCCACCCGATGCGGCCCTCACAGAGGAGCCGGCCGCCCCCCTCCACGTGCCTGAGTGTGCTCTGAGGACCCAGGCCTCCCCTTCTGTCCCCTCCAGACAGGCCATGCTGTGCCCTCTGCCCCACAGCTCCCCCTTCCCATCCCTCTGGCTGCAGGGAGCAGGTCCTGTCCACAGATGGGGCCACACAGATGGCTGCGTGTCAGGAGACCCAGCTGTCCACACCCCCAGCTGTCAATCTGACAAGCTGCTCCGCATCTACTTTTGCCTAGAACCCCACATGGCTCCCCTGTGCGGCCACCACACCCACAAGAAGGGCCCATGTGTGAAGGCGTCCATCTTCCCCTGCAGGAAATCGGGGAGCCGGTCTTTGGGTTGGGAGCTGGCCCCCGTGAACTCCTTTGCACGGTGCTGCCTGGCTCTGTCTGGCACGTGGACTCCTGGCGTATCACCCAGGCTTGACAAGTGGCTGTCAGGCTGGCTCGCAAGCCGCCAGCCCCATGTCTTCTGTGAGCAACAGGAAGCAGCCAGAGGGAGAGCAGGGTCCGCAGCAGATGCCCAAGGGGAACCTCTCTTCAGTGGGACATGGGGGCTGTGTGCAAACAGTACGGTACGAAGTCACGGGGTCCTGGGAGTTACAGGGGAGGGGCAGTGAGGACCCCATGTGCAGCCCAGGCCGGCCAGGTCATGAGTTTAGAAACGGGAAAGCTGACGACTCTGGGCCAGGAGGCTCTCTCGCTGCCACCTTCTGCGACAACGTCCACGGGGCCTCGGGGCCCTCTCCTGTGGTAGTCCCGGCCCCCACCAGGCGGGGACAAGCCACCAGCTCCATTCCGACGAACAAGGAGCTACAGCCACCACTGGCCGCCGGGCTCTGCAGGCCGTGGCCGGGCTCCAGGCTAAGTGCTGGTGCTCCTTTTGGGGAGCCTGTGCCGAATGGGCTCCACTCAGAGGGGGCCCCCTGCTCTCCGGGACCTGTCAGTCTGGTCTCTGCCTCCCCAGACTCCCCGGGGACCAAGAGGGAGGAGCCATCCAGGGGAGGGGACTGCACGGAGCCCTTGGGCGACAGGAGGGTGGGACTCAGAGGCCGCAGGAAGGCTTGGCTCCCAGCGAAAGGCACAGCATCGGTCAGCAGGTCAGACAGGCCCACGGGGGCAGCAGCGGGGCCCAGCTCAGCTGGGGGCCTCCGGGCAGGGGGCCGCTGTCGGCAGGAGGCTTCAAAATGCCTCAGGATCTGGACGTGAAAGGAAAGGGGACTGGCTGAGGGCTTCCGTGCACCCCTGGGGCGCACAGAGACACCCCCTCCCAAGCACTCCGGCCCAGAGAGCAGGCCGCTCGGCTGCCCACCCAGACCTCTTCCTCCTGCTGTCCCCCACCTGCTCCAACACCGGCCATGCCCTCTGCACCCACACACGGCCGCGCCTGCGTCACACAACGGACACTTCCCCCATCAGCGAACCTCACTGCGCGGCGAGCCAGCTTGGGGAGAGGCGGTCCCCTGTCGGGCGCCACACCAGGCCCTGACACAGACGCCCTTCCCCACTGCTACACACAAGGCCTCCCCCCGCCTTCTCGTCCCCACAAATCCCACTACGACTGGGACTGAGATGTCGCTGGGTCATTAATTCTTTGCTGAAGGATAGTTGAAAGGCCAGCAACTCCAGGTCTGAGTTTTCTGGGGCCACAGAGCGATGGAGACACCAGAGACGCCAACAGGCAGAGCAGCGGCCAGGGCCTGGCTGCAGGGGTGCTGCCCAGAAGCTCCCCAGAGAGTCAGGTGCCCTGCACACCATTCAGGCATCAGTGGAAAAAGGACTCTGGGAGAACAAAACCATTTCTGGCCTCCAGGAGCCAGGGAGGGGTCTGGGAGCCAAGCACGGACCCGTGACCTGTGACCCAGGGTGGAGAACAGGAGCAAGCAAGGAGGGCTTCCCGCAGAAGGCTGGCTATGAACCAAGCCCAGTGGGAGGCGGGCTGCATGCCCAGCAGAGCCGCTAAGCAGTAAGGCAGGTGAATGGGCAGGTTCCAGGCACCGGAAGAGGCCGGGGAGAGGGGAGTGCCATGAGCCGGGAAACCCAGCTGCCGCTCTAAGGGCACGAGCTGTCCACACAGCAAGGAGCAGCTGGGACAGGCTGCCCGGGACAGGAGTGGGGCTGCCGGGGCACCCCCTTACCCGCCCTCTGCGCCCCGGCTACCACCCACCTTGGTGGCCTTGCTGGTCACAGGTCCCGGGCTGCCCGCACTGAGCTCCTGTAGCCGCGGCCGGGTGAGAAGCAGGATGTGCTCCTGGGAGAGCAGGTCAGTGCGCCCCAGGGATGCAATGGCGCCCAGCGCTCTCTGCCAGGCACACAGAAGGTCAGCACGGTCCACCCCGGGACCAAGGGCCATCTGGCCAGCTCCCTTCCTCCTGGCCCAGTTGCGGCTCCAAGGCCAGGAAGCCCTGGGGCAGGCCACCCTGGAATCCTGGGCTCACTTCCCCTCCTGCCCAGGTCAGATTGCCAGTGAGGAGGTGACCAGCTACCCCTGCCTGCCCCCCTGCACCTGTCCGCACCCCCCCATGGGCAGGGCCTCACCATCTGCACGCACTCGCTGGTCCCATCCAGGCGGCGGGTCAGCAGCTCGAGCACGGCCTCACAGTTGAGCAATCCACACCTGCAGGGGGCAGTCAGAAGGTGGGGTGCAGGGCCGGGGGCCGGGGGCCGGGAGTGGGGAATGGCAGGGGACTCACTCTTTGATGAAGCACTGGGCCTCCTCTCGGCTCAGAAAGGCGCGCGGCCCGTGTGTCACAGTCTGGACCAGGCTCTGCTCCTGCCGGCAGTCACTCAGGGCCACGGCCTCCACCCTGTTGTGGGCACAGTGGTCAAGATCGGAGAGAGACCCCTCCAGGCCAGGACTCCATGCAGGATGGGACCCAGAAAAGGACCAGGAGGAAGCCCTAGGGTGCCCACTCACCGCTCTGCCAGGTCGCTGGGTGCCTGGCTGGCCGCCGAGGGGCTGTCACTGCCAGACTGACTGCCTGAGTCCGAGGCCTTGCTCGGCTCTCCGTTGTCCTGGGAGGACGTCTGGGAGCTGGAGCTGGTGTCTGGCTCATCCCAGCCCCCTCCAGCCTGCCCAGGCTGGGGTCTCAGGACTGTGAGAGATGGGACTGGGGGTGAGATCGGGGGGCCTCTGACCTGCCTCATATGCCCCTCCCGGGGCACCTGGACTAGAAAACCCAGGGAAGGGCCTGAGCTCCAGATGAACACTGGGCACAAGATAATGTGGGACAGAGCGGGGCACCCCTCACATGGGTGGCTCAGGGTGGGGACCGCCAGCCTGGGACGCCTGCCTGGGACATGCCTGCCTCAAGCCAGCTCACGCAGACCCAGCAGCGCTGGGCACCCAAGGCCAGAGGAGCGCTGGCCCATGGCAGGAGATGCAGGGCCCAACAGGGCGGCACTCAATTCTCGGGGATTCCTGACGCTCTCTTTCCAGCCAGCCGAGCTCCCAGAAGCCTCTGCTACAGGCAGAGAGGCCGATCACCCTGACGCTTGTCCCAGTGACATTCCTGGCCACACGCCCGGCTATGAGCCCCCGTGCCGCTGTCTACTCCCCCGGGTGGACACTGGGGGAGTAGACGTGGATGCTGGTCCTGGCCGTGCACCCCTGCTGTCCTGGCTGAACCAGCAGCAACCGGGCTGGGGCCTCAGGTCTGTATCTCAGTGGGGGGAGAGGCTCTAGGAGCCCCACCTGCTTTGGGATTGTAACACCCGAGCTCCTGGCAAGAGACTGGCAAAGCAGCATCTACATGCCGTGCATAACCTTTGTGTGACAAGGAAGCCACCGCAGAGACCTGGCAAACATGCAGCAGGCCGGTGGGAGGCTCTGCGGGGGCGCCGCACGCCCTAAGGAGCATCAGGTCACGTGCTGCTTGAGTCGTGGCCAGATCAGCACAGCGGAGTCCCCGCTCCGCGCAGGGCACCTTCTACACCCCCGCCGACTGCCCCTCCCTGAGCCAGGAAGCCCTGGCTCTCGCTACTAAAGGAGTCTTGCTCTCCGCGCCCCACTGTCCCCTCTCCCCGCTCAGAGGACAGGGAAGGATGGCTCATCCGGACCCCCGCCGGGAAAAGCCAGACCCCCCAGAAGAGTCTCACCATTTCCTCGGGCACCTGGGAGGGCGCCAGGGAGCGGCTTCCCAGCACCCGGGCCGCCGCCGGCCGAAAGCGTCATGGCAGGCTGGTAGGCATCTCCCCGCGGCAGGGAGCTCTGGGTGCGGGGGCTCTCGGGCCCAGGGCGCACAGCGTTGGCCACCACCTCCGCAGCCTTCTGGATGGTGGAGAGGAAGGCTTCGCCCGCAGAGCCTGCAGCAGAGGGAGAGGAAGAGGGTGACGGCCCTTTTCGGTCCTGTCCTCCGTGCTCGCCCACATGTCCTGGGGGGAGAACCTGATCCCGCTCAGGGCTCAAGAGGTGGAGATCTGAGCTGTAGTTACAGAGAAGAGGCTATGCAGGGGATCTGGGTCCTTCCGGAAGCTTCCCTGGGGAATTCTGCTTCAGTATATCCCCAGGCCCGATGGAGCCCAGGTGCTCCACAGCTTACAGCAGAACCATGCCCCTCGGTCCCCTCACCCTGTGTGGGAGCAGGGGACAAGGTGCTGCTCGTGCTGGAACTCACAAGCCCCACGGCGGCTCAGGCCCTTGCTCACGCGAATGCCCCACAGGGACCAATCCCCATCACCCCCGTGTCAGGAAGAGACAAGACCTCCAAGCAGGTCTGGCATTAGGCTTCCCAAGCGCTGGGGGAGTCTGAAAGCCGGGACAAGAACGGGTAGCACATGGGCCACCACAGCTTCTGCCCCGAATCAGCACCACACCCACTCGGGGTCGCCTCTGTCCCCGCCAGGCCCAGCACCCTGTGCCCTCCAGCCCTTGAAGGAGCCAGGGGCTGGGCACCCACACATGCAACGGAGGCTCAGCCTTCTTTTTTGCCTGCTGGTGCGGACCTGCCCTGCCTCCTCGTCCCGCAGAGAAGGGCAGAGAAGACTATGGGCGCCAGGTACAGCAGCCCAGCAAGACCCCCCTCCATGCCTCAGCAGGCCCAAGCTGCCAGGCACCCTGCACCCGAGAGCCCCCGCAGCACTCACCCACGTGGCCCCGCTCCTTGCTGTAGCCGAAGCCCTGGAGGGCGCTCTGGGGTCTGGACTGCGAGCCCATGCCTGTGGACAAGGCCCACGTCAGCCTCAAGTGTGGCCACCCACCCCCAGCCCTGCTCAGGGCAACATGCTAGCCAAGCACGTCAGGTGGGGAGGAGGGACCCCGAGGCCTCCCCAGAGGGAAGACTCATCAGCAGGGATGGACACAGTATCCTACCCGCTGGAGGCAGGGCCCTGGGCGGCTGGGAGGGAGGTGGAGGCGACAAGCTGTCAGAGAACAGGGCGCTCCCCAAGTCCTAGATGAGGAGAAGGGCGCTCAGTCCATGGGGTCTGGCTGCTGTCCCCAGTCCCCATGGTTCTCTGAGGACCAGCCCAGATCTGGTCTCACAGCAGGAACGGAGCCAGGGTCCCAGGTGGTGGAAGAAGGACTCACCTGGGCAGCTGCGCGCACCTTCTGGTACAAGCTGTTCCCATGGAGAGGATCCGGGGGCCCCGAGAACACTGTGGGCAGAGCCAGAGTGACAAGGCTGAGCGGCTGGCCCCCAGGACACTGAGCTGTAGCCCATCCCAGCCTGGGCCGCCCCCCATCGGCCCCTAGAGCTCTGAGCCCTGGCAGGTGACCCCGCACACCCAGGGTCCGATAAGATTCCCAAAGCTCAGGTCTGTGCTCAAGTTCCCCACGTGATGCGGCTTCCCGGTCCAAGTCCCTACAGTGACACGGCTTCCTGGTCCCTATGGCAGCCACCAGCCTGGGGAACCCGCCGCTCCCCAGAATACTGCTGCTCCTTGGTCCAAGCCTGGGAGCTCCCAGAGCCCCTTCTCCAGGACCCACTGCCCCAGGCTTCTTTTCAGAGCCACATCACCTTCCTGGTCCATGGAGGCGGCAGGCCTGGGGCCCCCTCGCACATGCGCACAGCAGCCAGGCCCACGTTTCAACCTGCAGGAGGGAGCAAGGGGGCCCCTCTCCCTGACCCCACTGCTGTCTCTCTCAGCTGAGCCCCTACACTGGTGGCCTAACCACCTCCCTCAACCCACTGTCCACCCAGAGAAAACACCAGTGAGTCCCATCCAATTCCAGCCCTGCAGGTCCTCACGGGCTCAAGGGTCGAACCGTTCATCATGGCCTCCAAGCTCTGCCTTTCCAGGAGCATCAGCCGTGGCAAACGAGATTTTCTTAGAAAAAATTTAACCTTCGCAAGCTCTCCCTGTCTCCTCTGTCACAAACACGTCCCACACCGGCCTGGTGCTGCCCTGTCTCCGTCCTGGCAGGCGGCCCAGCATGTGCACACATCAGCCCCTGGGCCCAGCCGGGACTGATGGCCGGAAACTGAGCCACCAGTGAACAAGGAACAGCACCCGGCCCCTCCTGTGCAAGCCGAGGAGGTCCTCCGCGGGCTCCCCTGCCCCAGAGCCACCCGCTGGCCCAGCCCCACCTCCCCACGGCCAGTGGCACGGTCCCCCGGGGTCGGTGCTAAGAGCACAGTGGACCGAGACTGTTACGTGGTAGTCGCCCTGTGGTGAGAGAGACCGTGGTGCTAACAGAGAACCGCGGTCTGCCCACCCCCACCGGCCCCACCGAGCCGCTCTACCCGTGCTCTGGGGGCGCAGGGCCCAGGTGATGACTCGCACGGGCCACGGTGCACACCGCTGGGACCCACCAGCTGGCGAGAATCACTGAGCATGCCGTTTCCATGAGCTAGTTCTGGGGAGCTCGCTGGGACAAGGACGAGCCCCGACGGACCCCTGGGGCAGTGTCTGGTTTTGTGCGGTGATGCTCTCCCGGGCACCAAGCGCCTGCCTGCACCCAGCCCTGCCTTCAGTGAAGGGCCGACCGTGGTTTCGGAGCGGGGGGGCACCCCAGCACCTGGCAGGTAGGACATGCTGCCTAACTGCTAGGGTCCCCTGTGAGCACCAGATGGCCCAGAGCAACTCAGTTCCCCTCCATGGTGCTCCCTCTCGCGGACTGCTCGGTGGTCACGGCTCTTGCCTCGATTCATTCAGGCCGTGTGCTGGGGTCTGTGTCCCCAAGACCACCCAGGGCTCCTGCCTTAATGGAGGGGAAGGTCTCAGGCTGCATCCCCCCAGGTCCTAGTTAAGGAGCAAGATAGGTGACAGCCCCCGGCCTGAGCGGGGGGTGGGGGTGAGACATGCATTTAGACCCCAACAGGCCAGAGCCCACCTCCCCGAAGGCCTCCCACAGACCTCCTGAAGCAGAAGCTGACGGTGCTCCCCGTCCCGGGCCCTGAGGAAGAGACGGAGCCCGTGACTCCGGGAGGCGGCGCTGATGCCGGCTGATCTCCTGTGGTGTGCCAGGCCCCAGAACAGGCAAAACAGCTCTGGGCCACCACGGCATGGCCGGGCATGCGGGCAGAAACTGGCCACTCTGTCCCGTGCTGCGGGCGCAGCTGTGACGGCCAGAAGGGGAAGGCGCGGGACAGAGAAGGTGGCAGCTGGGGTGTGGGGTGCTGGCGAGAAGACTTGAGCTGCGTGGGGGGACCCTGGCTGCCCGTCCCCCTGCCCGCAGTACCTGCGGCTTCCTGGATGAAGGCCGGGTTGCGTTTGAGGATAAGCAGGGAGGATGCGGAGCCGTGGGCACACAGGTGCAGCAGGATCTTCAGCACCTGCAGGACAGTCACGGGGGCGGCACCGGAGGACAGTCACAGAGGCGGCACAGGCCCGGAGGGCAGCCGGCACACATCCCGCTGCGTCCTCCTGCCCCGCCAGCCACTGGCCCCGACCCCGGGGAGGGTCTTCGGGGGCCACGCTCACCTTGAGCTTCACGCGGCCGGAGCCGCTGTGCAGACGGTTCAGAAGGTACTCCAGGAGGCACTGGCTGCTGCCCAGGGACTCGTGGGAGATCTCTGGGAGGCGCTTGGGTTAGGGAAGGAGTGCACTGAGCCCGGGCCACGCTAGGGCCTGGCTGGGGAGAGAACCCGGCCTTCCTGCCACTGGGCTTTCCAGGAGCCCTCCCACCAACACCCACCCGGCCCTGGTTTCCAGAGCTCGGGGCTTGGGGACCTCCTGAACCCCGGGATGTCCTAATGTAGCTTTGGGCCCCACACACGTAGTCTCCAGGGTAGAAGAGCGGCTCCAGGGCCCCGCGTGTGGACACAGGGAAGGATACTAGCGATCTCCTCGAACAAGTACCCAGGACACGGGACATCGTCGTCCGACGTTCCCTTCAGCAGGACCGGGAGCTGGAAGGGAGCAAGAGCCCCCTGAGCGCACGGCGGGACAGAACCAAGGCTGGTCCCCATCGCGCCAGAGCGGTGCGCGGGCAGGATGGGAGCCTCCGGGACACACCGGCCGAGCAGCGCCCGCACTGGGCTTACTGTGGACAGCGGACGGCTGCTGTCCGGAGCCCCGGAACAGGCGCGTGGAAGGCGCGGGAAGCTGTGGACGTGCCCTCCTCACGCACCTGCCCGCCAAGGGGGAGCCGCAGAGGCCCGTAGAACCGTGACGCGCGGGGCCCAGAGCGGGAGCTGACGGCCCGGCCCCGCGGACAGCGCCGGGGAGCGCCGCGGGCCGCCGCGCGCAAGACCATCACCCCGGTCTCTGCAGGGCAGGGCCGCTTGTCGAGGCCCGGAGGCCGTCCCCGCGAGCTGCCTCCGGGCCGGCGCAAGACGGGGCCCTGACCCGCACACAGCTGCGGGCCGCCCGGCGCTGCCCAGCCGGCTGCCCCTCAGTCCTCCCGGCGCGGACACGCCAGCGCGCGGGGCTTCCCCGGGCTAGGTCCAGCGGGGACGCTCCCCGGGGCTGCGTTTCTGCAAAACCAGAAAGCCAGACCCCGGAGCCTCCGGCCGCCTCTCCCGCTCGGTTCTGGCCCCGCGGCCGCAATGTCCCGCGTGGGTCGGACACTGGCCATGCCGCGGCCGTGGAGACGGGGAGGGCCGAGGGGAGCGGCGGGGTCTCCGAGCCCCGGAGGAAGCCCCGACGGGGGCCGAGCGGGAGCAGGGCGGAGCCGCGGTCGCCCGTACTCACCCGCTGCAGGAAGCTCAGACGGTCCCGCAGTAGCGGTGCGGCCGCCATGTTGCCGGTCACCTTCCGGCCCCGCCCGCGGCCGCGGCCCCGGACCCCCTCCAATCAGCGCGCGCGCCTGGCCCAGATGGCCAATCGCTCTCGCGGGGCGGGTCCCCGCGCCGAGCCAACAGACAACTTGAGCCTGAGCCAATCTAAAGTCCCAATCCAAGACAGACAAATCCACGAGCCACTTGCAGAGGAGAGGGAGAACCGACACCGCCCCGGAAGAGGAGCGTGGACTGAAGCCTGGCCAATGAAGAACCGCAGGGACGACTGCGGGCGGAAGGTGCTCCTATCGAGCCGCCGGACACCGGAAGAGGACGGGCCCAAGATGGCGGCGCCCAGTGTTGCCGGGAGGAAGCGCTCATGTCGGGGAACGGAGCGGTGTGGGGGCGCGTGCGAAGCCGCCTCCGCGCCTTCCCCGAGCGCCTAGCAGCCTGTGGAGCCGAGGTGAGGAGCTGCCGGGCGGGGCAGTGCCTACGGGACGGGAAGGGCCCGCGCGGGCAGGGCGGTGACCGGCGGGGCGCGGGGTCTGTCCCGGGAGACGGGCGGGCGCGGGGGCCTCCACGATCCTCGCCCTTCCCCGCCCGCCCACAGGCCGCGGCCTACGGCAGGTGCGTGCAGGCGTCCACGGCCCCCGGCGGCCGCCTGACGAAGGATCTGTGTGCGCGGGAGTTCGAGGCCCTGCGGAGCTGCTTTGCCGCCGCGGTAGGTGGGCGCCGCCCCGGTCCTCTCCCTTCCCGGCCCCGCCGAGCGGGGGGCCCGCAGGCCTGCCTTCCCTTGCCGTGCGTCCGGTGCCGGTGCCTGCGGCCGCCTCGGAACTCGGGTGCCCGCGCCTGTCGGGGGAGGGGAACGGCAGCCCCCGCGCGCGGATGCCGGTGCGGGGCGCGCGGGGCGAGCGCCTGGAGTTCGTGGGGTGAGGTGGCCGTGGTGTCCAGAGGAGCCCCGGGCGCCTCCGCACCCGCAGTCTTCGCTTCGCGGGCGGTGAGCGCCCCACGGGTGTGCTGGGCGCGCGGCTGCGGCCCTGAAGCCCGCCACGCCCACCGAGAACCTCGCTGCCCCGACGGCCTCAGGGGCACTCGCAGGTCACTCTGCTGGGCTCGTCAGCCCCCGCCGCCCTGGAGGGGGCCGTGTGGCACCAGTCGGCGCCTCCCTCGGTTGGGACTCTGGGCGCTCAGCAGCACGTCCCTTCTGTTCCCCAGGCGTTTAGTGATCCCTGTGGGGTCAGGTGGGCAGCTGTGAGTCCGAAGGTCACCAGCCCCGGGCAAGGGAAGACCTAGCGTCCCCACGTCTTCCTGAAGGGTGCGGCAGGTCGGGTTGGAGGAGATGCAGACACGCCCGGGGAGCCTGGGTCGGGGTAACAGAGGGCGTGAGGAGGGGCTGCCTGCCGTGTGGGTTCTGGGCCGGCGCCCTGTGTGTTGGGTCGGGGTCGGGCCGTGATGGCAGCAGCTGTGATGTCCTCCAGAGCTGCTGGTACAGAGACCTGGACCACAGACGGGGCAGCGGGGTGAGCAGAAATTAGGGCTGCTGAGGCCATTTCCCGGCATTCCAGGGCCCCCTGAGCGACCGGCTTTCTGCGGCTCGGCCGCTCCTGCAGGGAGAGGACGTGCTCGTGCTGCCTTCCCCGGGGACCTCCCTTGTGATCATAACGGCCGCACCGCCCTGGGCTCGTCCTGCCCCCATCCCTGGTCAGCCCTTGTCACCAGCCACAGGTCTGACGTGGGCCATTCACCCAGGGTCACACCTGTCGCCTCGGTGGCTTCTCGTGGTACAGCCCTCCCCAGAGCACAGGGGTCGCTGCTTGGAAGAACTTACGTGTGAGACGAGGACCAGCCGCGATAATTACAGGTTTCCGGGGTGGCCTTCTGTGGCGGGCAGTTCCCCGTTCCGCGTCTGCGCTCGCCTTTGCTCTGATCCCGCAGAGGTCCCCACACTCCGCGCCCCACGCTCAGGAGCTGTTCCACGCGCCAGCGTCACAGAAGAGGACAGGCTCGGGGACTAGGTGCCTGAGTGTTTCTCTCGCAGACGCGCCCCTTCTGTCGGACTCCACGGCACTGGCGGGGAGCAGCGTGAGAGGCAGAAAGGGCGGCAGGCTCCCGTCCAGCGTGTCCCGGGAGCCGTGTCTGCGCGAGTGTTCAGCGCTTGGCCGCAGCCTTCTCTGTAAGCGGCGTTGCTGCCTCGGAGCACCCGGCCGGGGGTGTCGGGGAGGCGGCGTCTGCACAGGGCCTGGTCCAGGGGGCGTGGCTTTGGGGGCGCCGGTGTGGAGCAGGTGGAGCGTGGCCCGTGGCAGCTGGGAGCACCCACGCCCCCTGCTAGGCGTCCCTGTCCGCGGCGCCGGTGGCCAGGCTCTCGGGAAGGTAGTGGCTGCCAGACAGCGTTTGGTGGGCGGTTTCCTTACTCCGCAGCCTCATCTCACTTACCCGTTCACACCAAATCCTTTACCTTCCAGGCCAAGAAGAGCCCGAGGGGAGGCCTTTAGGATGGACGAGCCAGCACGGCACTTCCGTCTGCTGCCCCAGGGAGCAGAGCCCAGCGGCGCCGACGGCCCCAAAGGGCAAATGGCGGAAACACGCGAAGCGTTCGGAGCTGAGAGCACTGGGGCTGGGGGCGAGTTGGTGTTCCTGCGCCGCGTGCGTGAGGGTTCGGGTTAGCGGGAGACCCAGGGAAGCCACAATAAAGAGCAGGGCGGACCGCACCAGAGCCCCGTTCTGTCGTGCGCGGAGCACCCTGGGCCGTGGGGACACGCTGCTCGGGATGGTCACTTTTTGAAGAATTTTCATCTGAAACACCTTACCTGAGCCTGACCGAGGCCGCAGATGTAGCTGCCGCTTTACAGGCCGTGCCGGAGCCAAAGTCCAGCCGCCGCGAGGGAAAGAGCCACGGGTAGGGAAGGCCACTCAGGCAGTTTTTCTGGACTTGGAAGCAAAAAAGGAGGGGCTGCCCTTCTAGAGGCGCCAGCCAGCCGAGGGAGGGTCTGGCTTAGGAACTGCTGGGTTCCTAAGCAGCAGTGACTGTGGGGCACCTGTCCTTCTGCAGCCCCCCCAGGTCAGAGCCCAAGCCCTCCTGACAGTCCCTGTCCTCCACCCCAGCCCTGCCACCTGAGAATGAAACCAGGCACAGTCCAGGGATTCCACAGGTCCAGAGCACCGCCTGCTGGACACTTGGGGACTGTGCTCCAGGAGCCTGGAGGTCACCTTTCCCTTGGGGTCCATAGCCCCTGGCCTGCCAGAGTCCAGCATCCATGCTCGGATGGGGGGCGGTCCATGCCCTGGCCCCACACACACCCAGGGCCAGAGCAGGAAGGGGTGGGCCTGGGAGCCCAGCGCTCCTCACCACGACCCTCCTCCCTCCTGTGGCCTTGAGGGTGGGCCTTTCCAGATCCTCACACTCTCCATTCTGACTATCGGCAGCCTCTTATGGGGAGCACATGGGTCTCTGCTGGGCACACTGGCTCCGAGCCACTTCTGGAACAGTCCTACCAGGTGCCCTCCTGCCCCCATGTCTCCCAGCTCTAGTCCAACCTCCTGTGTCCCTCCCCTTCGGGCCGTACACCCAACTCCCTTCCATGTTCCTTGGCCTTCGTCCTTGTTTTCTGACTGAGGGAAATGCCACAGAACTGGTGCTGGATGCAGCCATTCCTGCAGCCGCAACTCCGTGTGCCGCACTGCACTGGGTTTCCATCCTCACTCCCACCTACCTCCAGTCGCTGGCCCTGCCCTAGAACAGGAGTCCACAGGCAAGATCCTACCCCAGTCGCCCCGGGCAACTCCCCACCAGGAGGGTCACCCGCTGGCAGCTGTTTACGGTGCTTGCCTGGCCCACTCCTTGCACCTGTGAGTCTTTGCACCAGTGGTCTGGGGTCAGAAGGCAAACGACAGCTCCCAGCCCCTCCAGCTCCCTGTGTTCCTGGCAAGGTGACCTCACCCAGAGGTCCTGGGTCCTTCCCTGAGGGGGTGAAGGCTGGGGAGGCCGGGAGAGTGTATACTGGGATGCAGACCCCAAGTGTCCAGGGGAGCGGGGACTGGGTCCCCCACTCTGAGGAGGACGTGACTTTGCAGACTGCAGGAGGATGGCCTGACTTCCAGAAGACCCGGAAGTCGGGCCAAGGTAAGAGATCCAGGTAAATGTGTCCAGAAATACATCCCACTCTAAAAAGTGGAGTTCTGATGTCGGGGAAACATCCAGAAGGCATTTTCCCGGTGAGCAGTGTTTGTTTGGAATTGTTTTTACCTAAGCACAGGAAGCACCCCAAGACCCACCCCCCTCTCCGGGGCTCTCCGCTGCAGGAGCAAGTGTCCGTCAGCTCCAGTCTCCCTAGCACCAGCTCCTGGGGTCAGGAGGAAGCCCCTGGGCCTTTTGTTACTTGTTTCTAGCCGTCAGGCTGTCCGAGGACACGGGACTACAATAAACAACGTAATTTCAAAGGCGCAGGGGAGGTCGAGGCCAGAAGCCATGGCTGGAGCTGCCAGGAAGCTGTGGTCCCTCACGTGCCCGGGCCCCTCTGGCCAGCAGCCACACCTGGGGCCCCGGCAGCGGGGTCAGGAGCACTCACTGCCCTCGGAGCGCGGGGCAGAGCTGGTGAGAGCCCTGGGCTTGCGGGTGGACAGCCCACCATGGCCACACCTGCCCGCTGGCCTCGGCCAGGAGGCGACCATCAGCTCTCCTGTTCTTTGAAAACGGGACACCACAAACCCCCCCACACACACACACAGCTGCTCACAGGGTTGTTGGAGGCCGTGATGCGTCGGGCTTCCCCGCCCCCCAAGGTCTGGTCCACAGGCGGCCTCACGACCACCAGCACAGCGCCACACCAGCCTCACGGACCAGACACCACGATGTCTCTAATTTGTAAACAACTTTATGGTTTAGAAAAGCAGAGGGAGCGTGGAGAGCAGAGGGGCTGTGACGGGGGCCGAGGCAGGCACACAGGCTGGCAGCTCTGACCCTCGAGACGCCCGTAGCCACGAAGCTGCGTCCGGCGAGGAGCTGCGCGGGGGCCAAGCTCGTCACGGTTCTCTGCAACCCTCGCAACGTCTCGTTTGCGACGACTGTTTGGAGAAAGCGGGAGCCTGGCGTGCAGCGGGTTCTCACGGCAGCCCGTGTCCACACCAGGGCTGCCCACGCTCCCCAGCCGGCCGCTGCGTCACCTGGGTCCTGCTGAGCTCGGTCACTTGGACAAGCTGAAGATGCAGGATGGAGAAGGCACAGGCCGCCTGGACAGCGAGGCCGTGGTGACAGGCCGCTCAGACCCCCAGCCACAGCATGACTGACTCTGCACCCACATGGCCTCGGCATGGCTGGCTGAGACCCACCAACTGGGAGGACAGCAGCGGCTGGTGGCCGCTCAGGGCTCCTCTGGGGCCCCCACCAGCTGCTTTACCTGGCGGCCGTGGACTACCCACAAGGCACCCCCCGCAGCCTGGTGTAGCTGCGTCTCCAGCGCACGACGGAGGTCATTGACCTGCACGTCCGGGTGAGGGTTAAAGCTGATGATGACCCTGTCCCTTGGGGCCGGGTCCCCCCCTGCCCCAAGAGCCACATCCCGCCGTCTCCTCCTAAGGTCAGAACCGGCCTGGACTTTGAGGTCTCGGTTGGCTTTGGCATGGTCTAGCTTCTGAGCCCCAGGGATGGGCCCCGGATCAGGGTCCTGCCTCCGCTCCGGCTCCTGGACGGCAGTGTCCTCCCCCAGAGCAAGCGCACGGTCCCCAACGATGGCCTCCTTTCTGGCCTCCAGGTGAGCGCCCTGCTGCCCACCCTGAGTCCCAACAGAAACGGCCCGGTGTTCCAGCTGCCGAATCTCGGCCTGGGCCCCAGGGGCTGCTCCTCCTGACCTGCTGGGCAGGCCTGCAGGTCCCCGGCCTCGGCTCACCGGCTGGGACCTCACATGAGGGTCGCCATTCTCCTTCGCCCCCGGCACATTCGCTTCCTGAGCGCTGGCGCTGGGGGCCACCTCTTTTCGGGATTTCTTCCTTTCATGGGAGCTTCTGCCGAAAGTGTCCTGTTTGGGCAGCTCACCAGCAACGGGCTTCTCTGGGCTCTGGGGCCCCTCGGCAGGGTCCGGCATGGGCACCCGCTCCGGCATGCCAGCGCCAGCTGCCTGGGCCACAGCGCCCCGCCGGCCTTCCCTCGGCTCAGCCTGGGCCGCCCGGGGCTCCGTGTCGGCAACGCCAGGAGGACCCGCTGGAGCTCTGCCTACAGCCGCCTCGGGCTCCGCCTTGGGCTCCTCCAAGGCGCCTTGGCCGTGGCCCTGGGGTGGAGCGGGGAGACGCCCGGGGGCTCCAAGTGCAGGTTCCACAGGCTGCTGCGGGGGACGGTCCACGGTCTGCCCCTGCTGGGTCTCCTGCTCCTTCCCTCCGGGTGCCGGCACCCCAGGCTCTGGCTGCGCTTCGGCTGCAAATGAAGTCAGTCACCAACTGAACCGCGGGAGCGGACGGACACTACCAACACGGGGGCTGGAAGGGTGAACTGGCCGGCAACTAAACACGAGCCAGAACTTTGCCCAGCAGGACCCCAGGCCCCGGAGCCCCAGCCCCACGGAGTCACCAGGAGACCCCATGGGTGGCCCCGCGTTCGGTGATGACCCCCGGCCCAATCTGGCCCTGACTTGCCGTCCTCGCCGTCCTGCCTCTGCTGGTGGATCTCCTTGTGCTGCTCCTCGATCACCGCGAGCAGCTTCTCCTGCTGGTCTAGGAGCCGCTTCTGCTGCACCTGCTGCTCCTTGATCACCTGCAGGAGGACCGCGTGGTCCAGCATCTCCGCCCGGCCGGCTTCTGCGGAGGGGAGAGCGCACACTCGGAGCCTGCCCCGTCCACGCAGGCGCTGGGCTGGGTGGAGGGCAGAGGGATGCGGGGCGCCGGCCCCGGCTCGCCTGGGGGACCCTCCCCAGGATGCCCTTCGCTCACACCGGCCCACATGGGCCTGAGGTTTGGACATGCCCAGCAGGGGCCCAGCTGCTCAGATGGTCGCCCCTGGGACTAGACGCCGAGAGAAGCTACAGGGGAGGTCTGTGCCACCGTGGGAATGCTGCCATGTCCTGGGCTGGGGTGCGTTAAGCTACAAGCTGCTCTAAAAACAGAATCCCAGAACTCTGAGGAAGTTTCCTCCAAGGTGAGAATTTAGGAAACAAACAGAACAGCCTTCCCTTCCCGCACAGACAAGAAACGGGCCCTCGGTGAGGCAGAGGCCGGCTGCCGACACCCACAGGGCCCAGGCCCCACTCCTGACCACCGCCTAGGAGACTGGCTGCAGGCTGGTGCGGGGTGGGGCGGGGGGGCGCGCAGCAGGTGTGTGTCCGAGGACCCGCCCGGCTCTCCACGCCCCCAACCCACAACGTGGGCCCAGGAAGAGGCCCCGAGTCCGAGCCTGCAGCCAGCAGCGGCCACCTGTGGGAGCACCGGGGAGCTCGGCTTCTGCTGCAAAGGCCTCAGCACCAGCCGTCTCCTGCGCGCAGCCACGGCTTATGTAGCTGCTACGACCCGTCTGTCTTTGAACAGGAGGCTGTGAAAGATGACGCGGGCTGTTGGGCTGGGGGGCGGGCGAGCTCTGAAGGAAGGACGCTCTGGGCGTGGTGATGGCCCACATCCCGGCAAGGCTGCACACACAGACAAGCTGGCCCGTCCTCCCCAACGGTGACCCATGACTTGCCATGGTAGCGCGGGGTCGGCCTCCCTCCGGCCAGAGGCCCGTGAGGAATACGCTGAACCAGGCGGCAGGAAGGAGGAGCCACGCAGAGGCCCCTGCGGCCGTCCTCACCCCCACCCGACCCTCCTCCAAACACCCTAAGGTCGTGAAGACACCTGCCTGAGAAAGGCCACATCCTGTGGGCCCCGCCCCGGGCTCTAGACCAGCCACTTGGGCCATGCGCCTTGCTGTCACTCTGGGTACCCGTGGCTCACAGCCATTTAACAGTCAACAGTATGACGACAGCCGCCCAAACGGCCTGTCCCTGGAGCGGGTGCAGGAGGAGCGGCCCCAGCCGGCCCGGCCTCCCGGGGGACGAGCCCGGGACCAACGGTGCAGGAGGAGCGGAGAGGTGCCACGTCAGGTCCAGCCAGAAGCGACATGGGGGGGCCGGTGTGGACCAGAGTGGTGACAAGCCGCGCCCACGGACAGAGCCCGTCCCGCCGGGACCCCAGATGGATGCCAACGCGCATGCAGAACACGTTAATCCCGGGCCATGCCCGCGGCAGAACCTCCATGCAGGCCCTATCGGGGAGGCCCGAAGCAGGCAGCATGTGCAGACCGCACCCACCGTCCTCCAGGACCAGGGCATTTGTGGAAAGGGGAGCTAGGGCATCGGGGGAACCCCAGCTGCGGGGCTAGAGCCAAGCCTGGGGCGGGGGACAGGCTGCAGCAGCGGCTCCAAGTGAAGCCTGTGGCCGGCCAGCCTGCGCCTTCCCCTCTCGCATCTCAGACCCCGCGCAGGCCTTCCTCGGGAGCGTGCCCTCCGGGCCCGTACCTGCTACTATCTGTTTGATTTCAGCTGCTCGTCCCATTGAGAGGCGCACGGAAGAAAGGCAGAGTAGGAAACCGTGAGAATTGTCTTTTCAGAAAGAAAAAAAATCGAAAGAATCAAACAGATTTAGGTAACAGAAGTTAGGCACTGGCATCCGTGAGCACAGGGAGACAAACCAGACAATAAACACCACAGGAAGCCCCCGGGGCAGCCCCCGGACCCCAGAAAACCTCCAGGGCCTCCTGACTCAGGCCCCTGACTGCCCCGGGGGCTCAGCAGGCAGCCCCAAGCCCAGTGCTCTGGGCAGGCTGTCCCCCGAAGGACCCTCTGGGGGGCCACTGGGGGGCGTGTCACACACGACAGCCCCAGGGCTGTGCCACTGAGATCCACACGCCCAGACCCGGGGGAGGCTCAGGGAGAAACGCCCTTGCATGGCTCACGGGGCCCCTCTGCAGACTCCGTGTCCCGGGAAGTGGGTGGGGGTGGGGAGGGGCTCTAACCAGGGAGCAGGTGTGCAGAGGTCCCTTGGTCACCAGTGAAACGAGGACAGGAGACCACCAGCCAGGAAGGCTGCCACCGGCCACACTACAGAGGTAGCACCCAATGGGGCGAGGCCACGAGGAGAGGGTTGGCCCCAAAACAGACGCGGGCGTCCGACGGAGGATTAGCCGCTGGGGATAAAAGCGCGCGACAAGCTTTTGTTTCCAGACGGTGCTGGGTGTTCGCTACAGATGGGCACAAACGTCCCCCTAAGCGACAGGTGACACACAGGGGCCAAGGGGAGGCAGGTGGCACCTGTCCTCCCACCTGGGCCGCCGGGAGGGCAGCTCCTAGCTCTAAGCAGCGCCGGGGGGGCACAGACACCCCCAGCCGGGGAGCTGACCAGCTCGCGTGCTGGCAACAGTGGCACGGCCGCCCTGAGAGTGCCACACAGGCGAACGGAAAATCCTGTGACAGGACAACAGAGGCTTTTTTAAGGGAAGAAAGAGAGACACAGACTAGCTGGGGTGGGGGTACCCAGAGGAAGCTGCTGGGGGGGGTTACTTCGGGTCTTTCCTCACGAGGAAGCCAGCAAGTACAGAGCCAGGGGGGGGGGGCTGGAACAGCCCTGCAGGGAGGACAGGCACCTGCACCCCACCCCCGCCCCCAGTCATCGCTGTGTGTCTGGAAGGAAGGGGCAGAGGGCTCCCGGCCCCGGGGAGGATGCAGCAAGAAAGCGAAGGCCTTACCCTCCAGCTTGCTGCCGGCGTGGCCTCCGGCCTGGCCCTCCACATCCCTCTGCTCCTGCGGCTCTACCTGCGGCCCCGCCTCAGGGGCCAGCTTCACCGGGAGGGCGGCCTTCCCACCTGCACACACAGAGAGGCGGGAGGTTTGCAGAGAGCTCAGGAGGAAGCGGTGGGTGCGGCAGGTGGGGGCAGAAGGCGGGAGAGGGACGCCAGGGGGAAAAGTCTTCTGAAAACTAGTCTCCGCGTCTCCCTCCCTCTGTCAGCAGTTCGTATCGGCCCTGATGACCGCCGGCCAAGTAATGAAAACACATTTAACGATCTCACGGGCTCATGGCACTGAGCCAGCGTTAAGCACCTTCGCCAATTAACACGCGAGAGCCGGCCCGGCCGCGCCGCACGGCCCTGAACGGCGCGGTACCTGTCAAGCGTTCCCCGCAAGGGCCCAGACGCACGGACAGCGCGCCAAATGACACTCAGCGGTCCGGCAAGCAACCGCGTGACAGATACCCCGGGAGCTGTCACATCACCAGACTCCGGGCTTCCCCAGCCGCTGCGGAAGGGGCCGCTGCTCTCACGCGTCCGTGTGCTGACCTGGGCAGCCGAGCGGGAGTGCGGGCAGGAGGAGGCCCGCCCGCCCGCCCGGCCTCTCCTGGGCCCCCCACCGGAGGATCCTCTTAGGGAGAGCAGTTTGCCAAGACAAGCGCAGCTGACACCCACCGAGCTCACTCTTGTCCGCCAGCTTGCCCGCGGCGCCTGCAGCCCGGCCCGGCAGCGGGACCCCGCCAGCTCTCTCCGCCGCACCTGCTGCTGGGGCGTCCTGCCCCTCAGGTGGCACTGCCTGGGGCGCTGGCTGCAGACCCCTGTCGCCTGGCCCCTGGTCCTCCTCCACGGGCTCGATGGCTGGCTGACCATTTCCTTCTGGAACCTTCCAGGGATCTTCAGGGAGACCCCCTGCTACCTCTAGGACCTGGTCCTGTCTGGGTCTCTCTCTTTCCGAATCGGACAGAGGCAGGGCCATCCGAGCCTTGCCCCCTGGGGCCTGCTCCTCCGCGTGCTTGGACGGACGCTCATTCTCTGCTGGCTCTTCCCGGTCTTCACCTTCGTCCACTACCACCTTGTCATGAGGGACGGGCGGCTCGTGGCGGTGAGCCTCGCCCATCGGTGCTGCCACACCTGCAGGGAGACAGACTGTCGTGGAGCAAGCAGGTTGGGGTGGCCCGGCTCTCCTTCCCAGGAGCGCGAGCTGAGTCCCAGTGCCCAACGGTGTGACGCAGGCTGGCAGGTGCCGCCTGCCACAGACCGGACTTTTGCCTGAGCACGGACGCTACCTGTAGAGACTTACAACAGGGCAGCTGCACGCCGGCTGGCGGGGGCGGGGCCCCCATCTGAGTCGCCCTTGAGTCACAGAAGGAGGGAGGCAGAAAGGACCAGAGCTCAGGCAGGCCCCTCCCCCGCCGCCCACCGCGCCGCCCACCTCGGCCCGGCCGGTCCAGCTGTGCCGCCTCCTGCTTCTCCTTGGCGCCTTCCCTCTGGGGCGCGTCCACCGGGCCCTTAATCTGGGCCTGCTCCATCTCCTCTTTCTCATCGGGCAGCTTCGGCTTATCTCGGCCGTCGGCGGCGGCGTCCACCGCTGGATTCGGGCCTGCGAGCAGAACGCCGCTCACCGCGCAGTTTCACACGGCCACGCCGCCCCTCCCTCCCCGCACAGGGGCTGGGCGGTTGTCCGTAGATTGTAATCACGTTTCCTAGTCGGATGGCAGAGCCTACGCAGTTACTTTTTTCCTGCTCAATCATTAGCAGCTGAGTAGCACAGAAAACTGTCATTTTTCATGTGCATCCATAACAAAACTATGTCAAAATGCAATTTACACCTAACCGGGTGCAGAAGAGCAGGCGCCGCGGAATACCGGCCGTCACCACCAGAGGGCAGCACGAACCCGCGGTTTGCGGCAGGACGGGCGGCAGCCTGGGGAGGGCATGTGTCCAGGGTCCCCCGTCCGCTGGGACAACCAGCCTGCCACACCTCAAACCCCCGCTCCAGGCCGGTATGGGGGGTGGCGCTGGGAGGTGCTCGGGGGAGGGAACGCCGCTGGGAACGCCGACGGGTGAAGCTGTGAGCCTCTTACTGCCAACAGCGAAGACGGCCACCGGCAGAGCCTGCAAACCGCGCCTCCCCTGCCCCCAAGTGCCACGCCTGTCCACACCTGTCCCCACACAGTCCTGTGCAGTGCTCACCCGCATGGCAACCGGGGGCCCACAGGACCGAAACAGAGCCTGGTAGGAAGCGGTCACCATTAAAAAATTGGCAAATGGGGCAAAAACTTAACAACCTGGGAAAAGAAACTTTAAAAATCCATCATTTTACGCTAGAGGTTGGAAGCACACTCTTGTTCCCCATCACAGGACATGAGCTGCCCAGAGAAGGGCTGACTACTGTCCTCCATGGGCAGCAGGGCTGCTGGCCGGAGGCGAGGGTCATGGTGTCCTGTTCGGACAGGGCCCTGCTGGTCCCAAAGGAGAGGAAATTATTATGCAGGTCAACTGGACTGGCAAGCCCGGGGCAGTGCCCTCACTCATGTGGGCGCCAGGAGGCAGCTGGGGGACAGTGCCCTCGCCAGACCAGTGCAGGGACGGGGCCCTGCCAGGTGGCGGGCTCACAGGCAGACTCTGGACTGACTCTACAGTTGAACCAAGGGGCTGATAACAGTAAGTGGGTGACCATCGCTCGAGCAGATGAAAACACCCTGGTCTCTGTCACACAATTCACCCCTTCCCAGAGGCCCTGTGCTCAAACAGGAGTCACTGTAAATCAAGGCGTCTATCTCGTGGATCACAAAGTTAAGAAAAAGTTTTGTTAGGGGCGCTTGGGTAGCTCCATCAGTTAAGTGTCTGCCTGTGGCTCGGGTCATGGTCCCAGGGTCCTGGGATCGAGCCCCAATCAGGCTCCCTGCTCAGCGGGGGGTCTGCTTTTCCCTCTGCTGCTGCTACCCCAGCTCCTGCTCTCTCTCTGATGAACAAAATCTTTTTTTTTTTTTTAAGATTCTATTTTTACTTATTTACTTGACAGACAAGAGATCACAAGTAGGCAGAGAGGCAGGCAGAGAGAGAGCGAGAAGCCGGCGCCCCGCCGAGCAGAGAGCCCAACGCGGGACTCGATCCCAGGACCCTGGGATCAGGACCCGAGCCAAAGGCAGACGCCCAACCCACTGAGCCACCCAGGCACCCCACAAAATCTTTTAAAAAGAAAGAAAAGGGGCCAGAAGAGAAAGGAAAAACACAAGAAAACAAGCTGCTAAGCCATCACAAGACCAAGTCACCTACATGTGGCCCTGTCTCAGCAGGGACCGAGGCAAGTCCCCCATGAAAGCAGGGGCAGCCTGATGGGCTGGGCTGAGGGGACCCCCCGTATGGGCGGCAGGACGGCGGGGACCTGAGGCAGCGAGGAGTCTCCCGCCAGGGCCCTCGGACAGAGCTGCGGGGGCATCCGGCTTCACAGCAAGGCCAAGGCACCTTGGGGCTCCCGCATCCCCAGCCGCTGGCACCCGGCCTCCAGCCTCCAGCATCCCGGTCCACAGCAACGACCAGCACACCCTGGATGGGAACTGGGCTCTCGGCCGCAGACAGTCGGTGATGCCTCCCAGCGTAGCGAACCGAACACAACCCCCAGAATGAGGGACTGAGGAGCGGACCATGCCCAGCAGGCAGCTAGGGCCTTGGACGGGCCCGGAGCAGATGGGCACCTCGGCGTCCCCAGCAGTCTGCGGCCACCTCGCTCACCTTCAGGGTCGTTGCCAGGTCCCAGCAACGACAGATGACCCAGGAAAGACCCAGGAAAGACCCAAGACGGTCCCGGGTCCGTGCCTCATTCTGCCAGGCGGTGGGAGACCCTGCCTGGGGCGGGTCTGGCTTTTTTTGGTGACAAGGGACCTACTCACCCGCCTGATGGAGTGAGAGGCTGGAAGTGCCCTGAGACAGGCCAATGGACAGTTCCCCACCAGGCTCTCCTTCCCAGGGCCCAGCGTGGGGATCAAGTCCTCAATTCCAGCTCAGCAGGACAGACCCTGTGCTCTGGGCTGTCTTTGGAATCGGGGATGTGGTGGCAGCGGGGGTTAGGGGGTCACAACCTCTACACCAAGGACGTCTGCACTCGAGCACCTGGGCTAGAGGTGCCTGCTGTGGGCGGCCGGCATCGAGCAGCCTCTCTCCGGGGACCCAGGGCTCAGTTAAGTCAGCAAGCACCAAAACAAAGGGACTGCTCCTATCACACCTGAGCCCACAGATGCGTCCGTGTCACCCAGAGAAACCCCGATTCAGGAGACACGTGGGACCCCAGGGCCATGCACTTGTAAGGCAAGAGCCGAGAGCCAGGCCCGGCACTTAAGTGACTTTCCTGACCCTCAAGGTGGCCATGAGAGTGGGTCGGGGAGTGCTGACTCCTGAAGCCCGCTCTGCTGGGCGTGGCTGGCACGGGCAGGCTTGACCGCTGCATCCTCGCATCTTTCCAAGCACACAGGAGTCACCATGGCTCCCCAGACCCGAGCGTCCCAGCCAAGGGGCCACGGTGGCCTGAGCCTCACTCTTCACAGTCCCCTGGAGCCGGCAGGGCTCCCCACGGGCAGAGGAGGCGAGCCGCTCCCTGAGGGCCTCCGAGGGCAGGTCAGGGTCACTCAGGGCTGCACATGGGAGACAGTGGCCTCCCTGCCCCAGACGGCAGTGTGGCTGAGCTGGCAAAGTCACCTGGGAGGGCCCGAGTAACACGCAGTGGGGTCAGGTGCCACAGCACAGAGGCCAATGAAAGCCGCTGTCAGCAGAGACCGGGAGGGCTGTGGTGGGACCGTCTGCCCCAGCTGAGGATAGCAGAGCACGCGGGGCCCCTGTCCCTCACACACGGCCTGGCATCTGTTGCAGAGTGCACATCCCGCCCGCGTGCAGAAATGAGTCCTCGGGAGAGCGAGTGCAGGGCAGGGACCCTGCAGTGAACTCTCACACAGGACTGTGGTCACCCTCTGCCACCGGCACCTACAGTCACAGCCAAGCTGCTGCCCCCAGCCTTTAGCCTGCGCCGGCCTGAGCAGAGCCCCCATCCTGGTCTTCTGGCGTTTCTCGCCACAAAGCAGAACCCGCACCCCTGTGGGGTGGCCAAGGGGGAGCGCGCACACCAGGGGTGCTCTGATACCATGACACAGGCTGAGGACGTGGGGTGGGGATGCTGCGGGGAAAGGAGCAGAGGGGACGGGGCCGCATTCGGAGGAGGGAGCCAAGCATGCTCTAGAACCCGACCTGGCCACCAGGTCCTGTGGGGCGCTCTCAGACAGGAGAGAAATGGTCTAATTAGCCTTTTTAACAGAGAACTGCCTCACAGAGCCCAGCAACCTCTTTCCTCCACGCTTGCCTCTGCTCACCACCCCAGCAAGCACGTGTCCCAGGCTCCGCTCTCCAAGAGTGCCAGGCCACGGGTCCCAGTCCCACGTGTCCCCAGCAGGGCAGGATTGCCACCGTCTGCCCCGGAGCCGGCTCGGGGCTCGAAGGAAACCTGCACCGTCCTGGCCTCTGCACCACCAGAGAGACCAGTAAAACCTCACTGCAGGCCGACAGGCCAAAGCCTGACAGGCGCGCACACGGCGCAGGCCCCAGCAGCCCCGGCTCCGCTTCAACGAGGTGACCCGTCAATTACGGGGGACGCCAGGCTGAGAAAAATGGAGAACGTGCTAAAAACAAACGGCGTGTGGCTCTGGGGGCGCGTGTTTTGTTATGGGCTCGCGGAAGCAATGGAAACCAGATGTGGCTGCGGCGGGCTCCAGGTGAGCTCGCGGCCCGGCTCTGCGACAGGCTGCGGCTGCTAGCATGGGCCGCGGACCGCGGGTGCGTAGTGCCGGGGGGACGGGCAGCCCGGAGCCAACCAATGCCAGGAACTCCCCGGCAGAGCCGGGAGCAGCGGCACCAAGTCCACCTTGGCCGCAGCCATCCATGAAGCACATAAGGCCAAGACGCCCGGCGGTGAGGGACCTAGCAGGGGCCGGTGCATGCCACCCGTGTCCCTCTCCAAGGGGACTTCCTCCATCCTAACTGCCAAATCCATGCAACTTGGCGTGGGACACTCAGGTGGCTTCTGACCACTCTGATCTGTTCCTCTGGGGAACCCCGCCATTCCCCGGGGCCCTCTCCGCAGGGACACCAAAAGGGGAATCTTTCTGCCAGGCCGTCCCCCCAAGAAGACAAAAGAGAGCACAGCCTGCTCCTCCGAGCCCCAGGAGAGACTGTGCCCTCCAGGGGAGGCTGTGGGGGGGGGCATGGACACCAGCTAGGGGCTTTCTAAGCCCGGGGACAGAGACAGCAACAAATCTAAGGGCCACGTGCCTTCCGCTGCTGGCAGGCCTGGGCGCCGAGGACGTAGAGCAAGTTCAACTCTTGCCAGGCTTTTGGGACCTTTTGTCGATCATGGTAGGCGGGGAGACCGGGCTCCTACTAGGGCAGGCACTCCTTAGCCATCACCATCAAAAGACACCCAAAACCCACGGGCAAACAGCAATGCTCCCCCCGAGGGGCGTCTCCCAGAAGGGCAGGCCGGGCGGCAGCTGGGCAGAGCACAATCCGCGGTGGGGCCTATTTGCGGGGAAGGGGATCAGACGCGCACGGACACACCATGAGTGTGAATGCCTACAACCCAACCGTCCTCAGAGCAGAAGCCCCCAGAATGAAGCACACCCCTCCCCCCAGTACCCAAGCCTGATGCTACTCAGAGCTGCTGGGGGGTGCAGGGTGAGGAAGCCCTCCCAGCTCTGCCTGGGACGGCCAGAGACTCCAGGAAAACTCTCCTCTCCCAACCGACTAAGGACACGATGGAGCCCCTTCTGCAGCCCAGAAAGCCACCCCGCACCCCGACGAGCACGGCCACGGGCGGGTCGTGCAGCCATATGGCAGCAGGCCTTCCGAGCTAGCCTGCAGGTGTAGAAGGCCGCGTGGGCCACCCCTCCCCACGGGCCGGTGGAACAACAGCAAGTGGGGGGACATCAAACAAAGCCATGGGGCGTCGCTGACCTTGTCCAAGCAAAACCTGGCTTGAACCCTCATCCCCAAACCAGAGCAAGCAAACCTGACAACACGCACACACCTGCTTACCTGTCAGCGCGCCGAGCGGTGGGCTCTGAGCTCTCCATCCTGCTGTCCGCACAGGCAGGCGGCCGTTCCCGGCCCTACTCGACCAGTCAAACAGGACCAGGGTGGGCGAGACAGCCGGGAAGTACCGCTCGCGCGCTGTGACCCTGAGGCGGCGCTGCGGGGGCGCCCGGGAAAGCTGCGGGGCTGGGGTGTGTGCATACCTGGACGTTGCGTACCTGGGAGCCGAGCCGCCTCTGCCTTTACGATGCCCTCGGCCTCTTCCAGCCGGCCGGCCGGGGCGTCCTCGGCCAAGTCCACGGGGGCGTCCTCGCTCACGGACAGGGTAGTGTGTGTGCCGACCACCAGGACGCCCAGGCCAACCCAGAACACCAGCTGGACAAGACAAAGACCCAAGGGTCAAAGGGGTCGGGCGGTCCCTGCAGCCCTGCCCCGAGCAGGGGAGGAAGGGGCAGGAGGGCACAGCACACAGCGTGAGGCTGCCTGACCCCCGTGCTGGCCACGAGGAGACGGGGTCCCTCACTCGCCAACGTGACCGAATCATCAGCCTAACCTGCCAGAGCCAGGCCGGCCCCGGAGGAAGGGGCAGGCTCTCTGCAGAGAGCGGACCCCCGCGCCCACTGGCCAGGCCTCCTGGAGAGCAGGGGCTGGACCTGCCTGCACCTGTGGCTGCCGAGGCAGGGCTTCCTGATGGCCCCGCCCAGAAGAGGAAGACTCTCAGGGCAGCGCCCTCCCCTAAGGGGGCACTTCGGCCGCCCGCGTCTCACCCGACAGCTGTGCAGTGGGCCCAGGGTGCAGTCGGTGCTCCCATGTCGTCCGCGCAGGCCACGCCTGGAGCCTCTGGCACAGACGAGGAGGCGGCTCCCCACCCCCCTTGAGCAGTGGGTACCCAGCGGGGCTGCCCAGTGAGTCGTGCTGCCCAGGCCGCTGCCTGCCGAGGGTCCTCGCCCCTGAGCCCATCCCTCCCATGAGGGAGCCGGGCAGGTCACCAACGCAGCCCTCAGAGATCTGGGAGGACGAAGCCTGCCCTGTGTGACGCCGTCCCCTCCCGCAGTGTCTCCATGAAGACACGCACAAGCTGGCCCCACGGGCGCGGTTATCTCTGCGGCTATTTCTGCCCCGCGCCCGGCCTGCCAGGCTGTCCCCAGGGAGCAGGGACACCTGGTCCTGTGGAGTCTGCAGGACATCCCCCAGCCAGGCCACCTGCCCCAAGAGCCAGGGAGACCCTGCCGCTCGCCCCATGCAGTCTCAGAGCCAGGATTCAAACCTTTTTCCCCAAGTCATGCTGACTTTAAAATGGACCAGTTAAAAAAGACCAGTGAGCCATCCCTGGGGCAAACCAGCCGGAGAAGGGGCGCTCCTCAGAGGAACAGCTTCCACTCACAAAGGCGGGCGAGGCCGGGGAACAAAGCCTCCAGGACACGTCCATTTCTGCGCAGCCGCTCTGCAAACACTGAGCTGCCCCGGTGCTCACAGAGGCCAAGGACAGGCCGTTCTCCCGAGGCCGGCCACACGTCAGGGAGGCCCTGGGGTGCCCCTCCAGCCTGCCACGGCTGGTGCAACAGGGCTACCCAAGGTTCGCAGCGAGAGCTGGGAAGCCACGGCGGCATCTGCAGACTCCACACCACGCAGCATGGGGTCGAGAGTCCTGACTGTGACCATGTCCCTCCCCCCCAGTGTTTTCCTACAAGCTTGAGCACGCTCAGCGTTAGCACAGGACATCTTCCCCAGAAGGGAAGATTCGTGGGGCAGTGATGGTGTCCAGAAGTGACCGAGGTCGTCTTAAAAGTTAAAAGAAAAGGACGCTTCAAATCCCCTGCATTTCATACTTCCCAACCGATAGCAGAAATGACCTTGCTGAGAAGCAACAACAAGAGAAGTTCTTCTCCTAACTCGGAGCCCACGGCACCAACAGGACAATGACCAGCAGTGGGTAATAGCCCCCAGCGTGAGCCACTCTGCGGCTCCAGCAGCCGCTCGGGCAGGAGACCACTCTAGAGCAGCCCGAGGCCGGCACCCACCTGGGGCCACCCCGACAGGACGGGGACACAAAGCAGGAGGCGTCCTGCCCAGCCGGTCACTACACTATTTTCCTACCACATTGCTGAGCAGCCCCATGGGAGACTGCAATGGCAACATTTCACTCAGGACTCGGAATTTTTTCTTTTAACCCTGGGCTTCCTGGGCTAAAAGCAAAAACATCACAGATATCGCAGAATAAAAAAACATTAACTCCTTCAATACTGGAAGACAGAGAGCTTCCTGAAAAAGACCAAGAGCACGTTAACATAAGGCTGATTTAGAAAGAACGGCCTGCATGGCGCCCGGAAATTCCAGAAAAGAAACCAGCTCTACTAGGTCCCCCACACACCTGCCCGTGCCACCTGCCGGGACCTCCCATGCCCCCTCTTGTGGTGTGTGTCCTCCATCTCCAACCCCGCTCCCACACCCGGCGGCAGCCCCCATGCCCCCTTTGCTGAGACCCCACTCGTCTCCCAATACACCGGCTCACCAGGCCGCTCTGGGCTCTGCGGGGCACCCACCAGCTGACCACGGGCCAGAGCGTGGCAGCCTGCAGGCCAGGCAGAGCCTCGGGAACCGGTCACTCACCCCGGCTCACCACCCTCATCGCTTCTCTGAAGAAACACCACGGGCCCATGAAATCCCCAGGCAGGGAAGCCAAAGCCACCCCGGCTGGAGGGCAGCCGTGACATTAATGCCACGCAGACTACCAACTGGGACACAGCGGGCTACAGTCCACGGGGCAATGGCTCATGCAGCGGCTGGGCTGCCATCTCCCGGCAAGCATGGGGTGGAAGCAAGTCAGCCAGAGCCAGGCCAGGGGAGAGGGCACAGGGGCCGTCCAGTCCCCAGGGGCAGCTGTAACAGCTACATGCTGACCACAGGCACAGACCTGAGTTCTATGAGGCCCCAGGATCTCCTGACCGGCGAGAGCTCCCAGGGCCCCCGCTCCGCCACTGAGGTGTGGGAGGCTGGCTGCGGAATGTGTGCCGAAAGGAATGATCGCGGGTTCTCTGAAGTCCTGAATCAGGGATGCTGCCCCTGGAGAAGGGGCCAAGGTCTGTGCCATCTGGGCTGGCCACGGATAGACGATCGGGAGCTCCCCTGGAGCCTGCCTAGGGTGCACGGGTGCCATGGCCTCAGGACGGGGGCAGGGGGTCAGCTGGGCCTGGAGCTCAACCTCACATCCGGCACCCCAAGCACAGCCCCTTCTGGGTCTAGCCCCGCATGAGTCCAACAGGACGAGGGCGGCAAGCGTGTCCGGTGTGCCAGCCTTGACTCCACAGTCCCCCAGCAGGGCCACTAAGAGGAGAAACAGCACACTCTGAGGGCTTAGCCCAGGCTTGGCAAAACCCGGGGCTTGGCCTGGAGACCACAAGTACCATGGTGTCCCAGAGAACCCCTCAAGCCATGACCTGCATGTAGCCTCCAGATCTGCTGAGGTTCCCAACTCAAAAACAGAAAAGCACCCACGGGGCGAGGAAGCGCTCACACTCACTTCTTACACGGGAGCCTGTCTGAACACCACACGGGTTCAACTGCCGCACCTCTTGATGAAACACACCTGGAGACGGGGGCTCTGGCCGCCGTGCAACCACATGCCCCGATTCGGGTCTCCGGGTCAGGGTGCACCCCACCCCCAGCCCCCAGATCCCAGCTGGAAGGCCTTGGGTGCCAGGCTCTGGTGGAGGTTGGATGGCGACTGGTGTGCGGCTCGCTGTCTCCAAGTCTCGGTCTCGTGTGTTCACCTACAGCCTTCCGAGGGCACAGCACCGGCCTGTGACCTGGGCAGCCCCCGCTCTCTCCTTGGGGCCCCGCCGGCAGCTCCTGCTCCCCCTGCTGGCTGCCAGGCTGTGGCATGTCAATTCCCAACACCTCCATCCAGGTCCAGACTGGAGAGACCATCCAATTTCTCAGATTCTCAAGGTAAAGAATGAACTCATGATGGCAGAGAAAGTTCCTTTTTGATGCACTAAGGGCACACTGTGTGTCACAGGCTCACTCCACCTACAAGGACGCTTCTTAGCACATTCCTCCTTTTGAGACCTTCTGCTGCCCAGTCCTGACATGTCCCTCACCCACGCACCCTGTCCAGCTCTTCTCTAGGCCTGTGTCCAGTGAGCCTTCAGGCGAGCCGGGGGGAGTGGACCCTGGGCCTGGCACTGGGTCCACATTTTCCACGGGAGCAGCAGCCAGAGCTCTCGGGACAGAAGGGAGAAAGGAGCCAAGCAGGTGCCCTCCAGACCCGAGCTCTGTGTGCACCAAACTCTAGCCACATTGCCCAGTTTGTCCCTTGGAAGATTCATTTCCCTCAAAACACTAAAGCTACCTACGTGCAAATAAAACACAGCAGCACATACGAACGGAATGCCACAGTCAGACGGTCCATCCCAAAACTGATGTGTGATACACAAGTCATCCGAGCACTGAGTCGGAGGGACAAACTTTACCATCGTCACAAACGGTTAACGCGATTCAATGTGTTTTTGGATTTCAAAACCAGAGCAAAGGAGGCACAGATGGACGCTTGTGTTAACACAGTTCCACGGATGCTCACGTACGCCGTGTGGAGGCGTGTGGGCGTGCATGTTCGTTCCCATACATGCAGCCAAGGCCACACCAGGCTCAACACCAGGGGCTCTTGCCACGGAGTCAGGAGCTGGCCCTGTGGCCAGATGCGCAGGACACACAGATCACGAAAGAGAAGCCCTAACAACTGGGAAGGAGGAGGTGGGATAGTCCAGAGGTGCTGTCAGACTGCAAGAAGGTGGGAGGGCAAAGAGCAAATCCGTGAAACGGGCAGGGGAGAAGCTGACAGAAGAGGAGCCTCGGAGATCTCCGAGGTGGCGGCGCGGCCGTCTCGCGGTCTGGGTGGTGCGGGCCGGGCCGGACCCCACCCCTGCAACCGCACGGAAGACTGCAAGGTACGCACTGCAGATTTGCCAGAGTGCAGAGGTAATGACACTGTCCAAATTAATCTACAGCTTCGAAGAATTCTGATGAGAACAAAGACACAAAAAGCTGGACTTCGTTCTACCAAGAGTCAGATCGGCTAACTCCAATGCGCCTCTGGAAGATGAACATGCAACATATCCAGAAATGCCATAAGTAAAAGTGAGGAAGAGGGATCAGAATTCAAATGTTTCTCAAGCCAGGCACCCAGCTGGCTCAGTCAGTAAATGTGCAATTCCTGATTGCAGGGTCGCGGGTTCTAGCCCTACCCTGGATGTGGGGATTACTAAAAATAAATCAATAAAATTAAAAAAAAAAAAAGTTGGATCCAAATTTTAAAAAAGTTTCCAGAGCTATGCATCACAGAGCGGGGGGCGCTACCATGGCCACAGTGGCAAGCAGCACAGACGGCGGCACATTCGAACACAAGTCCCAAACCAGGCCCAAGTCCACACGAGGTCTAGTACGAGAGCAGTAACACCACCCAGCAGTGACCCAGCCCCAGGGGCTGCCATCTACGGAGACTGCTTGGGTTCTTACCCTGAAATAAAACACAGACGATCAAGGATTTACATGAAAAACAATGAAGTCATGAAAGCCCTGGAACTGAAGAAAGAATTTTTAAAAATCATATTGAAGAGGAAGGGCCTTTCTAACAATGACTTTTTCCCCATGAAAGAGTCCGAGGGACTAAAACTCTGGGACTTGACAAACAGAAAAACCTTTGCAATCTGAAGGCAGCGGCTGGTTAGTTTCCTCATGCCCTCAGGAGTTTCCCAAACTCACTAAAATCACCCAACTGGCAGACAACCTTGGCCACCCAGACCGCCGGTGAGACCCCGGACCATGGAGGTAAGCACAGAGGCCCCATGAGGTCGGGCTCCTCCTGACCTGCAGTGCTGAGCACTGGGCAGGAGAGCAGCAGCCTGGAGCTTGCGATGCTCAGGCAGTAGTCGGGGTTAGAGGGGAAGGGGAGGGGGCTCTTGAGCAGCCAGAACTCGGGCAGCCACCATCCTCATAGAAGGGCACCCACATTCTGCATGCAATTCTCCCTAAGGTACATGCCAACTACGCAGAGAGGTGCCCAGAGCAGCTGCCCGAGACAACAGAAGCTAAGCAGAGAATTTACCAATGTGAGGGCAAGGGCGTTTAGCTGAGACCCTGGAAGGGCTGTGCCCTAGGAGTGAGGCAAACCAGGAACAGCCTCCCCTTAACTGAACACAGGCCTTCTGCCCTCCTCTGTCTGCTGGAAGACAGCAACATCTAGAACCTCTACCATTTCTCAAACACAATGGCCACCAACTACCAAGCATGCCAGAAGACAGGACCAAGTGACAGAAAACCAAGAGGCTGCAAAGGCTCGATAAGAAGAAATGTTGGCAATTTTAAAACAATAATAACATCTCGCAATGTTTAAAACATACATAAAATTAAAATACACAGAAACAATGGCACCACAGGCCAGAGAAGGGTAAATGGAGGCAAAACATCACGGATGCTTGGCTTGTCTGTGAATTGGTAAAACCAACTCATAGTCAACTCTGATAAACCGAGGACCCATACTAAACTGCTCTGTACGACCATTAGAACAGAAATGTGCACCTCCAGCTAAAAGACAAATAAAACCTGAATACTTAAAATGTGTGATTTATCCAAGTCAGCAAGAAAGAAACAAACAAAAAAGAACAGATGGGACAAGTAAAAACAGAGTAAGATGGAAGCTTTAATTCCCCCCCAAATCAGTAATTACATTCACTATAAAGAGTCTTAAATACCCCTATTAACAAATTGGATAAAAACAAAAGGAAACAAAAGCCAACTGTATGCCATTATCTGAGATACACCGTAAGTATAAAGGCATAGAAGATCAGAAAAGACAAAAAACTTGTCCGTGTAAATATAAATCCAAAACAAAGCTGGGTTAGTCACACTGTATCAGACAAGACCATTTTAAGGACAGAAGCATTTCAAAGATAAACAGAGACATTTCACAAGAAAAAGGGTCAGTTTAACAAGATGTAAGTGTCCTGAAACTGTATGCTCCTAATAACACAGCTTCAAGATAAAAAGCAAAGACTGATACAGCTTAAAGGAGCAATAAACAAATCCACGATTACAGTGAACTCGTTCTATCTTCCCCATAACTGATAAAGAAGATTAAAGAAACAGCAAGAACATGTGAAATCGGACCGTTGCAGCGAGTACAGCTGACCTAACCACACAGCTGCCCGCAGCCCACGGCAGCCATCGGCACAAGCCATACGCTGGGCTGCAAGCAAGTCTCCAACATGTCACAGGAGGAAATTCACATTCTTCAGTGTGTGTTCTCCAAGCACAATGGGGTCGCGCTAGAGATCAGTACAAGAGATTATGAGGAAATCCCCCAGAGTCTGAACATCTGAAGAAGCCGCGGGCGAAAGAAGACATAAGGAAAACTGGGAAATGCTGTGATATGAAGGGTCGGGTCAGTCCTCCGGTCCGTGGTCTGGCACAAACCCATCAAAGTCCAACACGGCTGTGCAGGAGGAGGCCTGCAAGCGGACTCAGCTGCAGATGCTAAGGGCCAGTGACGGAAAGACCCTGGGAAGAAGAATGAAGGTCAAGGGCACCTGCCGCCCACTGTGAAGACTGTAAAGCCACAGCACTCGGAGCAGGGCCATGAGGACGAGGACAGACTGACAGACCAGCAACAGAGGTGTCCCCAGCACTCCCCCAGGGAAACAGGGGACTGATGACAGCCGTGACACCACACTGTTGGGGAAAGGGGGGGTGCGATCAGCTAAGGGCCTTCACCCCACCTCCCCACCCGACGGAGCTTGCACCCGAATGAGGACAAGAAAACAAATAGCTTCTAGAACATGACCTACAAGGCTATCTGCAGGGCCTTGTGACAGGCGGCACATAAAAGGCACCCAGCCAGAGAGAAAGGGGACAAACGGAACTACGCTAGCATGAAGAACACCGAGGCACCTGGCGGCATAGTCAGCACAGATGCCTGGTTGGGCGTCCGACTCTTGATTTCGGCTCAGGCCATGATCTGATGGTGGTGAGATCAAGCCCCAGGTCGGGCTCCAAGCTCAGCACGGAGTCTGCTTGAGATTCTCCCTCCCTCCCCCTCTGCCCCTCACCCCTGCACACACTTGAATGTGTGCGCTCTCTAAAATAAATCAATCTTAAAAAAATAAAATAGGGGCGCCTGGGTGGCTCAGTGGGTTAAGCCTCTGCCTTCAGCTCAGGTCGTGATCTCAGGGTCCTGGGATCGAGTCCGCGTGGGGCTCTCTGCTCAGGCGGAAGCCTGCTTCCCCCTCTCTCTCTGCCTGCTTGTGATCTCTCTGTCTCTGTCAAATCAATAAATAAAATCTTTTTTTTTTAATTAAATAAGTAAAAATAAAATAAAATAAGAAAACAAAACGAAGAACACGTGTTGGTGAAAAGGTATCAGAGAGCACGAAGAGGCAGCCAAGAGAGAACGCTTGCCATGTGTATTTCTGAAAAAAGATTTAGAAGCTTGAAAAACGTCCACAAATCATTCAGAAAAAGACCATCCGGCTAACAAACAGGGCAGGACGTGCCAGACACTCACACGGCTGATGAGCCCATGACGAAATGCTCAACGTAGTCGGTCATCTGAGAATTGCAAATTAAGACCCAGATGGAGCCCCTGCTCACCCCTCAGAAGGGCCAGCCCGTGCGAGGGGGGCAGCAGGGCTAGCGCGGCTGGAACTCCAACGCGAGGCCAGAGGCCCACCTGGGAAGAGCTTGGAAAAATCTCCTGAAACTGGACAGACCCCTAAGCCCAGGATCCAGTACACCCACCTCAGGGAGTGACCCACACCCGGACGCACGTCCCCGACGAGCGGCACGGAGAGCCCCACTGTGTGCTCCAGGGGGCCCGCGCAGAGCCCCGCAGCAGGGAGAACGGGCAGGCTGCGGCCCTCGCGGCTGACCTCAGACATGACACCGAGTGAGGAAGCAGACACACAGCACGTACTGAGACTCTGTCCACGTCCACTCCAAGGACAAGCAGAATTATTCCCAAACGTTAGAAGACAGAAGAGCGGTAACCTTTGGCGGGGAAAGACCATGAGACACCCCGGGGAAGCTTTGGGTGCTGGAATGTTCTAAACCTTTCCCGGACGGTGGCTCCATGGCTGGGCTCACTTGGCAAACAGTCCTCACGCTGTATAGGGAATCAGGTGCTTTGCTGCATGCTCGCTCTGCGGCACTCCTGAAACCATCACCGGGACATCCCAAAAAGAAAAAGCTCCGTAAGCCCGTAGAAGGTGAGCAAATCGCGTGGATGGCTCCCAGGAAGAGAAATGCAGTAGCTCGTAAACACACGAGAAGACACCTGACTCCCCTGCAGACCACTGACGGGAAAAGAGGCCTGGGCTCGGCCACGCAGCAACGGCACTGACCTCTGTACGGGCTCTGGGTAAAAGCCTCCCGCGCCCACGTGCTCCTTCTCTCGGACACGGGGATTCCTTTTCCAGAAATCTTCCCACAGACATGTTCTCAAATGCATCCCAACACTCACGTACGTGGAGAAACAGCATGGTTTTCTCTATGACACCAGAGCATGGCAGAGGTGACCCCATAGACAGTCCCCTAGTGAGACAGTGGGAGATAGGAACGGGGAGGGGCCTGGAGTGTGCGACACACACGCACGGATAATCCTGTCACCATACACACACATGCTTGGGGAAAAGCAGTTCAGTCTTCAATGCTCAGGTGAAGTAAGAAGGTCTCACGCACACACGCGCGCGCACCCTGGGCCCATGGGAACCCCCACACGTACAGAGGTAGCGGCCTGGCCTGGCCCCGCATCTCCCAGACCTTCCAAACCAAAGGCCTCCTATACTAAGAAGCCTGTCTGAGAACATGACCCACACCAGTCCCGGGTGGGGCTGAGCAGCGCTCACCTGGGAGGAAAGGGTGTTCTTGTGGATTTTCTTATAGATCAGAGCCGGGCAGACGAAGCAGATGAGACTTCCCATCATCGCACCCGTGAGGCCCAGGATCGTCTCCACTGGGAACGAGAAAGAGAGGAGGGGGTGAGCGCCAGGGGTTCCAGAAAGGCACCGAGCGCCGGCTTTTGGCCAGCACAGGCAGGCAAGCCAGCCCTGCCTCCGGGCCTGGAGACGCGTGCCTCTGCAAGTCCAGCCTGTGTGCCCACAAGCACGTGAGGGGCATCCTGGCTGCTACCGCAGGCATCGGGGAGCGATCCGCAGCCCCGTGAGAACCAGAGGCCCCATCCTCCCAGCCAGGAGTCCCAGGCAAGCTCCCTACTCCCTGCACCTCAGTTCCTGGCCCGTGAAATGGGGGCAACGTGGCTCCCTCCCTTGCTTGCGTGAACCTCGGTGAGCCACAGGGAGCAGGTGTCCTCCCGCGGGGCCCAGCACAGGGCGAGGCCTATAGCACTGGCTCCTCTCAGAGCCTCTGGGCACCCAGCAGGGGCTTCTCGGATAGCTCCTCTTAAATTGCCAACCTCCCCACCATGTGTGACAGCGCAAATTTCGCTCAGGCCCTTCCCTGTCCCTTGGTGATGTGTCATCAAAACCAGGAATCAACCAACAGCATCCCCACCAATTCCACCGACCAGGCTGGTGTTCTCGCGTGTCAGTCCCACCTGGGGTCACTGGCTCAGGTTTCCACACGCCCACGGCTCCCTGAGGCTACTACAGTGGCCCACGCCTTTCCCAGGGGGCCAAACGAAAGATTCACAGATGGCCTCTACATGTGTTTTAGGGGACTAGAGAGGGTGGTGTGAGAGTCTGGGTATCAGCTGAACACAGAGACTCCAGGCAGCGTCAGCCCTGGGGTCCCTCCATGTCACAGCAAGCATGGAGGACAGGGGAGAGGACAGAGCGGGCAGGAAACCAGTCCCCGGGACAGTCCTCCCACTTACCGTTGGGGATCATGATTCCACCCACCATGGTTCCAAACACGACTGAGAAGGTGAGTGCTTTGAACCGCAGGGGCGGCATGTAGCCTCCAGCAGCAAAGGTCCCATCTTTTTGCTGGGTGAGAGGAAACAAAAACAGAAAGGTTTTGAAATGACTGACTGCCTCCCCGCCCTCTAGCAAGGATGCCCGTAAAGGGCTCTGCCAGTGGCCCAGGTAGGTGTGCGTGGGAGGCCAGCAGGTGACTCCAGACACGGTATGACTTGGCTGAGCGGTGTTCCCGCGAGACTGTGACCCAACCGGTAACCCACCCCAGCAAAGCTCCGGGCCGGGAAGGCCCAGGCTGCTCCTCAAGTCAGGCATGGGATGGAACAGATCGGAGAGTTTACAACTTTGTTCCGAAATGTTACCAGCAGGACCTTCCATTTTCCTTGGAGCAGCGCACAAGCCAGATTAAAAAACGTGACGACCAGAAGCCAGAGGGAGCTCCACAGAGCCAGGCTGATGGTTTCCGGGTAGAGCAGAACCCCCAGGGACACACACTCCCGTGCGCGCCCCCATTTCCAGGTGCTTCGGAGAAGAAGGAAAGAGGATAGGACGTGGCGTAACCAAACCCAAAGTTACTCCTCCTCCAAGGCCCATTCACCAGAACCATCTTCTGGTCAGGTAGCTGGAGTGAAGCTTCTAGAGCAGTACTGGGCACACAGGAAGGGCTGACCACGGTTCCTATTCCTGGGCCGGGCAACACCACTCCAGGGGAGCCTCAGAACCTTCCGTAACTAGAATTTCAAATCACCCCCATTTCCACAATAGACCTTCAATGCAGGTGGCCTTCTTAGGATGGACTGGGGGGCGCTGCAGCCCAAATTTCTGATCGACCTTAGGACGACAGCTTGCACTGGGTCCGGCGAGGAGGGGCATTGGGGCTACAACCCTTGACCCAAGAACTCCTGCCTAGAAGCCTACCCGATACTCCAAGAGGAGAGGGAGAAGGGGAAGCGGTACGTGTGGTCGGGAGAGAGCACCCGTGGGAGGTCAAGCATGAAGGACCCACCGCAGCAGAGCCTCCCACAAAAGCTGGAAGAGCAAAAGTGCGGCGGCGTCACGGGTTTCCATGGAGACACCCAGTGAAGGCAGGAGACTCAGCGAAAGGACTCTACAGAGACGCGCACAAACGCCACGTCAGCTGTGGGAGGACGGAGGGATGGAGGTGAATTTTCTTCCCTGATTTAACATCGCCTCTAATGCCACCGTGGACTGTTTCTTAAACGGTAAAAATTATATACAGAAACACAAATGCTGTTCACACACAGAGCACGTGTGCACATCAAAGGGGGAAAGCTGGAGGCCAGCAGCTCACAGTGCGGGGGTGGGGGGTGGCATGGGGGAGACAAGAGCTGTCCCCACCGCTGCCCCCGAGGGACCAGGTACTAAATCGTGCCACGCCTGGCGCCCAGGTACCTGCCCAGCTAACGGGGACGGGATGGGGAAGAACGGCCAGTCCTTCAGGGCTTGGCTCTGCCACGAGGGGCTGTCTCGATGCACAATTGGCGGGAAGCTGCCTTGAGCGCAGGACAATCCTGTGGACAACGAGCCCAGTTCTAGGTGCTCCAAAGGCCAAGGGGCCCACCTTCCCCAGTGTGGCTACTGGACGCACTGTCTCCTGGAGTTCTGGGACCCCCCCCCACCCACTCACTCCCCACCCCCCATCCTGTGGCCTAAGCAGTTCCACGTGTGTGGCCACCAGGAGTCCTGGCTGACCGCAGATCACACTCAAGGACCTCGACCCAGAGACACAGGACACCGCCATGGAGAAAAACTGCAGGCGGGTCCATGGGCTCCCAAAGCAGGCGCGGCTTCACCCCACGTCTTGGGGCACGAGTTACATACGGACCTTCTGTTTTTAATTTGGCAACAGCAAGAGAGACTCTTAGCTCCAACCCACACCTCTGAAAATTTCTCATTAAGGACTCCTTCACTCCTTCACGCGGAAGTGAAGAGAACTCAGCCTCTTGCGCCGTCTCTGATCCAAACTGTTAAAATGTCCAGTTACATAAACGTAAAAGCAAAGTACGCTGACCCCCGTGCCCAGATGTCAGTGCCTGCCTGCGAAGCCGGCTCTTCCGCACTCCCAGCCACCCCTCATCCCTCGGGGTTTCCGCTCCATCTGATTTGGGGGCAGCAGCCGGGGGACTGGGGAGTCAGGGCTCCACGCCTCCCGTGTGGACAGACCCCTGTGTGCTCTGGCACGGTCTCTTTTCTCCAAAGTTGGTTTTTATTTTTTTTTTTTTAATTTTTTTAAGACTTTATTTATTTATTTGACAGATAGAGATCACAGTAGGCAAAGAGGCAGGCAGAGAGACAGAGAGAGAGAGGAGGAAGCAGGCTCTCTGCTGAGCAGAGAGCCCGATGCAGGGCTCAATCCCAGAACCCTGAGATCATGACCTAGAGCTGAAGGCAGAGGCTTTAACCCGCTGAGCCACCCAGTGCCCCCCAAAGTTGGTTTTTAAAAAATCCCTAAGGGCGCCTGGGTAGCTCAGTGGGTTAAAGCCTCTGCCTTCGGCTTGGGTCATGGTCTCAGGGTCCTGGGATCGAGCCCCACATTGGGCTCTCTGCTCAGTGGGGAGCCTGCTTCCCCCTCTGCCTCTCTGCCTACTTGTGATCTCTCTATCAAATAAATACATTTAATTTCTTTAAAAATCCCTATTAGAAGATTTCACTTTGGGGTGCCCAGGTGGCTCAGTCGTTAAGCATCTGCCTTCAACTCAGGTCATGATACCAAGGTCTTGGGATCGAGCCCCGCATCGGGCTCCTTGCTCAGCGGGAAGCCTGCTTCTCCCTCTCTCACTCCCCCTGCTTGTGTTCCCTCTCTCGTTTTGTCTCTTGACAGATAAATAAATAAAATATTTTAAAAACATTTAAAAAATAAGAGATTTCACTTCAACCGAAACTTTTCCATTTTTAAGTAGAAAAAGCTCTCCCTGCCACAGTCCAGAGCTAGAGAACCGGCCAAGCCAACAGAGCGGACACACTGGAGGTCAGCAGGGCAGCATTTTGCTGGTGGACGGTCACCTAAAGGGCCACGAGAGCCTTACCTGCTGCTCGAAAAGCAGCGTGTTCAAGGCCTGCCGACACGGCAGGATCATCATGGGGAAGCCCACGGCCACGGACATCATGAAGCCCACTCGCATCATCTCCGTCACCAGGTTGGAGGGAAAGTGCATCAGAACGTTGCCTGCGGTGGCCTCGGTGAAGCTCACGTAGCCGAAGCAGCCGACCTATGGGAGGGCGACAGTGGGGGGAACGGTCATGGAGACAGCCCTGAGCAGCGTCCGCAGGACCACACTGCCCGTAGGACCGCTGGCCCACAGCCCGCGTGCCCGCAGCCAGAAGGCCCGGCTGTCGGGAGGCTCCAGTCTGCCTCCCGCGCGAACAGCAGGCCCCAGGGCAGCGAGCTACCATGTAGAAAGGAAGCCTCAGGGTTCCCGGCAAGCCCCGCAGGGCGCAGGGCGGCCGATCTTCCCCGGGAGCAACAGCCAAAGCTGGGCACCGCGGGGCAAACCGCGCCCACCATGGACGGCCAATCCCCGTGGACAACGCTGGGGGAGCTAACGAGGATGCGGGTGCCCTGCGGCTCAGAGCCGCGGGCTAGAGGGCGCACTGCGCATAGGACAAACGGCAACATGGGGACCTGAAGAAAAATCTACCCAAATCGAAGGTTATTTTTTCCTCTGCTTTTTTATACGTCCCCGTTTCTGTAAACAGACGTGCCTCTTTCCAGAGCAGATGAGCAAAGGTCTCAGAAAAGGAGTCAGGAGAGACTCCCCGCCAGCGTGATGGGGGCCCCGGGATGGGAGAGATATGGGAGCCGCCCGGGCAGAGCGTGTCTGCATCTGCGCGCGGTCCTGGAGCGGAGCCGAGCGGCAGGTTTGCCCTGTGGCCACTGGGTCCCCGACAGGAAAGGAAAAAAGGGCAGGCCTGCAGGGGGGTCGAGATCCCAGCGGTTTCTGACACAGGAGAGGACGGGACAGTTGAAGGGCTCCTACCGTGACGTAGAAGGCGGTGACCACGTTGAGGGAGCAGGCAAATATGGAGCTCATGGTTTTCACCGACGGCTCATCCAGGCTGTCGTAGGTGGGCAGAACCTGACTGTATAAACACCAGCGACTTCACCAAGCAGACTTCAGAGGAAGACACGCCCTCTGCCTGCCCTTGTCCCCAGGTCCCCAGTCCCCCCTGAGTCTCCAGCACCGTCCTTCCAACCACACCCGCCACCATGGTAACTCCAGGCCACAGCTGAGGTTCAGATGGCGGGGTGGCCCCAAGCACCCCCCTAATGAGCTATCTGCAAACACTGTAGAAGTGCCACAGAATGAAAGGCTGTCTGTCCCGCAGAAGCAGGAGCGTGACCACCGCACGGAGTGCCAGGAGGCAGTGAAGCCACATGTTGACAGGGGAGGCAGGAAGCAGTGCAGAGCGCCGCCGTCAAAAGAACAGAAAGTTAAACAAACGTAAGCAGGGCCGGGCCACCTGCCCTCGCCTCAGCGCTGCTGATTGGAGCCCACAGGGACAGAGAGGCAGCTTCCATCCCACGCATGGCCCAGGGCCAGCAGCGCAGTGCTGCTGGGCGGTGGAAGGGACACGGCCGTTGGGCCTTCTGCAAACAGCGGACAGTCCCTGTGGGGAGCAGTGGGGAGGGCCGGGAAAAGGGGTGGGCAGTGGAGGTCTATGTGCAGGCCTGGGAAGGGAAGCCGGACTCGGGGGTGTCCAAACAGAAGGCGGCCACTCTCCCGCCCATGTACTGTGGCGTCCCAGCGGCTGAGGGACAGAGCGCCTCGGCCCGCGGTCATGCATGCTGAATGCCAGCTGGCAGGGATACGCCAGGTGCAGAAAATGGTTGCCAATAAATGGACAAGCACAGCACTGAGTGGAGCCAAACCCCGAAACCACCTTCCAGAAAGTAAGAGGAGACATCACTGCAAAGCAAATAGGAACTGGTGGGAAGAACTGGCCAACAGGAGCTCGGGCACGCTGTCCCGCTGGGGCACCCACAGTGGGCAGGGGTCGCCCTGGAAAGCTGCCCTCCCCTCGGCCCAGCTGGAGGGCGCCAGGGAGCACCGGCCCGTGCAGCCCAAGTGGATGGCAGAAGGCCCGCAGGGGACACAGCACCAACATCTCAGTGCCAGACAGCTCCTCGGGCTGAGCCAGGGTCCATGCCAGTGAGTGACAACTCGGGGAAGCAGAGTCAGACCCCAGGACGGGGACTTCTCCCGACCCCTGGCCCCCAGCACACACCAGGAGCTGCAGGTACCGTGGGGAGTAGGTTGTGCCCCGTGCTGGCGCATGAGCAAGTGCAGAAAGGCCCCCTAATCCTGCCCGTGCCCCTGGAACCCAGCTACTGGGAGCCACAGACGTCCATGACGAACCACCTCGGCACTCCACGGAGCGTACCCAAACCGCCCACCTTGCCGAGCGGCCTCCAAGACTTGCTTTACCCGAGTCAGACAGAGCTTCCCACATGCAGCCCCAACGCACAGACCTGGGCCTCCGTGTGGACCAGGCCCCTCTGTGCTCGGCACTCCCCAGGCTGCTTCTCTGGGCCACAGGGCCTCGTGGTTCTGGATTTGTTTACTAGGAAGTAAGACCAGACAGGGCCAGACGGCAAGAGCAAAGCAGCAGCCTGGCCCACCCCCGCAGAAAGGACACCAGTCATGCAGGCAGTCACCCGGCAGGCCCGTCTCTCATGCACGCTCGTGCAGAGATGCAGCGGGAGGGGAGCGCTTGGTCTCCACCCTTGGCAAATGCTATGTTTTTAAGGGGAGGTCCCCAAACCAGTCATTCCAAGCTCTGTGGACGTCCTTGCCAATCGCTCACTGGGGAGAACATGGGCGCTCTCCGTAGGGCCAGTGCTCCCTTCGAGCAGGACAACCTTCCAGAACGTACCATCTGACCTAGGACCCAAACCCAACAGAGGTGGGCTGGCTACCCCGCAGCTGCCACCAAAAAGCCCAACCACTGGCTTCTGCTCCAAAAAGCAAACTCACAGACAAAAAAGGACAACTGGTAACAAGGTATGTCGTGAGAGAGTGGAACTTCTGTCACCAAGTATAATGGGGACATTAAACTGCAAGAGTAGAGCGTGTTCTGGCGGAACCAAGCTGCCAAGAGAGACAGTAAGTGGGAAATGACGATTTGGATCTCGCATGTGGGTGTAAACACAGCAGCACGAGCAAATTTTATCTGCCACATTAGTTTACGATTGGCACAATACAAGCCCACTGGAGCTACGGGGGGGCTGGCAGAAGCGGGCCCCCCCGGGTACCGATGGTCTTTTCCCGTCCGTGCCGGATTTACGCCTCTCTTTTGAGCGGGTTACCGCTCCGACCGGGCATGAATCACTGGCTCTTGTCGCTCGGTGGCGAAGGTAGCGCTGCTGGAATTATGGAAATAGCCTGATCTGCATTCCCAGAGCCCTGCGTGCCAGAGAGAACGCACACTCGCGCACGCGCACACGCCTCCGGAGGCGCCCGGCGGCACTCGGAAGTCAATGTTTGTGCAATTTCCTTTTAAATATTCTCACACGAACAGCTCAGTTCTGGCAAAATGCTTGGGACTGTGTGAATCAGATGGTTTGGGGCTGTTCTGTGTTCCCCACAGCCAACTCTTCTGGGGGGAGGGGGGCGAACTGGGCACTGTCCCCAGTCCTGCCGGCAGCACATCTCAGGAATAAAGTCGAGTTCTCTCTGGATAAAAATACACACAGCTCTCTCCCTCAGCTTGGAGGGGGACAAGTCACAACAGAAGGAGGCATCACGCGATGGTGGCCCGCGTCGCCAATTCCAGACAAGAGAGGACGCCCGTCTCCCCGCGACCCCCCGCGCCGAGGGACACCCCCACGCCTCGGGCCCCCGGACAGCAGACGGTACTTACGACTGGCAGGCGAAGGACATGCCGAAGATGGGGATACAGCGGAAGACACCCTCCCAGCGCACGTAGCTGACACGCTGCAGCCACTGCCCACCGAACAGGCCGTGCTTGAGGGAGGACAGCACGATCTGCACGGGGACGAGAAAGGTGAGCTCAGGGCAGATCGGCACACGAGGTGCAAATCGGGACCCCCGCACCGGGCCGAGTACCGTGGCCCGGGCCACATTACCGGAAGATGGCCGCACGCTCCCGTGGCGAGACCTGATGCCGCTGGATGGGGCCCCGCACCCGTGGTTTCCCGCCCTGCGCCGTGCCACGAGCTGGACACACACAGCCAGCGGGGCTTCTGAGGCAGCTGCCCGTGCCCTGAACACACGTGGCAGACAGGGCACAGTGAGGCCCACCTGCCACCCCCACCTCAGTTGCCTCAGGGGACAGGACGGTCCCTGCAAACTGGGCAGGCCCTTCCCAGGGCCATCTGGACACTTTGTTCTTCTTTAAGTAGGGTCTGCGCCCAACGTGGGGCTCGAACTCACGACCCTGAGATCACGAGCGGCACGCTCCACCGACTGAGGCGCCGCCGCCCTCCCATTTTAAAAGACAAACCCCCAGAGAACAGGCTGTCTGGAGAACAACGTGACCTTACCGGGCAGCCTTCCCCAGGAGGCTGCTGGGGTGCTGGGAAGGACTCAGCTTTCTTAGGAAAACCCATGGCAAAGGCTTTCACGCTGTGCACTCAGGAGTGGGCCCGTCTGACCCTCACCATGACGGTCAGGCCCCGGGCTCAGGCCCCACAGGCTCCCACTCAGAGGCCTCCAGGCGCGCGGAAGGACACAAGTGTTCCAAGCATGCACTCCACGCCGGCCACCCAGAACCGGGTGGCAAAGAATGTTCATCTAGAAAACCACCTGTCCCCTTGTGACCAGGCGTCCGCGCCACAAGTCCCGATCACTGACTGCACATGAAATGTCTCTCTGTCAAACGAGGGGCCTCCGTACCTCGCTTCCTGGGGCATCGGCTGCACCCCTGCCTGGGCACCATCGCTGCCCTGCCGGCCCAGATCCAGGCAGCCCCCGTGCCCCGCCAGGGCTCACGGGCACGACTCCACCCCTTGCCCAGCTTCCGAGCACCTTCCTGTCCCCGCCAGGAGCACTCACCACAAGCATGAACACGGTATAGAACATGAGGGCCATGGCGCTGAAGGACTGGATGGAGGCCATCATGTTCCTCTGCAGGCTGAGGGGAAGCACGATGCACAGGGACACCGCGAAGAGCAGGAACATGCGGAAGGTGCCGACCACCTGCGGGGAGCCGAGCGGGCCGGGCAGGCGCCTCCCCAGTGGTCCCCAGAGCTTCCAACCCGCGGGCCTGGAACTAACCCCAGAGTGTCCAGAAGCTTCTCCTAACCTACCGCAGGCAGCTGGCCTCACCCTGCCCCTGCCCCCCACCCCCGGGGGCTGAGAGGCAGCCCTGCAGGGGTGTCGCCAGCAGCTGCCACACGAGCAGCCACGAGCACACCAAGGCCCCGGGGCCCTAAGCGTGTTCTCACCTGAAACCCAAAGAGCCGAGCAAAGAAGTTGGACCCCAAGTCGCCGATCACAACGTAGAAGGCCATGCAGGTCCCCAGCATCAGCCCGATCATGCTGCAGAGACAGAGGTCGGGCTGAAGGGCGGACCGGGCCGGACCCCGCCATCTCGCCTCCCACCCCCCACTGAGACCCGTCCCCCACCACGCGGCTGGCCCGTGATCGCCGAGGCCAGCCGGAGGAAGAGGCAGTGTCCCGCAAACGCCCGCCCGCGGGCCTGGGCTGGGACCGGGGCACTTCGCTCTTCCCAGCGAACGGACGCTGGACAACTGTGCTTTTCTCGGCACGGCACGCCGCGTGGCTCCCTCCAGGGCTGCAAACGTGCCCTGGTGCTCCGCGAGTGAAAAGAACCGTCAGGTGCCTTCAGAGGCCGCTCCCGAGTCCAGGATTCCCTAACTTACAAGCCTAAAAGGGCAACTTCCCAGCAACTCTCTCATCTCACGAAACTCTACTCCAAGGGGGAAAGACAGGACCGTTCCACGCGGCCTCGAGGCGACCGCGTGTGCGGCGGGGGGCACACGGGGTTGGGGAGCAGGGCTGAGTTCCCCGAGTTCCCCATTCTCACATCTTCCCTAGCAGGACTTACATGGGACTTCGGCCCCAAACACAAATTTCTTTACGGTGACGACAAATGCCGCTTTCAACTACTGAGTCAGTGACACTCGAGAAAAGTACCACTGTGTAAAGCAGTCCACGTCCGAGACGCGCGGCTCAGGGTGTGATGGCCCTCAGGCTTCTCCTCAGGGCGGGTGAAGGAGGGCAGAGGGGGACAGAGGAGGACAGAGGTGGCCAAGCGCCAGCACGTACCTGGTCTCCACCACCATCTTCCCCGCCTTCCCGTAGGCGTGCAGCGCTAGCGCAGAGAGAGAGAAGCGGGGTCAGTCGGACGGCGCGGACGCCACACCCGCACACACCCCCGCGGGAAGCCTTGAGGGGCACCTGGACAAAAACCTGCTGGTCTGGCATTTCAGGGGTGTAGGGAGGGCATTTTAAGATTCCGGTCCCATGCTTTTCTCGGGTCTACTCAACTAACGGAAACCACAGAGAAAAGAATAAAAAGGAGAGAAAGACACAGGCAGTTGGTTTTTTTCACTAGAAATAACAAAGGAGACCTGTCCCCGTGAGCGGTGGTCCCCTGCATGCAGCCGTGGGGGAGGGGTGCCCGTGACCAAGGCCGCGCATGCGCCCAGGTCGGGGGAAGCCGGGAAGCCAGGGAGGCTGGGGAAGCCCGGGGGGGGGGGGGGGGGGGGGGGGGGGGGGGTGCGCCCAGTGCCCACGGGTCTCCATGCTTCTGCAGCCCACGCCAGAGGGACCTGGCTAAGGGCTTCAGGTTCACCCACTGTGACTCCAGAGGGAAACTCAGAGAATCTTTTCTAGTGGGGCACTTTGGGGGGCGAAGGGACAAGAGGTCTCGGGCCTGCCCCCCTCGAGGTAGACGATCAAGGAGCCGGGCTTGAGAACAGCGTGTCCTGCAGCGGACAAGAGATGTCTGTCCCTCCTCCCTGACGGCAGAACTGCCCTGAGCAGCTGAGAGACGAAGGCAAGGCCCCTCGCAGGACCCGACCGTGGCCCTGGGAAACCCACGTCCCCCCACCCTCTAGCAAGTTCCCATCTCCCAGGAGCGGCCAGAAAGGGGTGCGCGCGACAGCCCAGCCCAGCCCAGCTTCCCTTTCTGAGGAGACTCAGAGAGCAGGAAACATGTAGCCAGTTGGTGCCTGTCACTTCCCAGTGACTTAGGAGAGGTACAGTGTCGCCAAGTGCGGGGAGCTTGGCACATCACACACGGGACAGAGGCCATGAACAGGCAGAAGGCCGGTAAGCAGCACCAGCCTTGAGGGTCACGCTGGCCTTCCCGGCTTGTCTGACTCGTCACAGACGCAAGGCCAAGCTGAGCCCTTCACAGACTAAGGAGCCCAAGGCCTGCTGTCACCCAAGGGAGGCGCTCTGAGGCTCCCAAGGACAGCCGATGGGCAACGCGCCTCCGGACGGGACACATAACTCAGTGCCCCGCAGAGGTGGCCCCGCGCCCAGCCGATGCTTCTCTGCGAGGAAGCTGAACAGCTACGGCGCATTCCGAATGCTCGGAGCAGCTGCCAGAAAACATCCCAGAACACACCTGCACCCTGGAGAACGGGGAACCGGAAAATACTTCAGCAAGTCAGGGGACCAAGGTGGGAGGTGGCTCTCTTCACCCAGATACCCAGGACAACCTCACGGGGCCGCCCCAGTTTCGGGCCTCCCCACTCAGCCCTTTCCTTACCTGGGCTCCCCCACTCCCCACTTCCAGGGCGGATCCCTCAGCAGCCTCCAACCCCGAGTCCCAAACAGAAATGCCCAGCAGGCCCCGCCCTTAGCTTCCCACCTGGCATGGCACTGGAAGGGCTGAGCAGGCCCGGGACTGTCCCTCAGGGGAGGAACCACAGTGACGGGCCAGGCCCAGCGGGCCGGCAGGTGTCTGAGGAGGGTTCTGCCTCTCCCTGGGACGGACACTCTGCAGCCGGCAGGCCGGGCCATGGGGACGAGGAGGAGGCGTGGCCTCGTACCAGTCTAACCAGTGCTCTCGTGCAGAGCGAGGACGGCTGTCAGGAGGGCTCTCCCAGTCTTTCCCTGGGAGGCCGGGCAGAAGCTTCTCCTCCTGGGGGCCACTGCCCAGCCTGCGGCTCCGAGGCTGCAGAGGACACAGGGCTGACGCTGAGACTTCCTGGTTCAGTGCAGGACCCTGACCCCACTCCCGCTCTCTCCACCAGCTTTCCAAAGCCTCCTCCTCACGGACGCCAGCATCAGCAGGGCAGAGAAGGTGGTTCACACACCAAACTGTGCTGTTTGAGACAGAAGGGTGACCTCAAGCCAGCCGCCCCCGGAGCCAGGCCTTGGACTACGTGATTCCCCAGTGCCACTTGACAGAGGCCAGTAGAACGTCTGTTGGGTCAACAAGGGTGTAGAGACCCCCGGGCACCAGAAACATTGGCTCCACTGCCCTCACACCTGAGCCACGTATCCACGCGTGTGGGTCACACGTCCGAAGACCGGCAGGGAGAAAACTGGCCAGACAGGCCCTCAGCAGGCCCCACCCCAGGCCCAGGAGTAGGCGGCAGGCTGACCAGGACCCCAAGACCCCAGACACAGTGCCAGAAGCATCTAGTGCGCACAACGGGGAGCCCAGAGGCCACACTCAGCACAGTGGAGTCCGGGCCTTGGGGAGGCCCTGGGGGCTGAGACCCCAGGGGGAGGCTGACGGGCTGGCATGCCCATCTTCTAAAGACGAGATTTAGAAAAGTCTCCATGAGGGCCCAGGTGGCTCAGTCAGTGAAGCGTCTGCCTTCGGCTCGGGTCATGATCTCAGGGTCCTGGGATTGAGTCCCGCGTCGGGCTCCCTGCTCAGTGGGGAGCCTGCTTCTCCCTCTGCTCCTACCCCTGCTCGTGCTCTCTCTCTCAAATAAATAAATAAAGTCTTTTTAAAAAATCTACATGAAGCAGAATGTACACGGGGAGAAGCAGGTGAGACGTGGGTGACATTCGCCGACCCGGCCCAAGAGCAGCCTCCAGACCACCACGAACACACGGAGGTTCCATCGACAGACACGGCCCCAGCGCCGTGATCCCCGCCGGGCAGGGCGCCCTCCCCAGCAGACACCACAAACCGCTCACAGGGGAAGGGGCGACACTGGGTTCACCGCCAGGGGCTCACCAAATTGAGGCACGGTGGCAGTCTCACTGGCGTCTGCGCGTGGCAGACATCCTCCGTGAAACCGCCCCCTGCGCACACCCCACCCCTGCCGTGGAGCCCACTTGTGGGAGCTGCGTCGGCCACTCCGGCCGCTGCTCCGTCTCCAGGTCTGGCCGAAGGCCACACGGCCATATGCCTGCCCCCAACCCTCCCGGCGCCCACGGATCCAGCAGATGACGCGTCTTAGGGCTGGGGGCTCTGCCAACAGAGGCTGCTTGTCCCGGACCCCGGGGCCGCGGGTCCCAGGCCGCCCTCTCCAACTGTGCTGCAAGCTCGCACGGTTTCTCGGCCAAGAGAAGGCAGAGCGTGAGAAGAAAAGGCCCTTTCCGTAAGCCTGCCCCGGCGTGGTGGGCCGCCGATCCACAGGGCCCGAGAGGATCTCGTCTCTTCCTGTCCGCGACTCCCGTGCAAGTGGCGGGGCCTCTGTTTCTGAGTGACAGTGCGGGGCCCCAGGCTGGACCCAGGGCGTCTGACGCTGCCCACGGGGCCACAGGGCCACGGGGTCTGTGGGAGCTCACGCAACGGAGACACCTTGCTCCGGACCAAAGGCACAACTGAGGACCGCCAGTGAACCAGGATCTTCTTTGCAGCTGGGCTCCAGTCACGGCAAGCAGCCCCGGGCAGCCACATTCGAGGGTGTCCGTCTGCTTTCCTGGCAGATGCTCTCATCCAGCCAAACCGGTTTGCTTTCTCAGGGACTTTCGAAGAATACTCAGACCGCTGTCCAAAGCCACCAGTCTCCGCGGTCTAAGGTCACCTGTCCTCTGTCAGGGCCCAGCCAAGGCCTTCGTGGGACGTCTGCTCCGGGAACCCCGCCAAATGGTGACCCTCAGAGGGGAGAAAAAGATCACTCCAAAGGTCACAGCCCTGAAGGTGGAAGAAGGGGCACCCCAGAGCACACGTCATCCGGAGCTGCGGGAGGTGCTCTCCGCAGGATCCGTTCACCTGTAACTGCGACCTCCTCGCGTGGCTCCGGCACCGAGAGCCTGACAGCACCGTCCTCACGGGCAAGGAGGGAAGGGGGAGCGCCTTCAGCTCTGAGCTCAGAACAGACGCTAGGACCGCGGTGCCGACGCAAAGCAGACGAGCTAGGAGGCAACCAGAAGTGGCACCGCCACAGCCCACGGGCGCGGACCCTGCACGTGTTTTTATTCTATTTGGCCCCTTGGAGCGCGCACGCCACTTCCTCTCGCCACCGCCTCTCCACTCTGAGAGCACAAGCGGACCAGTGCCCCGACCACACACTGGCAGCAGAGCGGGAGCAGGGTTTCCATCCGGGGCCCAGGGCTTCTCCCCAGCTCCTGAGAGCCCCCAGGCCAGATCTCAACAGCACAGTACCCTGAGGATGGCGGGAAAGCCGGGCCCCTGCCCGCCGGGCCCCTGCCCTCCGAGCCGAGTGCCCCAGGAAACAGTACAAACCAAAAGGAAGTAGAAAGCACAGCCTCCTCGCCCTTGGCCGAAATCAAAGGAAAAAGACATACAGGAAATGAAATTACAACCAAGAGCATCAGGAAACAGCAGCGCTAGAGAGACAGGGGACTGGATCCCGGCCATCGGCCTGGGCTGGACGGTCATCTCCTCCACGACATTCAGAGTGGCAAAGCACCACAGCCCCCAGCAGGCGGCCCCGGAGGAAGGCTTCGAGTACTCAGGAGAGGCAGACAAGGAGCACGTGCACAGGGGGGCGGGCGGGCCGCTGGTCCTGCCTGAATGTCGAAGGGAAGGCCCTCTACAGGTGTTTGCATCAACGGGAAACAGGAGAGCAAGTCTCACCTCCTCAGGGAAGCCTGTTGCCTCTAGTAACAGTTTTTAAAAAACGGCATTAAATTTTAAAATAAGTGGGGCACCTGGGTGGCTCAGTGGGCTAAAGCCTCTGCCTTCGGCTCAGGTCGTGATCCCAGGGTCCTGGGATCGAGCCCCGCATCGGGCTCTCTGCTCAGCAGGAAGCTGCTTCCCTCTCTCTCTCTCGCTCTGCCTGCCTCTCTGCCTACTTGTGATCTCTGTCTGTCAAATAAATAAAATCTTTAAAAAAAAACTTTAAATAAGGAAGAAAACCTGCTGTTCAAGGAGCTCTTTAAGCATGAAGTGGAAGGAAAGTAAGTAAAAAAAAGGAGCAAGGCCCCAACAGATCGCGAATGCTGCACTCCCCAGGCAAGGGCTCGGGGACGCCCAGCCGCTGCGCCCAGCGCCGCCATCCTCACCCAGGCCCGCGTACGTTCTCCGTTTGCTCAGGCTGGCGGATTTCACCAGGAACATGCAGGACTGGTGCGTCATCCAAGAGCAGAAAACCAACAGCAGGGCCCCCAGGACGATGCCACACTGGAGAGGAGGGAGACAAAGAGACAAAATAAAGTGACCCGGTGCTGCCGCCTCACCCGCGTGGCTCCCGAGCACCCTCTCGGCCTCCCTCAACCCTCGCCAATGCCAGGCCCCAGCTCTGCCTCACTCCCCTGCCTACAGGTGACAATTCCCAGCACTGAAAGAGACCAATTCCCTGCATGGGGTGACCACGTGCTTTGTGACCCTGAAAGAGTGCCAGGGACGCCACTGCCTCCGTGGCCCCGCCGAGTCTTACCGCATACCTAGCTACGCGCTGCCAACCACTGGCCCCCCCGGCTCCCTGCGAGCGCCCCCCACTCTGCCGCCTTCCAGCCCCCCGGGCCAGCAGCTAGCAGTGGTGAACACACTCTGGCGGGAAGAGATGAAAAATGGCACTGACGCCTTTCTTAGGACTTGAACAGACACCATCCGACCCAGCCATGGCACTCCCCGCGATCACCCGGCAGAAGCGGACGCGTGTTCACGCACTTGCCTGCCGGTGTTTAGAGGGGTTTATCCGTGATCTAAAAGCCGAAGAGACAAGTGCCCTACCAGCCTCTACTGGAGGTGAGCGTACACCCTGCCCTTGAGAAACAGCCCCGGGAAACGCGCACGGAGCGTCCGAGCCCGTGTGCAGGAGCTCACGGAGCCGCGGGCAGGCGACGCCGTGGGTGCCGAGCGGAGGCAGAGGAGTGAAACACGGCACAGCCGCAGCAGGGACGCCAGGGGACACGAGAAGGCACGCAGGAGTCTGCTTCCACGACACAGTGCCCTGCTCTGCGGCGCTGCAGGTGGGATGGTGGGCCCAGCGGGAGGGGCGGGGGGGTGCTGGCTGCGCTCTGTTCCTTAATTTGGGAGTTAGTGTCACGTGTTCGTTCACTTTTTTAAAAATCACCCAGAACACACCCAAGAGCACACTTCTCTGTATGCGTGTCACCCTTCAGTGAAATGTTAATTCTTTTTGGAAAGTACCCAAGTTACTAAAATCAAACAAACAGAAAGAACCCCAAAACCGTGACATGGCTGTCAGACACCAACAACACACATCCTCAAACTGCCCCTGGCCTGCCGCGGTGCCCCAGCCGAGGCCTTCCTGGGGAGCAGGTGCTGGGCCCACATGAGAGGCTGCCCCTGGTCCGCCAGGCCCTCAGCACGGGGGGGGACCCCCTGCGGTCCTGTGCTCGCACGCAGGCCTCCACCACGAAGCGTGAGCCCTTCCTGGGCACGTTAGTCTGGCTGGGGCCTCGTGCCCACCACGCGCCAGACACAGATCTGCGCACGGCTGAGTCACCCCGGAAAGCACGCTCCCCAGGAGCCCCAGCAGAGCCGTGCTGCCACGGCACCTTACAGACCCGCGTGGAGGAGGGCAGCCTTGGACCCACAGAGGCCCAAACACACACGGGCCCCAGGACGCAGCTCCGGGCCGGGCAAGTCTCAGCACAGCCTGGGGCACACAGTCCTTCCAGAAAGGCCCGCGAGTGGCCGGGCACGCTGGGACTCAGCGTGAGGTCACAGGTGCTGCCCCTGGGGTTCTAGAGCGGCCAGAGTCCCTGTCCTCCTACCCACCGTCTGCCAGCACAGTCATCAGCAACTCGCCTGGAACTCGGAAGCAATTCAGGCTGGGAGGCTGAGGTGGGGGATTAATAATCTCCAGATTTAAGAAAAAAATGTGGTGCTATTTTTACTCCGAAGATGCTAAGTATGAAAATGCAAAGTGTTTAGCCTAAAATTAAGCGATGGGCGCCCACGTTATTTCCACTTCTCTCCCCGCCTGGCTTCATCCCCAGACTGGTCCTCGCCCGCAGCCACCTGCCTGCCGCCGGCCCGCCCGCCCCTCCCCTGGCTGGCAGCCCCTCCCCCACAACCCGCCAGCCCCCTCCAGGGCGCAGGGGGCGCAGCAACCCCAGCCCGGGCACACGTGAGGCCCAGGAGCTCATTTTTAGGGAAGAAGTTGCCCAAGTTGATGAGCTCACCAGCCTCCCTCGGGTGAGGCACCAAAGACCCGTTCACTTGTGGATTCCACGCAAGCCGAGCGGGCGCGGCCCCTCGGACGCGGCTCTTCTCCACGCGGCCTTACTGTCGCGTGGCACCGATTTCCAAGTGGATTTCAGATGCTTCTCGGCGGAGCGGACATTTACGTACGGCCCAGCTCAGTGGGCGAACTCTGGGGTCACCTCGGCGCCCCCGCCCCCGCCCAGTCCCAAGGCCCGCAGGCCTGCAGCCTTGCGCCCCGCAAGCAAGCGCGCGCTGGGGTCAGAGTTCTGGGAAGGGGCGGGGAAGCGGGGACGCCTGGCCGGCTCCGCCCGGGGGCAGACCCCAGATGTCCGGGTCGCGAGTGTGAGCCCCACGTTGGGCCTAATGATTGCTTAAAATCTCAAAAAAAAAAAAAAAAGCCAACAACCCACGATAATAAGGAAACAAGGAGAAGTAGCAGGGACCCTGCGGTCAGCACCCGCGCCCGAGCCGCGTCTGAGTCGCGAGCCGCGCGGACGCTCGGGCCACGGCCGGCGGGGGCCCCGGCTCCCACACCGCGGGCTCTGGCCGCCGACCCCGCCCAGCGCCTCCCCCAGCCCCGACGCCGGCCGGCCGGCCGGGTCAGCGCCCCCGACGGCCCGCGGGCCACCCCGCGCCGCTGGACTCACCTGTTTGAAGCAGAAGGGCATGGTGAGCACACTGACCCCCACTATGCTGTTCACTATGTTCGTGATCAGCCCCCAGTTGGAGGCGGCGGCCGCGGTCATCGCGCGGGGCTTAGGGCCCGGGAGCCCCGGTCCGAGGCACTGGGACCACCGGGAATGCGAGACCCTGACACGGACGGGCGACTGCCTGGAGGAGGCGGCCTCGCGGGAAGGCGGCAGGGACGGTCAACCTCCAGACCCCGCCAGGCCCTGCGGCTGCCTCATGGCATCGTCCCCCACTCGCTGTCGCCGGCCGCCCCCGCGTCCCGGCGCCCAGACACCGAAGCGCAGCCAGAGACCACCCGCGGCCACCTCAGCCGGTCTTCACGACCGCCTCTCGGCGCACACTTCCGCCTTCCGCAGGCTTCTCTGCCCGGAAGTGAGGGCGCGCGAGGGCGGGGCTCCACGAGCACGCACCAATGAGAGGCCGGTCTGGAAGGGCCTGCGGGGCTGGCGAGGGGAAAGCTGCGGCGTGGCCCGGAGGGGCGGGTCTCGGCGGACCGCAAGCCAATGGGAAGCGGGTGCGGGCTTCCGGGGACGGGGCCCGCTGCGGGGGCGGGGACGGGGGCGGGGACGGGGGCGGGGGCTACCCGGCTCCGCCGTCCCGCCCCGGTCCAGAGCTTCAGGCCGGTTAGCCCGCGGGTCTGGTCCCTCGAGCCTCGCCTTGCAGGGGCTTCAGGACAAGGTCGGTGGGGTCAGGTGAGAAGGGCAGCGCGGCGCTTTCGGAGGAGAGCGGTTGGAAGGGGTCACTTTCAGCGGTTACAGCCGGGATGGATGTGCGGGCGCGCGCTCGGGACCGGGGCCGGGGGCCGGGGCTTGCTAGCAGGGGAGCTGCGCCCTGAGCCTGTTCAGAGGAGCTGGCACCCTGGGTTACGGGGGACACGCGCAGGCGCAGAGAGTCTTGGCGACCCCGCTAGGGGCACACAGCTCGCAGGAGAGAGCGTGGCACCTGATCCCCGGGTCGGCCCTTCGGAAGTGCACGCGGGTCGGCGCCCAGCGGGTCTGACGTCCCAGCGGCGCCAGAGCAAATGACACGCGCCGAGAGGACAGCAGGGGTGGGGAACAGAAGGACCGGAGAAATCTAGAAGGGCTCCCCGAAGGAGGTGGCTTCTCCGCCGGGCCTCGAGAAACAGATGGGACTGGAGGAGGAAGGGCTTGGGGAGGGGAGAGAACAGAGAAAAGCCCTGATGCGCTTGTGGATTCCCGGCGCCGGCAGATACTCACCGTGTGTCCGCTAAAGGCATGCACAGCCACGGAGGGCCGGGAAGGAAGGGCCTTCTCAGGACCACGCAGGTAATTCCAAGCAGGGTGGACCGCCCCAGGAACCCGAGGCTGCTGGGAGAGGATAGAGGGGCGTCCCCGGTTGTGGACACCCGGAGGACCTTATGTTTTAGAACAGAAGCTGGTTCCTCAGCTCCACTCTCAAAGCCGCTAGGTAAGGAAAGCTCTGTTGCACCCACAGGCACCAGGGGAACAAGAGGGAATGCCAGGTCAAGAGTACTTAATGCAGGGGCACCTGGGTGGCACAGTCACGGACTCTTGGTTTTAGGCTCCGGTAGTGATCTCGGGGGTCCGGGGATCAGCCCCCAGGCCTGGCGCTGCTCGCAGCCCAAAGAGACTCCTCTCCCTCCCCCTCTGCTCCTCCCCACTGCTCTCTAAAAGAAGTAAATAGAATCTTAAAAAAAAAAAAAGTTCTTAATTCAAAGCCAGAATAGTACGTGCCATTCATTCCTCTTTATATAAATCACACACACGTTCTGTAATCTTTTTTACTTTTATGATGGAGTATGAAGCTTGAAAGTATGTTTTAACAGAGAATAATGACTACTCCTGACTCCACCATTCGGCTCTAAGACTGAAACTTAAACATACCCTTTGGTGGTCCCTCCACACATCCACCTTCCTGTCCCCTTCGAAGCAGTCCTGGGATTGTGATTACCCTGACAAGTTATCACTCCAGGGCTTTCCTTTAGAGATTTACCACCCATGGGCATGTGCCCAGACTGTGGGGAACATTACTGTTTGTGTCCTCATGTTCATTTACGCAGTCTCCCAAGTTTTGCCAGCATGTACGGCTGCCTAGGACAGAGAGCGCACTTCCCAGCCTCCTTTGCAGCTAGGGGTGATTCTTCCTAATGTCTGCAGCTTCGAGGTTGTGGGAGGAAGCCGTCTTGGGCCACACGGACCGTGGTGGGAGTGGAACAGTGAGCTAGAAGGAGCCTGGATCTCTGGATCTCTGGACAACATCGTGGAGCAGAGCCGCCATCCCAGCCCCTAACTGCCTCCTCCATACTGCCCTGCCAGGGAGAGACAAGCCACCCCCTTTAAGCCATTGTTACTTTGCACTTTGCTGCAAGAAACCAAAAGTTATAGCCTAACTAATTGAACTGCGTGTTGGGGTAGAGCGTTTTTGCATTTTTTATTTTTATACTAATGGGTTTATACATATGTGTTCTTTGGCAACTTCCTTTTTCACTCAGCTGTTGGCAAGATTCATTGTCAAATTGCTCTGCAGAGCCATTCATTTTTGCTCTGGAATTCTATTGTTCAAATGGCGCAGGATACATGTACTTACGCGCCTGCTGAGGGCACCAGAGCCGTTCCGTTATTCGCCCTTAGAAACAGTGGTACAGTGAACGTTACGGTGCTTGTCTCCGTCCCCCCTTAGAGTTTCTCTAGAGCAGACATGTAGAAGTGGAATTGTAGATTCAAGACTATGCACACCTTTGATGTTACCAGATTTTGCCAAATTGCTGTTCAAAGTACTTAAAAGGACTCGTTTACATCAGAGGCTGGAAAACTTTTTTCAGTAAAGGGATAGTGGGGGCACCTGGGTGGCTCTGTCGGTTGAGCGTCTGCCTTCGGCTCAGGTCAGGATCCCCGGGTCCTGGGATCGAGTCTAGCGTTGGGCTCCCTGCTTAGTGGGGAGCCTGCTTCTCCCTCTCCCTCTGTGTGCTTACTTGCTCTCTCTGTCTCTCAAATAAATAAATAAATATCTCTTTTAAGATCTAGATAGCATATATTTCCTGCTATTCAGTTGCCATATGGTCTCCATCACGACTCTTCGGTTCTTCCGTTGTAGCTCCAAAGCAGCCCTCACCAGTACATACCAGAGGAATATCTGTGTTCCAATAAAACTTTATTTATAAAAAAACTGGCTGACCCAGTCTGGCCTGAAAGCTGTACATTGCAGTCCTCTGCTCTAAATTGTCACCTTCGTTTGGTATCATCAGGGTGGCCAAGCTGGTGGCCAAGCTGGTGAATAAAATGAAATCTCATTGTGGTTTTACTTTGTTCTCCTTAATTACAAATGAAGTTAATCGCCCTACTCAAATGTCATCGTCCATTTATATTTCTTTTATTGAATGCCTGTTCCTTTTCACCCATTTTTTCTAAAGAGCTGTTTACATTTGTTCTTATGAATTTTGAGGAATTCTGTGAGCTTGATCACTGACGCTGTGTCCCTCGACTTGGGTCATCTACTTGCTCCTCGCTGTTAGTCTTCCACTGCTGCCGTGACAAATCACTGTCAACTTACCAGTTTACCCAGCAGAAATCCCTTATCTCACAGTTCCATAGTTCGGAAGTCCAGTAGGGATCTTGGCGACCGAAATCTCGGTGTGGGCAGACTGCCTCCGTTCTGGAATCCCGAGGCGAGAATCCGATTCCTGCTCCTTCAGCAGCTGGAAGAACTCACTTCCTTAGGGCGGGAGGACCAAGACACCTTTTCTCGCCAGCTGTACACTGAGGGCCGTCCCCGGGTTCTAGAGGCCTCCTCATGGTCCCCTTCCTCCACTTCCGTAGCCAGCGCTGGGGGAGGGCTCAGCTCCCTCTCACAGCACGTGTCTCTGACCCAGCCAGGGACTTTTCCAATTTTAAGGAAACAGGATTAGATCGACCTCATCGGGTAACGTGGATCATCTTTCCATCTCCAAGTCTCGGGTTCCAGGCCCCGAGAGGTGCACATCTTTGGGGAGGCCATTATTCTACCCACAACACTCACCTGGAGATTTACCTTGTGTTTCTTCTGCAGGAATATCGTAAAAGTGGGGCCATGTGTTCAGGGGACCCTGTCAGGCGCTGTAAGATTTTGCTTTGTTCAGTTACAGATGATGTTTTCTTGGACGGCTTGATGAGATTGGCTTCTCCCCTGTCAAGTTCCCGATTTCTCCTTTGCAATTAAGCAGCGGTTTGGAAGCGGGTAATTTGAGACCAAACATCCTGGTCCCATCAGACTTTTAATTCATCAGTTTCTCTGTCGGTTCAGACTCACGGTTTCCTATTTTATTCAATGGCTGCGGTCCACGGCTAGCACTGTCTCTTCCGTTGCTCTCATCTCCCCAGACCGGTACCTCGGGAGCCCTCCACCAGCTTCTGGCTCCTTTGGTGTGTCCCTGTCATTACCTGAGCACTTTCTTGCTTTCTTGCTCCGTAAGATGTCCCCGGCTCATCTTGGCCTTTGCTGCCTCAGTCATTTCTCCAAGGAGCCCTGGTTCCTTCCAGTGGAGAATGGTACTAGAAGCCAAGATCTGAGCTCACAGCCACAGGATGCCACTGCTCCTGGGCACCGCAGTGGACAGAGCTGGGAGGCTGGCGTGTACCGTCCACGCACTCACGTCCCAACGTCTCCCAAAGCCCGTCTGCATGTATTGAAAGCCCCAAGTCCCCGGCAGGACCTCCAAACATTCCCGGAGGTCCCGGGCCTAGAAATCCCCCTTCTGCGTTAGTAACTCCTACTTGATGCTGTCCCACCTCGTTTGGCTCCAATACCCTGCCCTTGGCTGCCTCCACCCCCACCTGGCCCCCGCCCCATCCACTCTGTTCTGTGAGACCTCCCTACCCCCTAGTCCCTGCAGGTACAGTCAATTCCTTCATCCTGCCCCACGAACATTTTTAGGACTGAAGTGTACGTCGGGGACAGGAAGGGACAGGAAGGGACGAAGAAAGGAAGCCCCGTGGCTATTTTTGACCCTGCACCCCGTCCGCAGGGGTGGACTCTACTATGCCCCTGTGAGATCAGTCACCACGATTGATGGGATGCCCGTGTCCCATGGGAGGCATCTGTGGCTTCTGAAACACAGAGGCTGTGTGACCTCAGGCACATTCATGAACCTCCCTGAGCCTGCCCTGGGGTCCCCACCACTAAAGTGGCAGCTCCCAGGGCAACAACTTTCCGTTGCGTTTCTGGAGGCAACAGCTATGGGCACTGTCTGGGGAAGGTGAAGGCTGGATGTGGGTCCCAACACTGGGGACTGCCAACCTCCATGTTCAAAGAGAGAGGGACGCTGACACTTATCTGTGGTGAGGTGAGGGTCCTATCCCTCCCATGCGGGGGACGGGGTGCCGCCTTGCCCAGGTTGTTTCTCTAACCCCTCCTTCCCTTCCAGCTCCCCCAACCTTGATCCTCAACAAAGAAATACAGGGGCCCAGTGGGGTTCCATCCACGTGGAAGCTGTGGCTGCTTCTGAGAAGGGTCTGGGAGAGCCGGCAGCCGGCAGACCACGGGCCAGGGAGCAGGGTCAGTCCTCCGTGTTTGTGAGTGGACAGTGGAGCCCATGACCCCACTCTGGGCTACCCTGTGAGGGGGCACATAACGTCCCAGGGAGGACTGGCCCCTTCTTTCCCAGAGAGCATCTTTATTGGACAATTCTCTGCTTTTTCATCTGTCTCCAACTTCCAAATTGGAGGAAAGACGGGAGGCCGGGATGTCGCCTCGGAAGTCAGCGTCAGGGACCCGGGTGGGGGACTTGGGCTGTGCGGGTGTGGGGGAGCCTTGCGTGGGGCCTGGCAGGCAGGGCTTCTGTGTTCACTCCAGTCCAGTGGCTGCACCGACCAGAAGCCACAGTTCCCATCCCCCACCCCGGGTGGTTCCCCCCTTTCAGACTGCCTGCATCAAATCCAGGGAGGTCCCCGGTGGAGGGAGGGGGAAGCCGGGGCCTGGTGGCTCCATCCCTGCCCCCTGCTGTTTATACAACCCCACAGCCGTAAAACTGACGAGAGTCCCAGCAGACAGGAGTAGACGTCATTTAGTATCCCCGAGATGGGTGCCCATTGGAATCCACCAAGCCCGTCCTACAGCTAGGGGCAACCAGGGCCCCATCTCAGGGGCAGCGGCGAATGGAGTCAGTCCTAAGATGCAACCCACCCCCCGCAGCACACACTCTTGGCCTTGGTCTTGGTTTCCTGGGTGGGAGCAGGGTGGAGGCCAGCTGGCTTTTGATGAGGTTTGAGCAGTGGCTCAAATGTGGTCCCTCCACCAGCCCTGGGTGCTTCCCCATGTACTCTCCTTCGATTATTTCCTGGGCCCCTTTGGGAGAGGAGGGGAGGCCTGTGAGATGGGAGAGACCCAGGCAGGCCCTGGGTGAACACATGCCCTCTTCCTGTCGGGATCCCCAGGTTGGAGATACCCAGAGCCCAGATGGGGCTGGGTGTGGGGGGCTGGGTGGCCTAGCTTTGGAGGTCCGTCCTTATCTCCATCTCCAGAAGCTGTTACCCAAGGGTTCTTCCCAGAGCTTGGACTGTGGTCCCCCCCTGGTGGCTTAGGTTCTGGGAGTGGGGCTGAGGCCCAGGCTGTGCTGAGCAGGCCGGGCTCTGGGGAGAGGAGGACAGGAGATCTGCTCTGGGCCCCTGGGCTGCACGGGCCTGGGAGATCCAGGGGTGGGGGCGTGGTGGCAGGGTCTGCCTGGGGTCTCAGACACTGGTCGCCCCTGCATCCAGACGACTCTCGCTGGGGAGGTGCACCCCCATCTCCTCCCAGCCTGGCCCCAATGCCCTCCCTCTGCCCTCCTGGGGGCCTTGCTGAGGAGACTACACCAGGGTGCCTGTTGGGGGGATGGCCAAGGGGAGTTTCCCACAGTTAAGTCCGACAGGGCGGTGAGCCATGGCTGTGCTAGATTGCAGCCCTCCAAATTCTTATACACAATTCTAGCCCCAGTGCCTCGGAATGGGTCCTTATTTGGAAATAGGAGCCTTGCAGGTAGAATCGCTTAAAATGAGTATGGTGGGCCCTAATCCAGTGACTTGTTAAAAAAAAAAAAAAAAAGGCTCCATGTTGGACAGAGAAAGCATACGTGTGAAGAGGGGCAGAGATCGGAGCGATTCACCTGCAAGCCGAGGGTCTCCGGCAACGTTAGCACTGGGAGACGAGGACCACCTTCTCCCGCTGGGGGCATGGAACCCCAACTCCTTGAGCTCAGACTTTGGCCTCCAGACCCAGGAGGTAAGGGAGCTCTGTGGTTGGAAGCCCCCGGTTTATGAAACTTTGCTACGGCAGCCCCAGGACCGTCCTGGGTGGCCTGCTGCCTGCCCCAGACACTCCCAGGTTTCAGGCCCTGCTGCCTCCTCCCCTGCTTTGCCTGCCCTCCCCCCTCCCCTGCGATCCTTCCTCTATTCCCCTGGCCACCCAAGCCAGCGGCACACCCCCGCAGGGCCCGGTTCACAGCACCACCTAATGGGCTGCACTTGACTGGGAGAACCCCAGGGGTTCGCCTGACGAAGGCATGTGCGGAGGAGAAACCTGCCCCAATTCCAGCAGGTGCCTGCAGCTGGAGAAGGTAGGGAGCCCCCCGCAGACCCTTCCTGCTCGTCCTTAGCTCTGACCTCCATCCCTTCCCACCCCATGGGAAGGCCACTCGGATCCTGGAGCCTGGGCTCTCTGCCACCCTTGGGGAGGCCCTTGGCATGAGACTAGCCTTCTCCAGCCTCTCCGGCCCTCTGCCCTTGTCTATAGCATCGGCCGGCCCAGTGGGCATGGGGCCCATGGATGCCTGGAGTTCCTGCCAGGCTCCCCTCGCGCAGAAGCACCCTGGGTCCTGGGATCGGAGGCCCCACTGCCCTTTTGCCCAGAGCTCTCTTCTCCTGGAGCAAATTCTAGGACTAGAGGGCACCAGGGCATGCGGCTCAACACTGGCGGCCCTCCCCATTCTTAGAGCTTTCTGGTCTGCACTGCACAAGGTCTGCTCGGGGTGGGGGTGGGGGGTGCTAGGGGGACTGGGGGGGCTGCAGTGACCGGAGCCTCTGAGGAAGGGTGTGAGGGGGCAGCCCCTTGAGACTGCTCGGAGGTCCGAGGCCATCATTCCATGGTGTCCCCAGCATCTTCCCATGGCGGGAGGAAGGGGCACAAAGGGGCAGGCCTGGTCAGGACAGAGCAGAGGGGCTGGGGTTCCCACCTGCCTCCCTCCCCACCGTGCTTCTCGGCATTGGCGCACTGAAGAAGCAGGATCCTTCCCTCCCAGCTGCGGGAAGGCAGAAATGAAAGTCCCCCCAAAAAAGCTTTCTTACTCCTTTTCGAGCCCCAAGAGTGGAAACGATGCTGAGGCTGGAGTCGGGACTTCCATGACTGGCGATCCGTGGTGCTGGGACCCAGGTCCTGTGGGAAGACCCGGATCGGCAGAGGGGAGAGAGGGACCCTCTCCTGGGGCCTCAGTTTTCTCAGCTGTGGAATGGCTGATTAGACCAGAGCGTCCACGTGGCTCCCATCAGTTGTCTGCTGGATGGCTACAGTCTTCTCTGCACCGAGGAGCTTCTACTCTGGTCAGAGAGCGTGCAACAGCCATGCCCACTCCAGAAGGGCCAAGCAGCCGTGGCAGCCCCAGTGGGGCAGGCATGGGGTGGGGAGGTCTGGGGGTCCCCGCCTACCTTCGTCTCCGGCCTCTTCGGTGGGAACTGCCCATTCTACACTGGCCCACCTGGGTAGCCCCCCAGAAGTGGGGAGACCTCCCCAGAACAGATCCTCCCCCAGAGCAGCGACCCAAGGATCAGGGGTATCGCTGTCTCCCCTGAATGGTGTGCCCCCAGCTGGGCTTGTCCGGAGAGCACAAAGCCTGCGGGCCCCGCCCAGGCCCCAGGGAAGGCCGTGACCTACAGTGGATGAGGGGAGACCCTGGAAACGTCCCATGGTCCTGCCTTTCATGGGACATCCCCTTCTGGGGAAGTCCTTCCCTTTCCCTCAGGATACCAGAGCTCCCCCAGGTAGCCCCAGTGGACCCCGAGTGATGAATTACTGCCTTCCCTGTGCCGCGTTGGGAGCCAGGGCCCTGATGGGGGAGGAGAGGGGGACGCAGCTGGGAGCCCTGGGGCACAGTTGGGCCGCATCCAGGCTCCCCCATCCAGCAGCTGCAGCCCCCCAGGCTCCCTGCACCCATGGCTGTCGGACAGTGGGCCACAGGGAGGTATGCAGGAATGTGACATGCCCAGGCGAGGGACAGAGCTTCTGAGAGCGTCCCCAGCTGTGCAGAGGCCGGGCAGATGGAGCCCGGGTAATTCGAGCCTTCAGCAGCCTGGGGGAGACGGAATCAGGCAGCACAGGTGGGAGGTGTGGGATGTGCTGTCCCTAGAGGCCCTGGGAGGAGGGCGGGGACCGGGACTGGGGAGGGCGGCCTTCAAGGGGGCAGGGGTCTGGCCAGGCCCCCTGAGTTCGAGTTCCCGGAGGGCTGTGTGGCCTCAGGTCCCTCCCGAGGTACGGAATGGTCTCTGGCTCTGACACCCCCTCAGGACCCCCACCCGGCACGGCAGTGGAGGTGGCCTCAGCCTTCTCCCCGGAGACAATAAGCTCTCCCCACCTTCCTGCCGGTGGGCTGGACCAGTGTCTCCACCCGAGAGCCTCGAGCCTCGGTCTCCTCTCCTGAAATGTGGCGCTCCCCACCCCCAGCCAGGGCTGAGGCAGGACATGGAGTCTCACAAAGGGCCCGGTGTCCCTCAGGCCCCCACTCCCAGCGTGGCCCGTCCCTCCCTCCGGAGGTGGCCATGGGGGCCCCACTACCATCTCTGCAAGTGAAAGCCAGCCTCGTGTTTGGTGGCCCGCAGGCCTCATGCCGGGCCAGGGCTCGTGTCAGGGGTGAAGCAGGCCCCGCATGGGAAGCAGCAGGTGTGTTTCCGACAGGGGCACCGTCCCTGCCAGCTGGTGTCATTGTCCCATCATCCCAGACGAACACAGATGAAGTTTGCATATAACACAGGTGAGTTCATGAAATTCCAGGCTTGGGCGGAGGGGGGGGCGCTGAGCCCAAGTTCAGTCTCCCATGGCACAGCCAGAGCCCGCAGGGGTGGGGCCTGATGACAAAGGTGCCCCAGACTCAGGTTCTTGGCCCAAGGCCCTCCAGTTGTCCCCCTCTCCTGGTGTGGAAGGTGGGTGTGTCTTGAGAAAAGAGGGCCCGGCCTCTTGCCCCCAGGCCAGGCAGGACGTGGGTGGTCACAGCCCCGTTCAGCAGATCAGGGGGTTCAAAGTGCACAGTGGCTATTCCACACCGTTTTATCACAGCTCGGTCCAGCCCTCTGTCCCCTCCACTCGGCGCAGATGACGAACTACCCTGTGCTCAGCATTCTGGAGGCATGGAGGGAGGCCCAGGCTGGCAAAGACAGTCACAGGACAGAGCCTCAGGGAGCTGTCCCCACCCTTCCTGGGGGCCTCCAGCCCCGAACAGGGGCTCTTGAAAGGAACCCTTTGTGTGGTGAGCTCCTGGGGGCGGGGGCGCTAAGCCACAAGGTCACCTCCATCCCCCAGCTGACACGGGGGGGGGGCGGTGGTGGAAGTGACCCCAGCAGGTGGCTCCTGAGAGGGGCGCAGGCCAGGCCTTCCTCACGCTGCACGCCTGGCCATGGGTAAGAGCAAGTCCCCTCCGTCATCGGCAGGGCCCACGGCACACCCTGCGGACAGTGCCGGGGAAGGTGGGAGAGCACAAAGCTTCCCTTCCTCCGTCCTCCTTCCCTGGCGGTGGTGTTTGCATTGGCCCTTTAACGTTATTCTAAGTACAGAAATTTGAAAGCTCTCGGCACGCATTTCCTGCTCACTCTCACCTCGAGCAATGCCTTTCTGCACCGCAAGTGCAGGCGGGAGCACTGAGGCCACGCAGTCTGCCCGCGCCTGGCGTCCAGGCTCCTGGGGTTCATTACCAGCCATGGGGCACGCACAGTGCGGAGCTGGGCCGGCTATTTTCCTGCTGCTCCATCCGAATCCGGAAACAGGGCAGGGAGGGCCTGGGAGGGGGTCTGGCGGCCCCACTGTCCCGTCCCTTCCCGGGCATCGGCATGGTTCCAGGGCAAGGGCTCGGCGGGCAGGGAGGGCGGCACTGAGAACAGGTGTGGCGACCCTTGCTCACGGCGCTCTTACAACACATCACCCCCTCCCGTGTTTGGAGGGGTCTCTGGGTCTAAGGGGAAGTGTGGCCCCCAGAGGCTGTGTCCCCAGTGCCCCCCCCCCCGTCTTCCTTGCACGCAACACACTTACCTTGTGCTCACTTTGGGGTTTTCATGTCAGGGGCCCCCAGATCTGCTCATAGGGCTTCTTGGACTCTGCCTACAGGCACAGCAGGGACACCCCGGACGTAGTGCCCCCTCCACTCTCCACCTGCTCCAGGGTCTCCCGCACAACACACAAGCTAGAAGTGGACTTTCTTCAGAATTTCAAGTCAACGACAGACCACGGGGCCCTTCTGTGCATGGGGCCTGTGCAGTCTCCCTGTTTCTTGGGAGACTTTTGCTAAAATGCCAGTAGTGGTTCAAGGGTGGGACAGGTGGCGGCTGGGAGAAGAAAAGCCTGGGGCCGGGGCCGGGGCTCCTGCAGGATCTCAGGATCTCAGGAAGTCCCTTGGAGGTCGGTGTTGGGTGTTGGGGTGCCTTAGCGAGTTGGCATGCCCCATCCTATCGGACCCCTGCCACTAGTGCGGCGGCCACGGCCACCTAAGCACAAGACTGTCGATGCCTCTCCCGTTTGTAGACAGACTGGGAATGAGCCTGTCATGTCAGGAGTGCAACTCCGGACCCACCTCTTGGCCCCCAACCCTGTTCTCCGACCTCCTCGAGCCATGCACCTTGGAAAAACCAAAACGTCCCTGGCCTCTGCCTAGCAAACCCGTATTCCCTACCCATGTCGAAGCTCCAGTCTCCTTCTGGGAGCTTCCTGGACCTCTCCTCCCGCAGCTCCGCAGCTGGGTTCTACCTACCCAGAGTGCCCTGGACTTACGTGCTGTTGTCTCTTCCCCCAGATTAGAACTAATAAAGGGCTCTTGTACCATTGGGGCCTCGGTGCTTAGTACCAGGCCTGGAATAGTGTTAGTGCCCTGTTCAGGAAAGCGAGGAGGGAGAGGTGGGAATAGATAGATAAGGATGGGTGGGTGGGTAAATGGACAGATGCGTGGACGGGAGGGTGGGAGGGCGGATGGGAGGGCAGGTGGGAGGGCGGATGGGAGGGTAGAGGGGTAGATGGGGGGTGCGTATGTGGATGAGGGGACAGATGGGTAAGTGGGTTGACGGGCACAGTCCCCTCACAGGGGAATCTGAAGGCCCAACCTTGGGTCCTGTATCAGCCAAATGCTTTCAGTCAGCTTCTGGCGGCAGCACCCAGCACAGTTCTCACATCAGTCAGGTTGAAAGGGTAGCGGAATCTCTCAGTGCTGAAACGGGCGGCTGAAATGTGGGCTTGGGAAGAGGAGAAGCAGGAGGGAGGCCCCGCCGGGACAGGACAGCGGGCAGCTACACCAGGAGGACTCTGCCCGTGTCTTCACCTGGTGACTCGGTCAGGGGTCAACACCCAGAGCCAGGGAGAGTCTGTCTGCCGAGGGTTGGATCACACACGTATCCTGGCTGCCAGGGAGGCTGAGCCCAGCGTCTGGGTTTCCCTGCGGGATCAGAGGCCAGAGAGCTGTGCGGGGTCGCCGCCTGCCAAGAATCATGCATGGCCCCTGCTAGTCTCGGGGGCAGAGGCCACTGCTCAGGAGCGGCGTGTGCTGGGAGCATCTGTCCTGGGAGCCCCCCAGCAGGTTGCGTTTGCATCTCCCACCTCACAAAACCATGCGGAACTAGTGGGGATACAGAGAAAGACCCCATGGCCCCAGGTTCCCAGAATTCTCTTTGGAAGGTGTGAGGGGTAGCCACTGGCAGAGGGGGCGGGGCAGGGCCCCGTGGCACTGAGCGGTCCCCACTCGGAACATCCACGGAGAGTCTCCTGGATGTGTTGTGCGCCGCTTGCAGAAGGTTGCAAGCTCGACAATTGTACACAAAAGGTCCTCGTTATTTTGGGAGGCGACTGCTGAGGGACGTCCTCCCCAGAGGACACCAGGAAAGAGGGGCCCCTTGTCCCCAGGACGCCCTGAGAGCTCAGCTGCAGCATCGAGGAAGAGCCCAGTTTGAGAAAGAAAAGTGAACTTAACACGCAAGAAACACGATTACCCCAGGCACCCTCCCTTGCAAGCCAGGAGGCGAACCAAGGGACGGGCTCCCCCCAGGATGTGGCCCCAGGATGCTCACAGGGCAGGGGCGGGCTTGACCACCCGCCAGAATCCAAAACACCCCAAGAAGGCCTGTCTTGGGAAACACAGTGACAGTCTAGCGCCCCGTGTCCCAGGCGAGCTCCGTGGAAAGCGGCGCCCCAGGAGCGGCAGAGGGCGGGACTCCCTTCGGTCAAGAGACGTCCTCCAGCCAGGCCTGGACACTCAGCGCAGCCCCGTGGAGGGCAGCTTGTGAACAAAGACCAGGTAAGGACATAAATCAGCCGCGGGATCACATTTCCTGCTCTGAAAGGTTCTGTAAAACACGGGAGAAAATTGACCTGTCAGGGGGGATAGATGGGCCTCGATAGTGGCCGCCAGCGGGGGGCCGGGTCCTCGGGCATCCTCCGGGTCCTGCCTGCGCGGAGTGCCCTGGTCCTGCTGGGGGCTGGGCGCCTGTGACCTGGGGCCACCCCTCAGCAGAGGCCAGGCAGGGGAAGAACTGGCACATCTACCAGGCGGCCCTGGGTTTGGGTGGGGGGCGCTCCTCACCCCCCAACCCCCAGCTTGCCCTGACGGAGGAGGCCCAGCCGCGGAGCCGTCAGGCTATAAAACGGATGGAGACCAGAGACGGTGTCAGCAGACAGCTCGAGTACCTTTTACAAAATCTAATCTCTTTTTATTTCCCTCCCCCTCTCCCTCCCGGACCTCCAGTCACCCCTCCCCCTTCCTGCAGCACAGGCTGGCGGTGACCTTGATGCCTGGACCTTGGTGTGGGACAGCCAGAGCCCTCAAGGTCGCCCTCATCACCTTGGGGGGCTGTGTCTGGGAAGGGCACATGGCATGAGCAAGGCGGACACAGAGCCTGGGCAGGCTGTGGCCCCGTGGCCGGGCACGCCCCTCACCAAGGTGACCCCTGCACCTGCAGCAGCCTGAGACGGGACCAGCCCTGGAAGGCTCAGACCACCCAGACCTGTACCCTGTGGCAGCCTGCTGCTCCCGGGAGCTGGGCCACCCACATCCTCCTGACGGTCCTCCAAAGCCTGGGCCTCAGCTCCCCAGAGCCCCAGGGCTCAGCCAGCCTTGCGCCACCCATCTGGCCCCCTCTGGCTGCCGGACCATGCCCACAGAGCTCCCGGGGCCTGAGGAACCCCAGGTCACGCTGTGTCGGTGGTGGGGGGTGCTAAGAGAAATGAAGGGAGGGGCCTAGCCCTGAGCAGAACCAGGGAGAGGACACTGGCAGAAGCAGGGCCTGCAACAGGATCCTGGGAAGATGCAGACATTCTCCCCTCCGGGGGACCCAGCGTCCCAGCTGCACAGCCAGGGGAGCGGAGGAGCCAGCCCAGCCTGCACGGCTCTCAGGAAGGTGCCCCAGGGGGCAGAGAGGCTGGGCAGGACCTGGAAAAGAATGGGTGGGATAGGTTGGGTGTGGGGAACAGGCAGGCGGGAGACAGGGAGGCCCCCATGCAGGCCCAAACGGTCAGCTGGGGCCCGGCACCTCCACCCACCTTCGTCCCCCCATCTGCTGAGGACAGTCTGCTCGGGGCAGGATGGGAATGGGGTGCAGAGGTGGAGAGGATGAACCCTGGGCTGCCCCAGGGAAAACCCCTGCTTCTCAGCCGATCCGGGGGCTGGGGTCCTGGACTCTCCACACAGGGAAACTGGCCCCCAAGCTCAGGCCTCACTTGGGCACTAACCCCCCACCCCCCCGGCTGCCCAGGCACAGCCGGTCCTGGGGAGTTTCCTGAGACTGGCCCGACCCAGGTCCTCAGGTCTGACCCCGTGGGCCCGGCCGACGGCAGACAGGCCTCCATGCCCTTCCCAAATCCACTCCAGAACAATGGCCCTTTCAGGCCACTCGCTGGCAAGGGCAGGTCTGCCTGGCGGCCTGTGGCCGGGCAGTGAGCAGACAGATGACTGATAAGGAAAACAGAGCAAGGAGACACCGGATCCAGTCCCAAGGGAGGAGGGATCCCCCCACCTCCCCAGAGGCCTGGGATGCTGGGCCCCTAGGGGCTGGAGGGCAGCTAGGGAAGGCTGGACCGGCCCCTCTCTCTGAGCTATCCTCCGTCCTTAGGGTTCTGGGGGCCGAAAGGGGGTCCCCGTGCTGGGGAGCATGGTCCAGGGTGAGGCTACAGGTGGGGGTGGGGTGCTCCCTCTTTGCAGGGTCTCCCCCAGCACCCCGTCGGCTTGTGACCCCCTGTGCCCCTGGCTGAAGCTTCTGTGCCCTGACAATGACTAGCTCTCCTCCCCTCACCGGCCTCAGCGCCCCCAGTTCCCCTCCCCAGCCCAGCGGCTCACCCCCAGCTGCCCCCCCTGGCCCCATGTCTCCTCCCAGGGGGCTCCCACACCTTGCCACGACCCCCACTGCGGGCTCTTCTCCAGCCCGGGACTCTGCAGTCCCGCCCCGCGTGTCTGCCTCTGGGCCCAGGAGCACAAGGCACCGAGCTGCAGGCCCTGGGGCGTGGGGGTGGGCAGCGGGGGTGGGCGTGGAGGCTGCCCCTCCCGCACACACACACACCCGTGCACACGCTGACGTCCGGGCACCTGACCCGTCCCACTCTCGCCGTGGACCCCGGGCTACGGGCCGTCTGACTGCTGTGGCTGCTTCAGCTCCAGGGTCGGGGTGCTCGTAGGCGACGGAGGTTTTGAGGGGCTGAAGTTCACACCAGTGTCCCCACGGCGCCATCACCCAGGGGCTGGCCGCGCGGAACCCCATCCAGGTCACAGAGGCCTCTCTCTGTCTCTGTGCCTTGTCCCTCCTCCCTCCCTGCCACTGTCCCTACGGCCAGGCCAGCGCAGGGAACCTCTGGTGACCAGACCCTAGAGCCTGTCCCGGGCAGGTCCCTTGCTGCGTGGGTCTCATACCCCAAGGGACAAACGGGTTGATTCTTTGGGGAGTCTCATATTGTGGTCTAAACCTTCACTGTGCCGGCCCCGGAGGGGGCCCTGGCCTGTGTCTCGGGGTCACCCACGCCCTGCTCAGCCTGAGTCTCCGCCGGTTTTATATTCCCTGGCTTGAGGCCTGGCCCTGTGTCCCTCGACATCGTGCCTAGCGACTCCCTGTCTGACGGCTCCTGTGCCCTCCGTGCCCCAGCCCTCCCCCCTCCTCCTCTAGCCACCGCCTGGAGTCCTTGATACTAAGCTCTGGATCCAGGCTGGCCCAGACACAGGCTTATGTAGGACAGACCTCGGCTCCCGGGGGGCGGCTGGCAGAAAAGCAGGTTAGAGCCAGCCAGCCCAGAGCCGCGGGGCCCACAGAAGAGGCCGCTCATAAGAACCGTCAGGAAAGGAGGGCAGGGCTGGGCCGCCGGACCCCGGGCAAACAGAAGGGCAGTCCGCAGCTGGACAAGCATTTGCCCACGTCACTTAGCGTCTTCACGTTCAGGGAGCCAGCCAGGGGCTGCCCGAGAACGGGCATCGGTCTCTACCCTGTTCAGTCCCCAGTTTGGGCGGTGACTTATTTTAAATACTTTATTTTCCTATTTCTCAAAAAAACTAAGTTTTCCAACTGGAATGAGACAAAGAGAAAGCTCGTGAAGGCCACGAGGGCAAGTGCCCACTGTGGTTTGGCACACGTGGGGCCCCGCCCCAGGGGCAGGGGAAGGATGTGAGGAGCAGAGAATGGTCTGGGAATATAGGGCAGGGGCAGGGTGTGGGGGGCCTCCGGGGGCCGGGGAGACCAGCAGGTCCTGGGGCGGCCACGTGGCGGGGGGAGCCGGTGGCCGTCCTCCTCACGGTCTCACAGGGGCTGAGAGCTGGATCCCTCCACCCCCGGGGCCCCCAGCCTGCTCGCCGCTGACCCCAGGCCCCCAGCAGAGCCGGACAGGCCTGCCGCTCCCCTCCCCAGACACACCTCTCTCTCCCACAAAATAATTTAATGCAACTTAATGGGTTGAAGTTGATGTAAAAATTACAGGCGTGTGGGGGTGGGCTGGGGTGGGGGCCTCGCAAGAAATCTTTTTGAAAATATAATTGAGTTAATGGAGGCATAACTGTGTCTCGTTTTGGGGGTAATTGGCCTGCTTTTTGTCACTCTGTCCATTTACATACTCTTGTTTTCTTTTCTCTATTGATTTTTTCTTTACAAAGTGGGCCGCTTTACTGCAATTTTTAAAGCCCCAGTGATGAATAAAAACCTCATCTTCCCACTCATTAAGACACAGGAATTAGTGGGACTCAGGGCCCCACCAGCCAATTTGTGTAACAATCCTGGTCTGCCTTATTTTGGCTGAGGCTGGGGGGCTGCCGCTGAAGGCCGAGGGGTTCAAAGGCAGCCGGGCGGGCGAGCCAATTTCCGGGAGGCGGTCCCGGGGCGAGGAGCACCTCTGGACGGGTCCACATCCAGGGGAAGGAAACGGAGGACTGGAGGCCGCCCAGACATCCACAGCCTCCACTGCCCGGGAATCTGGGTCCCCTAGACTGTGACCTTGAGACGCCCCTCCCCAACCCGGCCTTCCTCCCCTGCCCAAGGGGCCTGGGCTCCCCCCTCACCGGCACCTGCCTCCTTGTGGCTGGTGGTCCAGACGCCCCAACCACCTGCCTTGGACACAGACCAAGGTCACATTTCCTAAAGAAATATTTTTTTAATTATAAAATCCGTATACACAGAAAACCAATGAATCCAACGGCGCGACGGGCTGGGAAGAACGTAGCTAGTCCCCAGCACCCTGGGTTTCCGGAGGCGACATCCAGGCACGGCCCTGTGCCCCCCGCAACTCGGTTGTTTCATTTCTCATCCCCCAGGGGCTTCCCAGGCCTCGGGACTTCGGGTGCTGGTCCGGGACGGTCCAGGACACCGAGTTCAGCTTCCTCGTGCTCAGCCGGCCTGCGACTGCTGGACAACTCTCGTTTCCCAACGTACCAAGTGTTGCTGCGCACGGGACATCTCCGCTCGCATCATCTTTGTGCCCTTGTGCAAGCCCGTCTGGGAGACTCAGTTCCTGGAAGAGAAACTGCTAGGCGAAAAGGCAGGCGTATTTCAAATTTAGATGGTTCTTGCCAACTTGCTGGCAGGCGTGTGCCGACACAGCCGCCCCCCCCCTATGCCGCCACCCCCCCCCCCCCCCCCCGCTAGTGTGAGAGCTTCAGGCCTCTTGGCACAGCTGGACCCCCCCAACCGTTTTGACCCCCGTCATCTGACAGGGGACAGCTGGTGTCCTGGTGGGTTTTTATTTTATTTTGTTTTATTTTAATCTCTAGTAATATATGACTTAGATATAATAAAATGCACCCATGTTAAATGTACAGCTCGATGACTCTGGGCCATGTCTACAGGCATGCCACGGGCGCCACGTTCAAGACCCAATGTCCCGGTGTCCCAGGACAGCTCTTCAGGCTGCTTTCCAGTGGGTCGCACACCCGACTGGCAGTCCCCGAGGGCCCCATCCCCTTCCTGTCGCTCTGGGATGGTTTTGCCCTTTCTAGAATTTCCTGTAGATGGACTCGTGCAGGGGGCACCTGGGGGCTCAGTCAGTAGAGCCTCTGCCTTCGACTTGGGATCGAGGCCCCTGTCCAGCTCCCGGCTCAGCAGGGAGCCTGCATCTCCCTCTACCCCTACCCCCTGCTCTCTCTTTCTCAAATAAATAAATAAAATATTTTTAAAAGATCTTATTTATTTATTTGACAGAAAAAGACAGCTCATGGGCCGGGGGAGCAACAGACAGAGGGAGTGGGAGAAGCAGGCTCCCCGCTGAGCTGGGAACCCGACACGGGGCTCGATCCCAGGACCCTGAGATCATGACCTGAGTCGAAGGCAGAGCCTCCACCAACTGAGCCACCCAGACGCTGCTAGATAAAATTTTTTTAACAAATGGAATCATGCGGAAGGCACCGGCTCCCACACTCAGCCCAGCGATCCTGAGACACATCAGGGTTCTTAATGAGGTGTGTCCGCCTGTTGTGGGCTGGTGACCATGGCCTGGGGGGACCATGTTTGTGGCGGGTCCCTGTGGCTGGACATCTGGACTGTTCCAGGCGGGGCTCTTAAGGAACTTTCCGGGGTAAGGCTGCACGTGAACATGTGTTCTCCTCCGGATGGACACCACGGAGTGGAACGGTTGGGTTGCGTGGTCCCCCCGCCACAGGCTCTCCATCCCCAGCTCCACGGCTCTCCGCTGGGAGCTGTGTGGCCCAGTATCACTGTGGTTCCTGTCTGCGTTTCCTGATTAGTCTGCTGCCTTTCGACATTTGTTAATAACGACGCTTTTATCAGGCAGAAATTTCAAGCATTTTGTGTAATAAGTTTCTCTTTCTGTCGGTGGTTTGGGGTTTTGTCAGTTTCCCTATAGACCCCAGCCGTGATGGCTTCAGGCCCCAGAAATGAGCCCCTCAGGCTGATCCCCTCTTACTCTTAGGGGTTTCCAAAGTGCCAGACCCAGGCTCACAGCCCCCCATCGCCCTCCTCTCCAGCCACACCAGGCCCACCAGGGAGAAGCAGCACAGAGACAGACATCAGTGCCCTCCCCTTCCAGGGACACCAACACCCACACCAAGTGTCCTGTCCTGCCATCTGACGGTCACTCCTCTGACCACAGGCCCCATACCCCAGTGGAGGCAACTGGTGAGCCGCAGGCACCCGCAGAGCGAGCCCATGGGCAGTGGCTGGGGCCGGAGAGACGGAGCTGGGTGTGGGCCGGTGCGCAGTGGGCACAGGGAGTGAGGTCCTGACCGGGTCAGGCCTGACCAGTGGGTCAAAGCTGCCTGTTCCTCCAGAGTTCAGGGGACCCCACCTCCGTCCTCTCTTCTTCCTGGCACACAAGTGTGGCCATGGTCACCACGGGCCCTGCGCAGTCAGGGTCTGTTCCACGGCCTGCTCCCCCTTCCCGGCCAGGGCCCCCCACTCCCAGCCAGATCCCCGAGGAGAAGCCCCTCTCCACTCATCCCCTCCTCCTGTCACACCTGCTTTGCTGAACCTTTCACTCAAGCTCCGGTCAGCTGCCTCCCAGCTCCTCCCTGACACGGGGCCAGGGGTACTCCGGGGTCCCTCGCTGTGGCAGGGTGAATGGTGTCCACCCAGAGCCTCCAAACGTGGCCTGGTGTAGAGTAGGGCCTTTGCAGATGTGATTAAAGTAAGGATCCCAAGAAGAGATCCCCCTGTGTAGGCGAACCCTAAAGCAGTGACAGGCGTCCTTGTAAGGAGACGGCAGGACACACCTCATGCAGGGAAGAGGAGAGGGCCACAAGCCAAGGCATGCCGGGAGTGGCCCGGGAACTGGGGCAGAGGCGAGGCGGGGCTCTCCCCCCAGAGCCACAGACGGAACAGCCCTGTGGCCTCCAGAGCTAGGAGACAATCACGTCTACTGTTTAAAGCCACTGACTCCGTGGTCCTCTGTGATGGCAGCCCCAGGAGACTAGCACCCTTGCTGGGGGGCCCCTGTGTACCCCCTAAGGCAGGTCCTGAGACAAGAGCCCCATGGCCCCCGGGAGGTGACCCCAGAATGTGGGGATGAAGGGAAGCCTGATACAGATGCCCTGATAGGGGCTGGCATGTGGGCACCTGGGGCTGCATCCCCCAAAACACGTGGGTTAGAAATGTCCCATGAACGCTCACACCTGGGGACACCGGTGACCAGAGTGGACACGTGCTCAAGAAGCCCACACTTGCCGTGCTGGGACTGTCCCGTGGACTCGGTGGGCAGACAGGTGTCAGCAGCCTCTGCCTCTCCAGGAAACTAGCTCCTGCTCTGGGTCCCTAGTGCACCCCCTGCTCCCCGGGGAGCACCCCACATGTCATGCTAGAGAGCTCACCAGACAGACAAAGGCAAAACCAGGGCCGCCAAAACTTCCTGGAAATAATCTGATACTCGGTGCTTCCAGAGGGCAATGACGCATTCCACGTGGGCCCAGCTGAGACCCATTCTCTTGGGGGTGGCTCCCGACCTTCCCAGGCCCCCAGTCCCTTGCCCAGTGTCCCTGCTAGGACCTCTCCAGATAGCCTGTCCTGAGGGACCCACCCCGCCTGCCTCCACTTCCGCCCACACTCCTCGGGACACCCTGGCCCTTTGTTCTCACGTGTGCCTCCCACGCTGGCTCCCGCGGTGCTCCCCTTGGAGGCTCCCCCACGTCCACCCTCCTCCGGAGGACACAGCCTCCAAACGCACATCCTGGCGGCTCAGAGGAAGGGCTGGTCCAGCCCCAGTGTGGCCGGTTTACGGGCCTAGCTGGGGCTCTCACTGTGAGTGCCCAAGCCTGATTCTACACTTTACTGGAAGCAAGCAGTGTCCCCAGCCCCCTGCAGTGAGGCCATGCTGGGGGACAGAGCCTGGCCCCAGCCCCCGAGGACCGTGGGCTGTGGGCCCTGGTTCGCGTGGGAGCCACACTGGGCATCAGGACCACCCGGTGCCTCCCCCCACCCACACTCCCTACTCCACTCAATCTCCACCCTGCCAAGTCCCTCCGTCACTTCCCCCACCCCAGACAGCCCCAACCTAGCAAGGGAGGGCACCGGCCCAGGGGGACCTGCCGCTGTTACATTGGAAGGACGGGGAGAAGGCACCTTCCCAGGACGCAGCAGGGAAAGGACAGCAAGAGGGATGTAGGTTAGACCCTGGGACTGAGCAAGTTGTTGGCAAAGGACACGGGGTGCCTTCTCGTCTGGCTCCAGGAGGTCCCGCCGGCCGCACCACCCAGCGGGCTTCACCCGCCCCAGCGAGCCGCAGACTGCCGGCCCACCCACTGTGGCAGGTCCGGGCTCCGCAGTCTGCGTTTCTAATTCTAGGCACGGCTGCTGCTGCCGGTCCTGGGTCCACACCGAGAAGGCAATGTCTCCCGTTGTGCCCAACGCTTGCGGCCAGGAGCTCTGCCCACTGCCTGGACCCACCCCACCATACCCGAAGGCTGGGCAGGCCGAGGGACCCCGCACATGACCCACGTGTGGCCTGCTCTGACTGGCCGGCTGGGCCAGCCACCTGCCCCGACTCCAGAAGTCCCACGGTCGGCAGGCTGACCTGCTGACGAGGGGTGGCCCCAAGCCCCACTCTTTCGTCAGAAGGAAACATGCGTGTGCCTCTGCCCTTTCAACCCAGACAGGCAAGCCCCGCGCGCTTGGGGAGCTTCCCCTCCACCTTGTGCTGGCGGGGTGAGGACCAGCGATGGGCTGGGCGCCCCAAGGGGAGCGGACCTGAGCTTGCAGCTGGGGGCCCGTCGCAGGGGAGCCCTTCTCGCCCTCACAGCTAGGGTTGGAGGGAAACCCTCCCTTCCCAGGCCAGGCCAGGGCTGCCAGTCCAAAGTCTGCGGACGGAGGGGACTCTGTTCCCAGGGGACCCCTGTGTGCCGCTGAAGTGGGTCGCTCCTGGAAGGAGCCTCACCACCTTTCCTGCTTCCTGTCCCATGCCGGCTCGTGTGGGGTCACCCTGGGTGTACACATGCCCACATAGTGAGGAGCACACAGGGACCCCTACCCAGACTAGGCCCCCAAGATGTGGCAAACGCCCTAGAAGACTCTGTCCCTGGCCACAGGTGGGACAGGTGCTCCCCACAGCTCCAGACACCCTGGGAGCCTAGTGAGGGTGAGGGCACCGGCCAGTGTCAGCTCAGAGCCATGGGGATGCCTGTGACCACCAAGGCCTGGGGACTGTCGGGCTGCAGGGGGAGAGGGGACCACTGACACAGCTGACGTTTCCCGCCCCACACCATGTGTCTGGTGACAGTGGGTCTCGGTTCTTTGGGGCTGGGAGCCCGGGCTGCTTCCCCTCAGCCCAGAGGGGTGCTCTCTGTGTGCTTCCCGCCCCAGCTCCGTGAGGCCTCCTCGAGGCCGCCTCCGGGGAGCCAGTGTCTCTCTGCCTTTCGGGGATCCTGCGGATGTGCTCTTCCTGCTGGGCCCTGAGGCTGCAGCGGGCCTTAGAGAGCTGCTCCGGGGACACCCAGAAAGGAGGAGGCCGGCCAGGCTCGGGACTTTCCGAAAGGCTCTGAGAGGCTCCTACCCATCCAGGACAGGGCCGTTCCTGGCCCTCACACCCTCCTCTCCTCTGCGTTCCTGGGCCAGTCCAGGGGCTCTGGTAGGACTCAGACACAGAAACAGGACAGTGACACAGGGCAGGGTCACTCTAAGAGACAGTCATGGAGCCAAGGGCCCAGAGCAACCTCCATAGTACCAAGCCTCAAGTCCCAGAGCGAGGATAGGCCTCCCAGGATGGAGCCAAGGGGAGGCTGAGAAGAGTGGGGTTGGAGGGGAGAGCTGGCTTTCCCCTCTGCGTGCCGGGGACCAGCCTGGCGGCCTCCCTGACGTCAGACACGCCTGAGGTTTCAGGCCCCGGATCTGTCTGTTCCTGGAACTGACCATGTCATGGCCGGCGCTGGAGTAGAAGGCCGGTCAGAGAGAGCCAGGGATCCCAGGGAAGGAACAGCAGGGCCAAACGTGGGCAAGTGAGCAGAACTCCGGGAAAACCCCGTTCTGAAAAAGTACTCTGGGTGCTCAGGAAGCATTAGAAACACAGCCTGCTAACGAGCCTTATGAGATTACGTCGGAAGACCGATAAACACCGTCATCTGGCAGTGAAAAGCGAATTCTCTCCTTACTGCAGCTGTACTGGGGCTCGGGGTCCCCATGCCCCCATGTCTGCGGGGGTCCTGGGGGGCTTGCAGGTGCCTGGGCCAGAGACTGGCAGGCAGGAGCAGAGCGGGGTGTGGCCCCTCACCTGTGCCCCTCACGCCCAGCAGGCTGAAAGATCGTGGTTCCAGGAGCCCCTGGTCTGAGGGGTCCCCTCACCCACCCCACCCGCACTGCAGGGTCCCAGCATGCTCTGCGCCGGGGCTGCAGCCCCACTCAGGGCGCCCCAGGGCCCCCACCTGCCCCTGGAAGACCCCAGCGATTGTTTCCTGGCGCAACTGGAAGCCGGGGTCAGCTGGAGGCCAGGGCAAGAGCTGGACGGGGGTGCGGGTGGGAGGCCCTGGGGCCCCCGGAGGGTTGGGGGTGGCCCGGCCAGCCCGGGAGCCACAAAGGGCAGAGAGAGTGCAGGGCTGCGGCGAGCTGCCAGAAGGCCTCCAGCAATGTGGTTTCAATCTAATTGTCCCAAAATATTGTTACAGCACGAACCACGTGCCATCCACTCACCTGCAACTAATCAGCAGCAAAGCTACTGAATAAATCGGTTCCACACCCGTGGGGCTGGGCAGCCCAGCGCGCGAACCCGGGCACCCAGGCCAAGGCCACCGCCGCTGGGGCCTGCTTCCTGTGGGGGGCGAGAATGGCCCGGACAAGGGGGCACCCGCAGCGGCTCCTCCTCTCTCTGGGACGCCCACCCTGACTCTGGAGGGTAGAGCAAGAAGGGCCAGGCCAGACCCTCAGGTCACAGCCTGTCCAGGCCTCAGAGAGTCGGCCGGGGAGCTGGGGTCACGCTGGGGCCGAAGCCAGCTCAGCCAGGGTCCGCCTGGGCCTGAGGAGGCCTCAACGGGCTCTCTCCACCCGGACTGCGCCCTCCCGAGACCGTGACCGTGGGGACCTTGCACACTCACAACCATGATCACATATCTGCCTCCCAAGCCACCAAGCCTTTGGGGAAATATGACTTGGGGGACACCATCCAATGCTCAAGGGCGCTGAGGGTGCCCTGCTTGGCCAACAAAGAGACGGAGGGTTGCAGAAGACCTCGGACATGTGGGAGTCCGTTGCGGGCACCTCGAGCGCGGCCTGCCAGTCAGACCAGGCACAGGCCCTCTTGGAAGGGAGTTCGAGGCCCAGGCCTTGGGCTCCGGGGAGTCGACAAAGCAGAATACTGGGGCCTACGGCTCCTTCCCCAGGACGGTAACCATGACCTCCACAGATCTGCCCCTGCGGGTTGTTTGACGGTGGTCGGACAAGGACCCGTCTTCCAAGGAAGCCCACACTCCCAGGTTGCAGGTGGGCGTATCTTTTGGGGGGATGGGGAGTGGGGTTCTCGTTGACCCCCCTACATAGAGACGGCCTCCCCTGGACCCCACCCTTGAGAGGCCGTATTCCGAGTCAGGTCAGACAAGTAAGTGCTTGTACTACAGGCATTCTCCCAGCCCCGGCTCTAGGTTCTTCAGAAATGAAATGGGGAAATGAGGCTCTGAGAGGTTAAGCATCTGCCCTGAGGCAGCACAGCCTGGAAACAGTGGCGCCGCCTCCTCCTGCAGGACGCGGTGAAGCCTGAGAGTGACCCTGTGGCTTTGTTCCAGCAGGGGCTCAGTCACGGGCATCCAAATGCCCCGTGGGGGCCGCGAAGGGGAGCTTGGTCCTGGAGCCCCACCAGGACCCTGCGGCACAGGCCCGCATGGACACCGATACTCCTCCTACAGACCCCGTGGGGCGACTTCCGTGCAGCCTCCATGGCCCGGGAAGGGGGCTGCGGGCCCAACACCAGCCCCCGTGGGGGTAGGGGACGGGCCCTGACTCAGCCTCGCATTCCTGCGGCAGCCCGTGGGCCAACAGAGCACCCCGAAACTGGAACTGTGGGGACCCTATAGACGAGGCCCAGCCCACGTCTATGCCTATGGGGTCGCCCTTCCCCAGCCGTCTCTGAAGAAGAACGAAGTGGGCAGAGTTGCTTTTCGGCTGCTGGGAAGCCAGGCAGGCCTGGCAGGGACTCCGATCCTCAGAGGGATGGGGCAGGGAGAGGGAGAGCCCAGGGAGACTCTCACCAGGCCCTTTCCTCTATAAATCGTTGTTTTCATGTGCTAAAGCATGCATAACAGATAATTGCACCATTTTAACCATTTTTTAAAAGATTTTATTTATTTATTTGACAGACAGACATCACAAGTAGGCAGAGAGGCAGGCAGAGAGGGGGGAAGCGGGCTCCCTGCTGAGCAGAGAGCCCGATGTGGGGCTCGATCCCAGGACCCGAGACCCTGACCTGAGCTGAAGGCAGAGGCTTTAACCTACTGAGCCACCCAGGCGCCCCTTAACCATTTTTTTAAGTAAGCACCCAACATGGAACCCCGCGCAGGGCTTGAACCCACGACCCCGAGATCAAGACCTGGGGCCAGGGGCGCCTGGGTGGCTCAGTAGGTTAAACCCTCTGCCTTCGGCTCGGGTCATGGTCCCAGGGTCCTGGGATCGAGCCCCGCATCGGGCTCTCTGCTCAGCAGGGAGCCCGCTTCCCCCTCTCTCTGCCTGCCTCTCTGCCTACTTGTGATGTCTGTCTGTCAAATAAGTAATAAATAAATAAAGGTTTTGTCTCCGTTCCCTGTCCTGGACCAGAGGGGAATCCAGGAAGGTGGGAAACGCAGGGGAGCTGCAACAGGTGGGTAGGGGACCTGAAAGGCCACACTCACAGCCCAGGCCAGTAGTAGCTCTGAGCTGAGGCCAGTAGTAGCTCTGAGCTGCCAGGGGCCCTGTGGGCAGTGGTGTGGGGGCGCTCTGACCCCCCCGGTTGCCCGGAGTCTGTACCAACCTGTATCTCAGTCCCAGCTCTGACACCCTCCCCTCCACCCCTGCCCAACCCGGCCCAGTGGTGTATCCAGCTCTCTGTGCCTCGGTTTCCCCATCCGTCCAAGGCGGCGAGAACAGGATCTACCTCTCTGGAGGTTCCTGAGTGTGGAGGCAGGTGCAGCACGGGGTTCCTCGTCAGTAACCTTGGCCTCAGGACACACAGCTCCCCTCTGGGGAAGAAGGTCCTAGCCCCTCCAGCACCCAGCCCAGGAGTCTCCGGGACCCTGTCCACACAGTCTGGCTTATCTCCTCCTAAAATGCTCCGAGGGCCTCAGGGCAGAGCGAGCTCACAGCCAGCACAGAAGTGGATCTGGCCGCCTGGAAACAGGCCCGGGGCAAGGTGGGGAGCAGGGGGCACAGGCTTCTCCCTCCCTCACTGCCTGCCCCTCCCTGGGGGCAAGGGTGCAGACTTGGAGGGGCTGACCTGCGGCCCAAGGCTCTGTCCAGCAGGGGGCCCTCTGTGTTCTGCCATCACCCTGGCCTTTCCCGAGGGGGGTGGGGGGGCTCTTTCTTGGTCCAGCATAAACCACTGGCTCTGCGCCTGGGGTGTGCCCCGTGTATGCATCTCACCTGACTTGCAGAGCCCAGCACGAAGGTCTGGCCATGCTGGTCTGTCCCGACCATGGACCGCAGGGGCCGAGGTCACTGGAGTCTACTGTCTCACCCTGGGCGGGCCGAGGAGGCACTTGGAAGGAGTTCGTGGGGGTGCTTGTAGACGAGGGGAGCAGCCCAAGCAAGTGATCGCAAGGAAGGTGTGGGTACCTGTGGGGCCATGGGGAGCCTGCTTGGGATGCCTGGCCTTCCACACCGTTCCTAGGGCGGATGAGACTTGGGCCGCCGAGAGAGGCTGCTTCTGGGGGTCCGGCCTGTCAAGGATGAGGCAGGGGCTCACGACGGGACCCAAGGCCCTGGCCTCCCCGCTCTGGGCTTCCCGGATCACCCCAGCTGCCGTCCAGACCCCAGAAGTTTGGAAAGGCCTGGCATTTCCAAAGGACGGATTGGCCTCCCCCAGGCCAGGCTGCCGGGCATGTCCACAGATGACCCTGCAAAGTTTCTTTAAAATGCATAACTTTGGGGCACCTGGATGGCTCAGCGGGTTAAGCCTCTGCCTTCAGCTCAGGTCATGATCCCAGGGTCCTGGGATCGAGCCCCACATCAGGCTCGCTGCTCAGCGGGGAGCCTGCTTCCTCCTCTCTCTCTGCCTGCCTCTCTGCCTGCTTGTGATCTCTGTCTGTCAAATAAATAAATAAAATCTTAAAAAAATAAAATAAAATAAAATAAAATAAAATAAAATAAAATAAAATGCATAACTTCTTTGAGCATGTCTTAGAAAAAATAAAACCAACACATCACGCTTCCGACTTCACAGATATGCTTGGGACGAGATCAGGTGGAAAAGCTCGTGGACTGAACGGTGGTTCGGGGTCCGGACACACTGAGGTTCAAGGCGTGGCCCCCCTTTCCCGCCACGCAGGGGCCTGGGTGAGGAGAGGGGAGAGGCTGGGCAAGGCAGGAGCTGTCTCTTAGGGCCTGAGGGAGCCCCTCCAACCTCCCTCTCGACGCTCCAGGCTAGCCCTTCCCCGTCCTGCAGGTTTTCCCGTCTGTCGTAGCCGGGGCAGGCCGGCCAGAGGCTGGGCGGTGACTCCTAGCTGGCCGGGGCCCACCTGCTCTGCTCCCTGCCCGGGGGGCAGAGTGAGAAGCCTGACCAGACTCCAGCACGGATGGGAAACCCCACCCCAGGGCCCGCGGCGGGACAGGTGTGGCGGGCGGCAGGCTCCCTCCCACACCCACGCCGGCCTCGGGCCAGGGCGGCCGAGCCCAGCCTGGCAGCTTCCCCTGGCAGACGCCATAGCCACGGCTCCCTGGGCCCAGGACCCAGAATGCAGGCCAGAGTCCCAGGCCCTCAGCAGCAGGGGGCGGGGGGGCAAAGGGGTGGGCAAAGGGGGGAGGTGGGGAGCCGCTGCTTTGACGGCAATGCTGGAAACTGGGGCTCCGGCTCTCTTCAGACCCAGAAGCCGCGCCCTGCAGCCTGCTCCCCGCCCCCCCCCACAGGGCTAGGTCCAGGCCCTGAGGGGAGGGGGCGGATCTGTCAGTTTCCCCACACCCTCTCTGGTGGAGGGGGCTCGGACCTCTTTAGGAGTGGGGGGTGTCCCTCCCAGGGACATGGGGGGCTGCTTGGAGCACCCCATCAGCCTCACCCAGGCATAGTGGCCCTGATTCCTCCTCTGTCCCCTCCTTCCGTTGGACCCAGGCACCAGGCTGGTCCCGGGGTTAGCTGGGGAGGGGTGGGGCAGGGTCCAGGCCGCTGTCAGGAGAGGCCTGTCCTGCTAGGCCAGGGTCGGGGGGGACGCAGGGACACCCAGCCTCTCCGCAGCGGACGGAGTCCTCAGGGAGGCAAGGTTCCTAGGAACCAGGAACAAATTCCTGGCAGAGCAAAGAGCAGAGGCTCTGGGGCGAAGCCAGGCAGGCGCGGTCTGGGGGACTGTAGAGTAGGACTTGGGAATGTTGCGTGGAGCAGGGGGGTGGGAGATGGCCAGTGCCTGCTGGCACTGGGGTGCAGAGGGCTGTGCCCTATGCCAAGCCCCGCTGCCAGCCTCCCCACTCTGGCTGGGGGACTCTGCTCCTGTTCTTTGGCCTCATGGAGACATGGTAACAGCCATCCTGAGGGGGAGGCAAGACCCGGGTGATGGGCTCAGAGCCCCCCCCCACCCCAGCCCACTGCCGCTGTCACACAGGATGCCGAGTCCTGGATTCCGGGCCCACCCTTCATCGGAGAAACACGGTTCTTGTCTTGAGCTTGCTGACCACAGCCAAGGGATGGACACACGGATGCAGGGGTGCCTGCTGGCTCAGGGGGACCAAGGGAGCCTGGTGCCATGAGTGAGGCGCACCTAAGAGTGGAGGGAGGCAGAGGGGACGTCCTGACCAGGAAGAGGCCCGATGCGGGGAGGCCAGCCCAGCCAGCCACGGTTGGACATCTTTGACTGGGCTTGGAGGGGTGGGGGGTCGCGATGCGAGCTCTTAGGAACAGGCTGTCTGTCTGTCCGCCTGCCTGGAGCTCCCAGGCCCCAGGGACAGCTGAGGCTGCAGGGAGCAGATGGGCCGGACCCAGAGCCCTGTCCCTGCCCCAAGCCCCCTGCAGACCCATGAGGCGCCCCCCCAACCCGACCCCTTGCAGGATCTCACGCACAGGAAAAGCAAATTAAAGGAGGAAAAGCAAAGTCTGGTGAGCGGGCCTGGAGGCCTGTGCAGCCGGTGGGGGAGGCTGAGGGACTCTGCAGGCTGACTGGGGTCTCAAGGAGCAGAAGAAACGAGGCCGCAGCCAGCCGGGTGACTCATGAGCAAAGGCCACCAAGGAGGGTCCGTGGTGTGAGCTGCCTCATGAAAATGCAGAAGGCCCTGTGGCTGCGGGGGCGCTGCCCGGGGGCTGACTGTGGCCTCCCCCAGGGACGGAGCTCCTTGTCCTCAGGGGCACCAAAGAGCCTGCCCAGAGCCTTGGAGTTTGGGGCACAGAGGCGGGGGGTCCCCAGCAGTCCACACCAGCCCACAAGCCCCAGACCCTCTCTGAGCCCGGTTTCTCTTCTGCGGTTTGCTCTTGGCTGGAGAGAGAGACACGCGCTGGTGGCTGTCACACTCTCAGGCCCCTGTAAGCCCTCCCCGTGGGCGGGAGCAGCCCCTCCCCCGCAAGCGTGCAGAGCGGGGCTGGGGCACTGGTGCGGGGCGTCAGCCAGGGGCCTGGAGCTGGAGGCCGAGTGAGGACCTCACCCCCTCCATCCCCAGGGGCTGCTGCAGGGGAGAAGCCAGTGGGCTTAGGGCCCAGCTCCCTGCTTCCCCATGGGGGCCTTTGCTCTGCGTTTATATTCCCGCGCCCCTGCTTTCTCATCTGCGGAATGGGGAGCAGAAGGACACCTTCCTCTGGGCGTCGCCGTGGGTAGTGAAGCAGGCGGGGTCACCTTGAGCCGATCTGTCACCAGCTTCTCCTGAGTTTTAGTCTTTCTTGGCCTCAGTTTCCTGTTTAAAAACGAGTTAAGGGGCTCCTGGGTGGCTCAGCAGGTTACGCGTGCGACTTGGTTCCAGCTTGGGTTGTGATCTCAGGTGCAGAGCTGGAGCCCCTCCGCACTCCCCTGGGAAGTCTGCTTGGGATTCTCCCTCTCCCTCTGCCTCTGCCCGTCGCCCACCCGTAGCACTCTCCTTCTCTCGAAAATAAACAGACAAACAAATAAATGATAAAAATAACCCCGGGGCCCCTGGCTGCCTCAGCCTGTAGACCTGCGACTCGATCTGGGGGTTGAAGTGCGAGACCCATGTTGGGTGTTGGGTGCAGAGGTTACTTAAAAATAAAATGTTTATTGGGGTACCTGGGTGGCTCAGTGGGTTAAGCCTCTGCCTTTGGCTAAGGTCACGATCTCAGCGTCCTGGGATCAAGCTCTGCATCAGGCTCTCTGCTCCGCTTTCCCTCTCCCTCTGCCTGCCCCTCTCCCTATTTGCACCCACTCTCTCTCACACACACACACACTCTCCCTCTCAAATAAATAAATACAATCTTTTTAAAAAAATTTTAAAATGAGTTAATGACAGCAAACTCCTGGTGTGCATATTTGAGACAGGATTTTGTAACTACCCTGGTTTCCCCTTCAAGGGCCTCCTGGAGAGCGTCAAGGCCATCAGCCCTCAGGGTTAAGGACAGGTGTCCAGAGGCTGTGAGCACTCCTTTCAGGTGCATTTGAGTAACAGAACCACCCCCTCATCAACACTGCGGTCGCCAGAGCAGTGGCTGTTCGGGCCCCGGAAACCAGGGCACACGCTAAGATCCACGAAGTCCTCGTTGCAGGCTGGGCGCTGCCTGAGGGCCCCGGGAGAGATCTTCCTGTAAGGACATACAAATAAAATGTATTTGTGTATACTGATTCTGTATCCAACAGCTTTTTGTTTTTTAGTTTTTTAAGTTTATTTATTTAAGTAACCATCTACACCCAACGTGGGGCTCAAACCCACGACCGCGAGATCAAGAGTCACCACCCCCTCCCAGTAGCTCTTTTTAAACAGATGCCGTGGCATCTTCTCCCTCTCCTCCCTTTAAAGCAAATCTCTGAACCACTTGGGAGTTGGTTGTAGGTGCTATGACCGTGTCCTGCACACCTGGCCGTCCGTCGGGCAGGCATCGAAAAGGCGGGCTGCCGATGTCCAGGAAGGGCTTTCACGCGTCATCGCACCCAGGAGACCAGCTGGCACCAGCTACCGGGTCCCGCTCTGCTCCTGGTCCCTGGTTCTGTCCATAGTCCCAGACAGCAGACCCCCCAACCCTGAGGGTCCGGGACACTGCCCGGGCCTCGCACTGTGATTACTTGTCCCATTTCTCTAACCGCCTTCCCTGTAAAAGAGACGCCCCTGCTTCCGTCTTCCTCGCCACTGACCTTGGACAGTCTCCAGAGTGCTCGTTTTGCACTACGTCCTCCGATTCAGGTTTCCCCTCGTCGGACCTATGGCTCGATTCAGGGTAGGTATCCTGGACGAGAGCAGAAACCCCGCTCCCCAGTGCGGCTGGCCTCCCGCCACGGGCACCGTCAGCCACACCCAGGTCCCAACGAGAAGGCTCCCTGATGTGGCACCTGCTATGTCTCCTCTGAGCTGCCCGGGGGGCAGCAGGGAGGAGGCGGGACCCAGGAGGGCTAGAGGTAAAGGGCAGAGAGCCTGAGGTGTGGGGCTCAGGGTTCCCTGGAGGGCTGGGAGCAGAGCAGCACCAGGAGAAATCCCTTTACCTCAGCAGAGTCTCAAGGAAGATCCAAAGGGTGTGGGGCAAGGGGCCTCGGGGCACAGGATAGGACCTCCGAGGGGCTGTGTCCAGCGGGGAAGACAGGAGCAGCCTGACCTCTCCCTCTCTCTCTCTCTGCAGCCACTGGTACCCAGAGAGGAGGATGAGGATGAGGGGCTGGGGAAGTGACGACATCCCTGACTTCCCAAGCTCTTCTCTGACGGAATCCCAGAGGTGGTGAGGCTGGCGGAGAGGGGAGCCCCTGCCAGGTCTGAGCCCCTGGGTGTGGGGGCTCAGAGGGCCTCTGGTAAGGCCTCTGCGTTGCTGCTCTGGCTCTCCCAGTACGTGAGGTACGCTGTGCCGCACCAAGTTCTAGGACATCAGATCAGCGTGTGGTTGGCATCTGCCAGGGCCCCTCAGGCCCACCCAAAGACAGCCCCGGGAACACCTGCTGCAGGATGGAGGGCAGAGGAGGGGAGGGCCGGGACAGGGGACAGAGGCACTCCTGGAGCCCGGGGAGAGCAGAGTCGGGAGCCCTCTTCCCCCCCATCCTGGCCCCACTCACCCAGGGGAGGTGGCCCTGATACCAGGGGAGCGGCAGCAACCCCCCCAGGGTCGGAGCAGTGCACAGCGGGGCAGGAGCTGGGCGTGCAAGTCAGGCCCATTGGCCCCAGGAACTCAAATCGATAAACAAGCATAGAGCAAATTCCATTTCAATGAAAACATCACCAAATGGCAGATTCCCAAGCCCTGGGATGGGGGTCTGAGAGCGCATGGCCCCAGCTGGGCTCACTCACCCACCTGTCAGCATCGGCCCAATGGGAAGGGGAGTGCATTCCGCTGTCCAGCCTGGTTCCCGCGTCTCCACAGCAGACCAGCGCCACCCGTTTGAACGTCCACTGTGTTGCTGGGCCGGGCTGGGGTTGAGAGGACCAAGGGCCACTAGGCCGGGACCCTGGGTATGGTTTGTGGATTGTTAAGGTTCCTGGCTACGTGTGGGTTTAGGAGGCAAGAGAAAGGCTGGGTCCGGGAGGCGGTGGGGGGGGGAGGGAGCGGCAATGACACATGAGGGACAAGGCTGAGAAGGGGACTTTAGTGAGAGAAGAGACGTGAGGGGCAGGATGGGCGGGACTTGGTGTAACCTGAGGTTAGGGGTGGGAAGAAGGGGCTCTTATAGTCCTCTGCTCCGCAGTCCACACTCTTACCATACCGCCCCCCGCAGGGTGCCTGGGGATGTCCTCGGGGGGGGGCTCTGCCTGGACAATGCCCCAAAGCCCACGGAGACTTCTCGCCAGCTTTCCTGAGGCCAGGACACCATTTCCCACAGTGACTAGAATGGGCCCAGCCTGGGTGCGCGGAGGCCCCCGGTCATGGTAGGTGATCCCAAGCCCAGGAAGCCCGGGTCAGCTGGGTGGCTCGGGGCCATGGACACAGCCCCAGGTGGGAGGAAGGGCCCATGGAGGGCCCTGCTGGGATGACGAGCTGTGTCTTGGACAAAGGCAGCCTTCCCCATCAGATGGACCTGGTTCAGTCCTGCTGTGTGGCCTTGGGCAAGCGACTAAACCTCTCTGTGCACCTGTCTTCAAGTTTAACAGTTATTTCCACGGCAGGCCGGCTGTGGAGACCCACAGTGCCAATGTTGTAAATGCGGCAAGGACAGGACAGGGCAGCTCGGCAGTGGTCTTAGCGGGCCTGGGGCTGGCAGTGTGGTGGCCCACCCGAAGACCAGCAAGCCCACGGAGGGGTCAGCATGGCTAAGGGTGAACAGAGGATGGCCGAGGGGGGCCACAGGTGGTCTCTGCACCTGCCAGGTGAGTGGAAAGGCCTGTCCAGCTGGGGCAGACAGCTGGGAGCTGGGTTCCTGAAGCCCAGCAGGGCTTCTGCTGTTCTTGCTGCCCTGCTCCCACCTTCTGCCCCCATCTTTGCCCCTCCCCCACCATCTCAGCCCGGCTCTCCCAGCTTCCTGTTGGTCCCATTGCGACAGCATGGAGGTGCTGGGGAGGCCTGGTCGGCGGGCTGGGCGGCATCCCAGGCCCCTGACCCCGGTACTGACCCTGCAGCCCATCCAGGGTCCTGGGTGGTAGTTGGACTGGCCATGTCAGAGCCATCCACAGAGCTTGCTGGTCACCCCCAGGCCTCTCTCCAGGGTAGGGCCTGGGCATCTGGGTTTTCACCAGGGACCCTGGAGGGCCCCTGCACGGTCACATCCTTCGGAAGGCACTGAAGACCAGGCAAGGCCACCTGCTGTCCAAGATCCTGCTGGGGAGCCCACCACGGGCACTGGGCCCGCCTCGCCCTTGGGCAGCTGAGCCCTGATGTGCGGAGGCCTGCTCTGCCACAGACTTAACTCCCCTCACCACCCGCGCCGGACAAGGCCCACCTGGCCCACAGCCCGAAGACCAGAGAGAAGGGGCCGGGCCTCTTTACAGGATGGAGGAGTCCGGGGGAAGGTTTCAAAGTACCAGGCACCCTCTGCTGGAGTGGACCTATGAGACCACCGTCACTTGTCTCCAGATGGGGGCAGGTGGCCCTGCTCCCCACCCCAGCCCCTGGCCACCCTCCCCTGCCTCTCCTCCTGGGCTCCCAAGGGCCTCCTTCACCCCCAGCCTGGAGGTCTCTGGGCATCCAGTCGGGGTTCCCTTTCCCCTCCTCCACAATTCCTTTGTGAAGGACGTCCTTGGTGTCCCCAGGAAGTACTCCAGACGCCCCCATGAGACCCAGGTCACACAGCAAGAGAGCCAGGATGGGGGGTGCAGGGTGGCCCGGCTGCTTCAGAAGCACCCTCACGCCTGCCCTGGCTCCGCTGGCCCCCCGGGCAGCTCAACCCCTAAATTGAGGGAGGGATTCCCAGCTCCTCAGAAGGCTCTCGTCATGCTAATGGCTTTCCAGGGGTCCCTGTGCATCCAGGCCCCCGACTCCCAACTGGCACGATTAGCAGTGAGTTCAATGCCAGGAAAATTATTAATATCCATCCTCAAGTTTACTTCTGGGGAAGTTTGCCAATTAATTCTGCAAACCAAGGCAGCCAGAGTAAAAGGGAGAGGCAGGCAGGGACCCAGGACAGTCCTGGTGAGAGGTGCAGGGGAAGCGGGTATAGACGCCGTCATCCTCAGGAGACTGGAGGGCGCAGACACAGCAATTAGGAGCCCCCCCAGCTCCTACCCACCCATGGCCACTGGCAGGTGGCAGGAGGGGCAAAGCTGTCCTAGTCTTCTGTGCCATGGCTCCTAAAGTGTGTGTGTGTGTGTGTGTGTGTGTGTGTGTGAGCACGCGCGTGCACACGCGTGCACGTGCTGTGGGGGTTGGACTGGGAGCCCCAGCTCTCAATAGTCTATAGGTGTGAACAACAACCACGCTGACAGTTTAGCACCAGGTCTGACTGGCAGGAGCTGGTGGCCTTGGGTCCTGTGACAGCCAGGGCCACACAGTGTTTTGGGTTTTCCAAAGTCTTGATGGATGGTCCCCAGTCCTGGTCCTTCCTGTGCTTTCTTTCTCCCTTTTGTGCAAAGCCAGGCCCCTCCACTTCAATGCCGGGTCCCACCCTGGCAGCCTTGGCTCCCCCACCTCTCACTGGTCCCCTGTCCCTGCTCTTGCCTTGTCCCACAGTCTGGGCGTGGGGTGGGCAGGGTCCGAGTGCTGCAGAAGGAACCAAGGAGACACCCATGCAGGGGCTGTCTGGGCCCCCAGGCCTCGGCATCACAGAGAGTCTCAGCGGGAGTCGGGGGACTCTCCAGAGGCTTCAGGAACCGGAATGTGATCCACACACAGGGGAAAGAGAAGGGGGGCAGAGCCACAGGGGGCTCCCGACAGTGGGGGGAGGGGACAGGAGTTCTAAAGGCACCAGGCAGGCTCCCTCTGGACCTGAGGAAGCGGCCCTGCTTCCCATGGGATGAGCGGGGGACCACCATGCCAAGACCCCAGGGCCCTGGGGGGCAGTCCTGCCCAGCAAGCTTCCAGATGTCTGGCTCAGGAATGCTGCCCCCAGCCTGCTCTGCAGTGTCCAGAACAGAAGGGCAAAGCCTCCAAGTGACTTTTCTCCGCTTTTTAAAGGCAGCCCAGAATATTCCACTTCTGCCAGCCCAAGGCCTGGCCTGCCGCTGCCCGTGCCTCTCCATCTCCTGCTGCTCCCAGCCCACTTCAGCCAGGCCATGCCTGTCCTGCCACCAATGCCCCAGCTGCCCCCATCAGGCCCCAAAAGTTCTTAAAAAGGTAAATTAAAATAAATTGCATTTCGAAATCACGAGGAGGGGCGATGGTATCGCCTTTAGTGCATAACAGCCACTAATGAAGTCTAGTCCTCGTAGCCTTACTCGCCTGGAGACCGGTTCAAGTCCCGCTGTGCACGCAGGCTGGGGGATGCGGGTCCTGGCCACGCACCTGGCGCAACGGCAGCGGGGATACATCGATGCGCAGAGACAGAGGCTTCGGGAAAGTCCTGGAGGCGACAGGTAGAGCCCCTGCCTCCTGAGGGATGGGTCGGCGGCCCTGGAGAGGCCTCTGGGCCTGAGGTGGGGGTGGGGAGAGCGGAGACCTCCCCACTCTCCCTCCTGCAGAGAAGGCGAATGCAAACACAGCAGCCCCTCCACACTCACCCCACGCCCCCGGCACAGGGGAGCAGAGTGGGACAGGCCTGGCAAGCAAGGCTCATGCCAGAGGCCCAGATCGGCCGCATGCCCCAGGCCTGGGAGCAAGCCTGGCTTTTCCGGGCCCCTCCCGGGCATGGCCACTTTCCGGGGCTTCTTGCAGCTCTATGGGAGGGTCTGGGAGGGCGAGAGTCCCCTCCTCTTTCTACACTTGCCCTGGGAGTCTGCAGGGCTGAGGCCGAAGGCAGAGTAAGGGCTGCGGTGGGCAACAGAGCTCCCCAGTCTCCTCTTGGCGGGCAGGTGGACAGGCGCTGCGGCCCTCCCAAACCCTCTGTTCATCGTCGCGGTTGGAACAAGACCATGTGCCCAACCGAGCGAGAGAGAGAGAGAGAGAGAGAGAGAGACTAAAAGCCAGCCAGTGCCACTTGTACCACTTGTGCTGAACTCCATCCCCAGCGCCCCCCGTCCCAGCCCCCAGGGCCGCGGCCCATTAATCTTTAACTGCCTCTGGGCTAGCGCTGACCCCGAAAGCAAACAGGAATAGGATTCCTGGGGAAGGGACACTCCGGTTAGGGGCGGGGGCGGAAGGCTCCACCTCATGCCCCCAGCGTCGCGCCCCACCGAGGCTGGAGAAGGGCCCTATCTCCCCAGTTCTGAGCCCTGCGGGACCCCAGCGCAGAGGCAGATTTCCGAGCCGGATTAGAAGCCCAGCAGGGAGTCGAGGCAGGGGCCGGGGCAGGAGCAGGGGCGGCGGTCCCCGCTCTTTGCCGAGGTCCCCGCAGCAGCCTGGGGGCAAAGGCGTCCCGGCAGAAAGCGGGGGAGGGGGCGCTTCCTCCAGAAATCCGCTGGGCTATTGTTAACACTTTCCGAGGCCAGGGAATTTTTCCAGGAGGTTGTGACAGCCCCAAATAATAATAATAACGCCCCTCCCCCAGCAGCAGGAATTCTGGAGAAAACAGCTGCTGCCGCGATCCGGCCGAGAAAAAACCAGGTCAGGCGCCGCGAAGATCTAATTTAAGGCGCGCACCGGCATCCGCAGCCGCCCGCGGCACGCACCGCCCTCGCGCCCGGGTGCGCGGTTCGCGGCCCGGCAGGACCAGGGCGCGCGCCGGGCCGGCCGCGTCGTGGCCCGAGTCTCGGCGAGGCCCTGCCCTGCGGGGCTGTCGCGGCGGCCCGGAGGACGACCCCGGAAGGGGGACCGGGCGCCGGCAGGCGCGGGGCTCCCTCGGTGCTCCACAAAGCGGCCCGTCCGTGGGGGAGGGGAAGGAGCAGGACCCGCCGCCGCCGGGAGAGCGGAGCCGACCTCAATCAGAAGTGACAGCAGCAGGGGCCGCGGGCGCGGGCGGGCCGGGCCGGCCGGGCCACCAAGCCCCATCCGCGCCCCTGTCTCGCGCGGGCCACACGGGGCGCCTTTCTCCGCGGGGCGCAGAGAGCGCGGGCTCCGGGGCGGGCTCAGACGCGGCGGGGGGCGGGCTGGGCCTGGAAAGTTCTTGGAGCTGACGCCCACTCCCCGCGGGCCGTACGGGTCCGGGCTGGAGGGCGCAGCGGGTCCGCCAGCGCTGGTCGTCCCGGAGCGCAGGCGTTTCGCACGCGGTGGCCAGGCCCCGCAGCTCCCGGTCCCCAGTGTCCCGCGGAGGGTCCTGCGCGGAGCCGCTGTCCTGGCACACGCTCCGGCTCCCCCGGGTGCTCCGAGGGCCCGAGACTCTGGAGTCGATTCTGGGAATTTCGACGTTTCCAGGGTTAGGGCTGGCGGAGCCGAGCGGAGGCCACAGGGGACAGAAGGCCTGCAGCTCCGGGTGTCCCCCCCACTCCCGCCCTGGGTGTGAGTTCCTGTCTCTGGGGCACAAATCAACAAACAAATAATTCTCGGTATTTCCCAAACTGGGGATCCGAGGCGGGGGCGAGGGTGTGGTGTGAGAAGGAAGGATGGAGGGAGGAGGGGACAGGGTCGAACCAGCTGGGTTTTTTTTTACTTTAAAAATTATATATTTTATGTCACAATCGCTTTTCGTTAAGACCACAAACATCCAATTTGGCTTGGCGTAATAAAATCAGCCGGAGCTCCCTTAAACGGAGCCATTCCGGTGAATGAAGTTGTGAAATCCAATCTATTGTATCCATAAAGGAGAATGCTTTCGTTGTAAATTCCGGCTATCAGGCAGCCATACCTGGGGCCTGCCTCCCCTCCGGATTTGCTACTTGAAGGCTTATCAAATTACTTCAAAATGTGGGGCTACCCTCTCCATATCTCATGGCAACAAAAATTAAATATGGCAACATTTCTTTTAATAGTAGGAAAAGGTCAGGTAGAACCCCCATAACAAGGGGGTATAATTAAAAAAAGACTTTCCCCCTCAACCTCTCCTCTGTTAGGAAGCGCCGTTACTATTTCACCAATTAATTCGAGTTTCTAAAATAATCCAAACGGGCCAAGTCTTCCTTCACGTCCTCTTCAGCTCCGAGGCTGCAGAGCGTCTAGGGCACAGCTCCCGGGTGGATCGCACTTGGGCCCAGAAGACCTCGACGGCCGGGACACCCGGACCTCCGGTCCCTCTGGTGCTGGGACCTCTTGGCTCAGCCCCAACCGACAGCCGCGTCCCTGCCCGCAGTCTGCGTACCTGGGCCACAGAAGTGCCTGGGAGTCCCGCTCGCTCCTTCCGGCACTTGTGCCGGGCCCTGAGGCCTAGCACGCTGTGGGTCGGGCAGTCTCTGCAGTGGCCTCCGCAGTGGCCGGGCCAGACAAAGGAGTCGCTCAGGAGGGGTTAATCCACCCCCAACCCTTCTCCATCCCCACCCCACACCCTCCTGGGGCAGCGTGGGGCAAGGAATGGGGAACACCCTGGTAGTATTGATCTGGTTGGCAAACGGGGTCGGGGTCTGGGCTGCTGTTCCTTGCATGGGGGTCCCGGGTCCCAGGCCCTCGCGGTCCAGACCACACCCTCCCCCTGTGACACCCTCCACGTCTGAGAATTAACTGACTCCAGGCTTGGGCCAGGGGCATCGTGCGCTGGCCAGAAGCCGGGGCCTCCAAGGATTTTCCATCCGTGCTCCCAAAGAGGGGTGTTGGGGGGCCGGCAAGGAGGAGGCGGAGAAGCTCGAAACTCCCAGATAACCGAGGACCGGCTCTGTCGGCCCTCGCAGATTTATGAGGTGCCTGTGGGGTGTCGGCCAGGCCTCGCGGAGGCGGCCAGCGCACCCTGCCTAATCTTTGACTTCCATCTAATCATTTTGTTCCTGCCACTTTCGACTCAGTGTCCAGAGAAGCAAACAAAGGGAGGATGGGGGATGGGGCCACTCGGCAGGAGCGAGGAATCTGCGGCCCCCCCCCAGCACAGTGGGGGCCCCTTGAGCCCCAGGCTCCTACCCTGCGTGGGTCTCCGGGAAGGCGAAGGACGAAGGGTGATCCTAGCGGAGTGAGGGACTCACTCTCCAGGCAGGCTCGGCTTCCTCCACTAGTTAGGGTGGGAGCCGCAACCCCCCAGCGGGTCTCAGAGCCCCACGGAGGCAGCATCGCGTCCAACATGCCGCCAGGCCGGGCTCCTTGGGAGGAATCCCCGTGAAGGCCCTGGGGCGGCGGGAGAAAGAGAAAGAAATACTTTCCCCTAAATTGCAATGGAAGGGGTTCGTGGAGAGCGTTGGGCCGGGTGCCCCCAACTGGGGGTGGTAGAGAAGGCAGAGAGAGGCCGGATGTCTTTTCTTCCCACCAGATAAAAGATCCGCCCAAGCGGGTAAGACTTAAGGAGTGAAACTTGCGTTTTTCATGTAAAAAAAACAAAACAAAACAAAAACCCTAATATGGAAAATGACTTTAGTGGTCACCACCCATAAGTCAACTAAAAACAGGGATAATTAGAGTGTGGGGAATTCAGGGGACCATAAATCTTCGGCGCCTTTTCTACGGGAATCGGGAGCCTTTACGGTTTGTTGAGTTTTATTCCAGGGCTTTGGTGGATGCGGGTCTGCACCAGGAGCCCCACGCCCGGGCCAGCCAGGCCGTGCAGCGAGGGCCCCGGGAACCCCTCATCTCCGTCCCCGGAAGGTGGAAACCGAAACTGAGCGCTCTGCCGAGTGGAGGGGCTTTTCCTGTCGTCGGGCCCCCTCTCCGCGGCCCGGTAACCACGACTTGGGACAACGTGAAGCAGGGTCTCGGGGCTGGGTGTTGTACAGAACCCGACTCCAGGGCGGGGGGGGGACCTTCTCTTCTTTCCAGACCAGACTCCAAGGAGAATATTCGAGGGACCGGGAGGTGAGGCATTTTTTACAGCGTGCCCCACTCGAACCCCCACCCCTTTCGCCCAGGCCCTTTGTTCTCACTTATGGAAGGGGGGGCAGGAGAAAAGGACCCGAAATCATCCCCTCCGTCGCTTCATTTTCAGTATTCCCCCCAACGGCAAAGAATACATTTCACTCCATGGGGGATTTTTCCCCACCGGGCAGAGACCACATTTCCAGTTTCCCACGTAGGACTCTCCTTCTGTGAAAACAGTCTCCAAACAAAAACACCCCAAAACCAAACACCACCTAAAGCCCCACCAAAAGTGGGCAGGAGGAGGTTCATTCTCCTCCTTAAAGTGTCCCCCAGATAAAAGCGCGCCCTTTCCTTCAGCTCTCTCCAACCCTCCCCTTTGTTGCAAAGACTCAGTCGCATCCTAAGAACAGGGCCGGGGAGGGGGGGCGGCTACGGGTTCACAATCAGAAGAGTTCTCCCCCCAAAACGATTCTCAGAGGACTTCTTTTGTTTGACGTGGGCATGGGGGAGGGGAAGGAGCCCGCTGGAGGGCGGCTACGGGGCCTCCCCTATCAACCCCCCCAAAAAACAAAGCCCGCGGCCTCTCCTAACGGGCAAGTTCGGGGCTCCTGGGGCTAGGAGGGATCACTACAGAACTAGGGGAGCTGCCCGCCCAGCATGGAGCCAAGGCTGGGTTTCCCCTTTCTGAGCTCCCTCCGACCCTCCCCCAAACTGAGCCTCACAGCTCGGAAAAGAATCCGGGCTTTCCAGGGGATGAGGGTGAGAAACTGCAGGGAACAAAGCGCCGTCGCCCCGCACTGGGACCCAGGCAGGGCTCGTGGTCTCTTCGGCGAATTAAACGGAACCTGGAAAAAACAAGCTTTTACAAAGCGGAACGAGGTCCCAGCCCCGAAGCGGAGCGGAGGGCGGTCCCCCGCAGGGACTGCAGGCGCAACCCGGGACGGCGTCCACGCAGCCGCCAGCGGCCCTCCCAGAGCCCTGCAGAGAGACACGCTTGCAGCGAAAGGCTCTACACACCAACCGGGTTTTTATTCGTTCGCTACCCGGGTGCGCTCCCGGCGCGCGGGAAACAAGGAAACGCACGTACCTGGCGGCGCTCCGAGGGCGGCCTCGCGGGCCCTCCGCTGGCGAGGGGCCCCCGGAAGCCACTCCCCACCCGGCCGGTCGCCCCACGGCCCGTCCCTCCCTCCCCGGCGACGCACCCCTCCGAGTCAAGTCCTCAGGAAGCGCGAGGAGCTTCCAGTCCGGGCGCAGCATCCAGCTTCCAAGGCGCCGTCCCCGGGGAAGATCCCCGCGGCCCTGCAGGCCGGGAACGGGGCGCCGAGGCCGGGGAGCGGCGCGTCCCGCCGCTGGGCAGGGGCTCTCGCCGCAGGTCGCACCCCCGGCCCGCGCGCATCCTTCCCGGCCTGGGCTCCGCGTTCCCCCGTTCCCCGCCGAGCTCCGGGAGACGGCCGCGGAGCCCTCGGGGAAGACGAGGAGGCGGCAGCGGCCGCGGTCCCGGCAGGAGCCCCGGGGCGGGAGGGGTGCTGGGCGGAGGGGCCGAGGGGCGGAGGGGCGGAGGGGCGGGCAGGCTCCCCGCGCCCCGCTGCCGCCGCCCTCCAGGGCACCCCGCCTCGCCCCCGCCCTCGCCCCGCCTCCGCTCCGGAGTCCTCCCCTCGCGCGCCTCCCCCCGCGGCTCCCCCTCCCACTTCGGGCCGCCGCGCCTCGCCCCCCTCCGCCGCGGCCCAATCACCGCCCGCCGCCGCCGCTCCCTTTGTCTGGGCCGCGGGCTCGGGCCAATGGCGGTGCGCGGACACGCGGGCGGCGCGCGTCTGGCCCAATGGGCTGGCCGGACGGGCCGCGCGGGGCGGTGCCGGGGCCCCGGGGTCCGCGCGCGGCCGGGCGGCTTCGTGCAGGCCCGCGCCCGCGGCCGGGACGGCGGCCCCCAGGCAGGTGGCCCGCCGGCCGCGGCCCGCAGCGTTTTCTCCCCTCTCGGAGTCGCCTCCGCTGTGCGGGAGGGCGGATGGCCCTGCGGAGCGGGACGACTGCGCGCCCTGGAGCGCGAGACCCTGGGGGATTTGGCCCGAGGGGCTCCGCGCGCCCGGCGCCCTGCAGAGAAAGGCAGCACAGCGGGAGGGCGCGAGGGTCCCTGAGAGCCGGCGCCCCCGAGGGACGTGCCTCTTAGAGGCGTCTCCTCCCCGAACTGGGTCCCCTGGGGTGGGAGTGGGGCTCAGGAGCCAGTCCTGGCCGCGTGCCCTGCCTGGAGGCTCTCAGGTCACCCTGGATAAGGAGTGGCCCTCTGTCCCCCTGAGCTGGGTCATATTGAGGGGGAAATGTCAGAACGCCAAGAGCCGGCACCCACAGCCTCTCAGATCTGGGGTCTGCACAGCTGGGGCTGCACACCTGCTGCCTTTGGTGTCCTCCCACAGGTGGGCTTCCAGCTCCCCTGGACGGCCGGGTCGCGGGAAGGGTCTGCCTGTGCCCTCACCCAGGCCCTGTGGGAGGGAGAAAGGTTCTGACCTCTGTACAGTGTCCTTGTTGTCGCCTCATGGAGGGAGAAGGTGAAAATCTCCAGGATGCCAGATCGCTCCTCTGGTCCCCTTTTCCCTAGGAAACACACACACACACACACACACACACACACACACACGCAGCATCTCAGCTTGCTTCTTCATGGTGGATTTCTGCCCTCGCTGCTCCGGTACCTTCTTTGAAAGTAGAAGACATGGTTTTAATTCCACAAGGAGCAATAGCCACCATGCATGGCCCCAGCCTCAGAGAGGGTGGCTTCCAAATCTGGGCTCAGAGTACAATCACGGATAAACCGGAGTAGGATCCTGAGCACAGCACTTGTGGGTGGTTCCCTTCCAAAGCACTGGACGTGGAGACTGGGAAGGTCCTACTCTGTGGGGTGAGTTGGACACCCGGATGAGGTGCAGCCTGCCATAGGGACCTGCCATGTCACACGGACCCAGGACTCGTCGGGTTTGGCTGAGGTTTCTCGGTCCACACATCGCTGGAGCTTATGTCACCAAAGTCACCATGCAACTCTTACGTCTAAGGCCTCAAGACAGTGACCTCCAAGGCCCTACTCTGTGGTTCCCCACTCCAGGCCTAGGTGATCCTGAGGCAGGCCTGGAAGGCCAACCCTAACCCTGTTGGCAGCCCACAGACCCCATCACCTCGTCCTTGGAGATTTTGCTCCCTGGGATGCAAATCCTGAGAACTGACCAGGTACGGATGCCGCAAGGAGATTGAGTAAAGATGGTGGTCTGGACCCTTCCTGGCAGCCTCTGGACTTCCCCTCGAAACCGGGAAATGACAGAAAAATTGAAAATCCATTCTAACCAGGAGCACAAGAAGGGTGCCCTCAGTGGACTAGAGATCCCAAAGGGTTCTAGGGAGATGGGTGGTGGTGGGACCAGTTGCTCTGCCCGGAGGGGAGAAACCGAGCTAAAAGCAGAGGCAAGGGCGCTGGGGTGGCTCAGTGGGTTAAAGCCTCTGCCTTCAACTCTGGTCATGATCCCAAGGTCCTGGGATCGAGCCCCACATCGGGCTCTCTGGTCCGTGGAGAGCCTGCTTCCTCCTCTCTCTCTGCCTGCCTCTCTGCCTACTTGTGATCTCTGTCAAATGAATAAATAAATCTTAAAAAAAAAAAAAAAGCAGAGGCCGCAACTGCTGGTAGGCAACAGGAGCTCAGGGGATGCTGCTGTGGGGCCACAGGGACAACTGTCAGGGCGACCCCGGGGGGGGCTTTGTGGGGACAGAGTCACCCCTGGCTGTGCCAAGCACCAGACAGCAGATAAAGAGGAGAGCCTACTGGTGCCTAATGCCCAGAAGGAATATGGAGTCCCCTGTCCCCTGAGGGGTCCCCAAGCACCTCAGCGACCTGCTGGACCCTCCACACAGTGGCCACAGGCCACCAACAATGTGCTGATGGACAAACAGGACGCCTGGTGTCTGAAGAGGACCACAGACCTGGAGGCGGCGGCGCCCGGGAAGTTCCCGAAGCAGGGCAGAGGCCACAGCTGTCCGTGGGGATCGGGTTCCCTGGTCCCCTGGTCGCGGGCTAGACTCCGTTTCCCAAATTCCTTAGCAAGTAGGTGTGGCTGGGACACCAGCCCTTGTCCAGTGGAACTTGAGCAGATGGGACAGGTGCCCTGTCTGGGAATGGCCCAAACCCCCCTCCCAGGGGCCTAAATGGTGACAAGCCCAGTGAGGGTGACGGGAAGCTTCAGAGACTGCGGGTTACCGTCCTGGGCTCTGAAGGCCAGCGTTCAGGCCACCGCCACTTGAAGCCCTGGTGTGGCTTCTCCGGAGACAAAGCAGCTTCTCCGAGTTCGTGCGGTCACACCAGGTGTGTGTGCCGGGGCCGGCAAACCTCCAGAGCTTCACAGCCCCGCACGAGACCCTCACGTCCACCTGCAGGCCGTGGCCTCCTGGGCAGTGGGAGGCACTGCTGTCCTTGGACCGGGCAGTGCGACCTCGTCAGCCCGCGGGTTTTCGGCCGGCACCTGGGGAGGCTGCGCTGGAAGGGCGGAGGGCACAGCGCCATGTGCTGGGGGGGAGCCCGAGGGGCGGGCCTGCGTCCAGGCCCCAGCGACCCTCAGGGCTGCGAGCGAGAGCATCCGTGATTGTGGCCCTGCCGCTGTGTCGCCGTGTCGGGTGGTTTGTTTGCAGTGTCGCTGTGGCAACGGCTGCCTAACCCGCCCACCACAGCTAAGGCAGAAACGGGTGCCTGGGGAGCCGGTGTGACAAAGCCTGAAAACATGTGGCGCTGGCTTCGTGCTCAGCTCGCGGGGGACAGGGAAGCGGACATGGCGAGCTGGAAATAATAACACACTTCCCTTGCCGGGTCCCGGCAACATATTTGGAAAAACTGGGGCAGCGGTCGCCAAGGCCCCAAGGGCAAGGGTGCGTTGGCCGTCTCAGCGGCTTCCCTGTGGCCTCACCGGAAAGCCAGGGCCGGCTGGCGGCGTGGCCCGGGGGGCCTGGTACCTGCAGGTTGGAAGAGCCCCGCGCTCACGCCGCAGAGAGTGGGAGGCTGCACGGGCGCAAGAGAGACTTGGGCTTTGGGCTGGGCCATCTCCATGGAGATGAGCTGCTTTTCTCCCTGGGGGAAGTCTGGGTGCTGGTGGACCTCTGGAGGCCAAAGGGCAGATGTCTTAGCTGCCCAGCCCCGGGCCCCGTGGCACAACCCTTCCCTGGGTTCCCCTTGCAGTCGGTGTGACCAGGTAAGCAGTTCTGTGCAAGAACATGTGGGAGAAGCAATGTGTGTCACCTTCAGACGAGCCCGGAGACCTCTCTTGAGACTTTTTCCGTGACTCCCCTTCCCACGGCCGGGGTGGGGACAGTCCAAGCGACTGAGGAAGCCACCTGCTGTGAACAGGACCTCCTACCCCAAAATGGGACGCTTGCCCTGGGAAGGTGAGAGCTTCAGAAGCTTCTTTTTTTTTTTTTTTTTAAGATTTTATTTATTTATTTGACAGACAGAGATCACAAGTAGGCAGACAGGCAGAGAAAGAGGAGGAAGCAGGCTCCCTGCTGAGCAGAGAGCCCGATGTGGGGCTCAATCCCAGGACCCTGAGATCATGACCCGAGCCGAAGGCAGAGGCTTTAACCCACTGAGCCACCCAGGCGCCCCGAGTTTCAGAAGCTTCCAACATGCACAGTTACATGCGGGGTCTCAGTGTTACAGGACTTGAGCTGTGCTTGCCTACAAAGAAGCAAGAGTTTCCAGAACACCCGGAACGTGTAAAACAGCATCTGTAATACCATCAGAGAGAAAAGAAGAGATTTTATCCTTTATTTTATTTTAAGATTTTTAAATTTTATTTATTTATTTATTTATTTGGCAGACAGAGATCACAAGCAGGCAGAGGCAGGCAGAGAGTGAGGGGCGGGGAGCAGGCTCCCTGCTGAGCAGAGAGCCCAGTGCAGGGCTCGATCCCAGGACCCTGAGATCATGACCTGAGCTGAAGGCCGAGGCTTAACCCACTGAGCCACCCAGGCGCCCCTAAACTTATTTATTTGACAGAGACATAGCAAGAGAGGCAACACAGGCAGGGGGAGAGGGAGAAGCAGGCTTCCCGCTGAGCAGGGAACCCAGTAGATGTGGGGCTCGATCCCAGGACCCTGGGACCATGACCTGAGCGGAAGACAGACGCTGAACAACTGAGCCACCGAGGCGTCCTAATTTTGCCCTTTAAAAACAGCATCTGGGGAAGCAAACTCTCAGATGATTTTTATTTTCTTTTTCTTTTTTAATAATTTTATGTATCACACAATTTTTACAAGAATATGTTGTTTACATGTTCAGAGGAACAAAACCAACAAAACCAGGTTTGTTGTGAAAAAAATAAAAATGAGTTTTAAAAGATACCTTCCAGAAGTCAACTATCTTGGGACATAAAAAATGTGGACGTTGAAATAAACAATACGTAAAAAAAAAATACTCAGGAGCACCTGGCAGGCTGTCAGTGGAGCATGTGATTTTTGATCTCGGGGTGGTGAGTTCAAGCCCCACATTTGGCATAGAGATTACTTTAAAAAAAAATGGGGGAAAAAAAGGCCAAAGAGTAGAATAGAAACGGTGGAGCCACGAACTAGTGCGCTGGAGAATTCTCTAGAACACAGAGTAAAATGTAAAAAGTTATTAAGTTGGAAGAAAATTTAAGAAGCATGAAAATTAATTCACAGTTTCCTACATCCCGTTATTTAGACGGAATTCCGAAGGACGGAGACTAGAGGGAAAGCTATCTACTGCAACAAAGAGTCCAGGAAAACGCCCCGGCCTCGAAAACACACATGACAACACTTTGGAACCCAGACAAAGTGAGCAAATAAAAGCTCCCAGTGGGGGAAAAAAAGAACATGTTACTTCCAAAAAAAGAAAGAAAAGGATAAGCCTGATGTCAGACATCAGCAACTTCGGATTCCAAACAATTCAGGGTACCTTCACAGTTTGGAGGGGAAGTTACTTGAGCCTGTGATTCTCTGCCAGGCCTAACAGCCATTCAGCTGGGAGGAAAAACAAACACTTTTTTGGGTCATGCCAAGTGTTCAGAGAGTTTATTTCCAACAAATACTATCTGACATAATTACTAGATTATATGCTCTAGCAAAACGAAAAATGAATCCAAGAGGAAGACAGGGCCTACAGGAGTCAGTGAAATTATTTTTATCGGGGAACTCGTGCTGGAAAATCCTCTCAGCAGCCTGGGAGGAAAATCCCGATGACCTCATCCTGAGCAGGGTGGAGACAGGAGGAGGGAAATAACGCTGGAAAGTGTGTCTTATTCATGGGGACAATCTGGATCCTGATTAATTCTCAACATGGGTAGGAAAAGGTAAGTTTACATATGCATGCTAAAAATTTTAAGTAACCACTAGGTGCATAGAAGTATGGTATAAGCCTTCCGAGCCATTAGAAGGGAAAGCTGGAGCAAAGAGGACTTTTAAATCTAAGAGAAACAGGAAAGGGGGGGGGGGGGCAGGAAGCCTCCAGATGGAAAGCTGAGGCTCGATCACAGGACTGGATTTCAGTACCCTGGCGATCACAATAAACGCGAAGGAGTTAAAGTCATGCATTCAAAGGCAGAGACACTTGGGATAAATAAATGTTCAAAATCCAGACCCCAGCTGTCAGGAAGGCTGACCCCAGCACCCAGCCTGGACCCATAGAGAGAGCCCAGGCAGGAGGTTCCTGAGGCCTATGAGGAGGGCTAGGACAGAGTCATCACCCTTCTTTTCTTTCATTTCCCACTGCAACTTGGTGTTTGGTGTAGGCATCTTGAAGTACTGTTTCTGTCCATTAACGCTTCCAAATTTTGGTAACTATGTAACGTATTAATGAAGAAGCTCAAATCACATACAGATGTTTATGATATATTAACACACATGTGTACAAAACATAAAAAATCATCTAGACGTTGATGATTGTATTTGAATATAGTTGGTTTCTCTTATAATCCTATGTGTTTTCAGTATTTAAAAACCTTGCTCTGAGAAGGGATCCACACACCCCCAGATGCCAAGAAGAGACCAGGCCAATCTCTGTGACTCAGCAGCTGATCCTACACCTGGGCAGGGCGGGCACGCACGCACGCAAAGGGACGCACCCTCCAAGGACTCCAGGACAAGCCCATTACTTCTGTAAGCGCTCCCGGGGGCAGATGCTCTGGTCTTCCCCTGGATCCTGTTGGGTTTGGGTGAGAAGCCTGCAACCACCAGTCCCCTCACCCAGCCTGAGGGCAGTCCGGCCCCCCCCCACCTCTCGTAGTCAGAGCCCAGGAGCTGAGGTCTGCGGGAGACACTGCCGGACCCCAGCTGTCAGCTCCGGCGCCCACCCCCCTCTGTCGTGTGAAATGTTAAACTTCATCACTGTTGATGCCAGAGGGAGACGGAGTCTCTGCTTCCTGCACCCCCGCCCAGAAGAAAACAGGGAGCAAGCAGAGAAAACGGTCAAAGGTGACAGCGGGCTAACGGGCTGCTCTGCCGTCTGCGTGTGGGCCGCGCTGTGAGAAGCTGTAGGGCCACACATGTCGGTTTTTAAAGATTTATTTACTTCAGACAGGGGAAGAGAGAGGGAATGTGCAGGGGGTAGGGGTAGAGGGAGAGAGTCTTAAGCAGAGTTGGAGCAGCACCGAGTCCTACGCAGGGCTCCATCTCAAGACCCAGAGGTCGTGACCTGAGTCGAAACCAAGAGTTGATGGCTCAAGCAACGGCGCCCCCCAGGTGCCCAGTTGAATTGCACATTTAATACCGGTCCCCATCCGTGTACGTGTACTGTCCTTCAATGCACCGTTTTAAAAAATGCCATACCAGAGACGCCTGGGTGGCTCGATGGGTTGAGCCTCTGCCTTTGGCTTGGGTCATGATCTCAGGGTCCTGGGATCGAGCCCCGCATCGGGCTCTCTGCTCTGCGGGGAGCCTGCTTCCCCTCCTCTCTCTCTGCCTGCCGCTCTGCCTGCTTGTGATCTCTCTGTGTGTCAAATAAATAAATAATTCTTTTAAAAATTTTAAATTTAAAAATGCCATACCAATGGTAATGGTTGCACGACATTGTGACGGTTCTTCATGTCACCGAATCGTATGTAAAAATGCTTTAAATGATGAATTTTGTATATACAGTATACCACAACAAGAAGGAAGAATAATTCAGAGGATTAGAGTAAACATTGCTAAAGCAAATGCTAAGAAAAGGGAACATATGTAGTAATGCTAGTAAGAGAAATGGAATTCAAGGCAAAAGGCGTGTAAAGCGATCCCCCAAAGCCCACTGCATTTCCCTTCCAGCCGCCACAGAGCCGTGCCAAGTGCATTGGCTGATCCGTAGCTGTTCAGCTGCAAATGACGGAAAACTTAACACTGACCTGCATGTTGTTTGTCTCATGCGGCAAGAAGTGCAGACCTTGGAAGTCTACGATTAACAGAGCTACCCAAGGAAATTGTCAGGGGCACAGATTCTGTCTTTTGGCAGCATGTGGCTTATGTCCTCATGGCTACAAAATGGCTGCTGTGCCTCTGGTCACATCCTGTTTCCAAAAATGAGCAAGGGAAAGGGCCAAGGGGTAAAGCTTTATTTCCACAAAGCTTCCCCTTATTTTTAGGTGGAGAAGTCTGCAGAGGTCTCTGTCCACATCTCCTTGGTCAGGACTAGGTCACAGGGACACTCCTATCGTCCAGGGAGACAGAGTCCGTGGCACCAATCACGAACTGCTATAAACCAACTAACATGTCTTCAAAACACAGAGAGCAAAAAATCACAGGGTTCACCTGACTGGCTCAGTTGGTGGAGCACAGGATCTTGATCTCAGGGTTGTGAGTTCAGGCCCCTCATGGGGTGTCGAGATGCCTTAAAAATAAAATCTTTAAAAAAAATTATAGTGCACACAAAGCTGCACATAGATCTTAACACATCAGTCTCAGAAATTGAGAGACCCAGTGCACAGAAAACAATGAAGTATATGACAGCTCTAAAAGGCACAATTAACAAATGTGATCCCACAGATCTCTATTAGAGAACGTTGTGATGGATGAACAGAAGCTCTATTATTTCACACGTATGGACCAGTCACAGAGCTGTCCATATATTGGGTCACAAAAGAAATCCAATAGATTGGGGCACCTGGCTGGCTCAGTTGGTGGAACACTGGACTCTTGATCTCAGGGTTGTGAGTTCAAGCCCCACACTGGGCGTGAAGCCTACTTAATTGAAAAAAAATATATCGACTAGATTACCAGAGCAGAAACCATGCAGTTCACGTTCCTTGACTACAACGAAGTCATTTAGAAATTAAGAGGAAGTAGTTTACATAAAGATTAATCACTTGGATGTTTAAGGACATCGACATAACTCTTGGCTAAAGGAGGAAATCAAAACAGCAATTGTAAACTATTTATAAATGAAGAAGCAATGAGAGTATTATAAGCCTGTGTGCTTATCCCCAAGGAATAACTAAAAATGTGCACCCTAAGTACATTATGGGAAGGCAAGAAAGACTGAAAAGGAACAAATCCAGCCTTCGAGTGGAGAAGTTTATAAAAAGCAGCAAAGAAATCCCAACATTTTAGCTAAGGTTTTTACGTTTGTGTTCGTTCGTAAAGGAACGTAGGACCTTGAAACATTTCTGCTGGTTTTTCCCCTTTGGGTTAGTAGAAGAGTCAGGACGATCCCTGTCTTCTATGCTTTGGGGAGCAGGTTCCCTATCTGTCACTTACCGTTCCATGAAAATGTGGCGGAACCTTCATAAGGCCATTTGAGCCTGGTGACTCTTCTATGGCTAGATTCTCGACAATTTCCACTGATCATTTTTACTTCTTCTTGAGTCAGTTTTAGGCTCTTCTTCCTCCTCGGAAATACTCAAGGTTTCGGTTTCTATCTTGCTGGTGTACCACACGTTCTCCTGCTCAAACAAACAGACGCCCCGCTCTGCATTTGTATGTTTGGTCCCTTTCCCTGTCCCGTGCTTGTGTGCGTGTGTGTGCGCGCGTGCGTGCGTGTCTACACTCCCGAGGGGGTCTTCCTGCAGCTGCAGAGGGGCCCTCACACCGACAGTGACATCTCTGCTGCGTCCTGTCACCCTTCTTTCCCCATTGGCTCTTCTCTCCGTGTATAGACGCGCCCGGAAAGTAAAGAGCGTCAGCACAAGCCAACCCCAAGCTCCTCCTGTGCACGGACTTCCCCTTAGCCTGCTCTCTCCTCTGCTCCCTCTCGCCTCGGCAAAACATCTGGAAAGGGTAGTCAGTCTACTCCAAGGCTTCTGTCCTGTTTTGGTGTTTCCTCAGCCCTTTGGAACCAGGACCCCTGTCAAATAGACTAAAATGAATGACTGCAAAAATAAAACAAAACCCCGAAGGCATCCCCAGTGCGGGCCCTAATTTTGCTGGATTCCGCAGCCCTCGACAGCCCTGCTGGCTCACTGTGGGTGTTGCTAAGTGCAAGCTCTGGGCTCCCGTGCTGCTCAGCCGGGCCGGGTGTCCTGCTGCGAGGGGAGTGCTGGCCCACTCTGGAATCCACAGCCCGGGGCCCTGCTTCCACCTTTGCCTCCAGAGGCCCCAGAAGTTCTCCCAGGCCTCCCCTCCCTGGGCAGCTCCCTGGAGGCCTGGGCCTTTCCTTCACTGAGCCTGCTCTCCTGTCTCCCCTCCTTCCTCTGTTTCTCCGCCTTTCTCCGCCCACCCAGTGGGCCCTCTTCTCCTGGCCCTCTGCGTGCTCTCTCCGCAGGACCACACTGTGGGCTGGGTCTTCCACACCTGCGTGCCAAGAGCGTCCAGATCGACCCTCTAGCCTCCTCCCGATGTCCACGGCTCCTCCGGGTCAGCATCCCTGTGTCGACACGGGTTCTTGGAGCTAACTGGGGAGGATATAGGTTGGCTCACAGATTGGAGGGCAGAGCTGCATAACTAGGCAGGAGCCAGGGGCCCAGGACAGAAGCAGGGGTACTCCTGGAATCTAGGGGGCAGGAACCCCCTGGGAGTCTGCTCAGGCTTCTCCAAGGGAAGTTTCAGCCCTGCTCTGGCCACTAACCCTGCATGATAACACTCAAGACTCCACGGCTAAACCCCCACCCCCTTAGGCTCATGCTTCTGTGAGCTGGAATCTGGACCTGGTGCAGCGGGTCCTGATCCCTGCTCTGCGAGGTCTGAGGTTTGGGCTGGGAAGACAGCTGGGGGTGACTTGAATAGCCTGGGGCCTTGAATCATCTGGAAACACCTGCATTCCTATTTCTGGCGGTGGATACCAGCTGTGAGTCTCTCCTGTGGCCTCGCGCCCTGCAGCCTGGGGCACCAAGCTGCTTACAGCTCAGTCCGGGCCTCGGAAGGGAGAGAACTGAGCCGAAGCTGCTGGTCTTTTCTGACCAAACCAACCCAGTCAGCAAGACCAGCCCTGGGCCGACGGGGCTGGGGAGACGCAGATCTACCCACTAATGGAAGGAGGATCAAATAATTTGTGAGCATTTTTGTTTTCAGACTACGGCAAAAAGGGAATGTCGCACGAGCCTCTGTCAGCTCTGCTGGAGTGGAAATTCCAGGCCGGGAGAATCTGACTGCTGAGTCCCGTTCGTATGCAGAAAGATCCCCGGGGGAGCCCGCTTCAAATTCAGACTGCAGGCCCGGAAGTTCAGTCCCTGAATTCAGGGTGGGGCCTGGGAAGCTCGCAGAATAGCTCCCATAGTGATTCTGATGCAGGGTCCCCAGGGGAAACTCCTTTTGAAAGACATCAGAGTGACTTTCTCCGGGTTTTTCCAAACTTAGTGTGAGCCATCAAGATCACCACACCCGGCCGCAGCCAGGGCTGGTGGATACGGGATGGAGGGGTGGGCCCCAGGCCTGGCTGCGGATTTGGAACGAGGGGTCCGCCACCAGTGGGAAATGCGAGAGATGGGGGCCAGGGGTCATGGTCTTTGGCCTTGCTGGCCATCTCACCTCTGTCCCCTCGCAGCCTGGGAGCCCCACGCAGGCAGGGCCCTCTCCTTGTTTCCTGTTCCCCAGCACTAGCCCAACATCTGCTCACAGCACCTCCACAAATCCTTGGAATGGTCTGGATCGGCTGTGTGTGTATGTGTGTGTGTGTGTGTGTATGTGAGTGTGTGTGTGTGTGTGTGTGTGTGTGGCTTAGCCAGGGGTGTGAGCTTGAGACGACTTTTGTCCCCAGAGAGCTGGTGGTTCTCCGTCTGAGTGCACAGCAGAACCAACATCGGGTGGGGAGTGGGGGGCGCCTGGGTGGCTCAGTGGGTTAAGCCTCTGCCTTCGGCTCAGGTCATGATCTCAGGGTCCTGGGATCGAGCCCCGCATCGGGCTCTCTGCTCAGCGGGGAGCCTGCTTCCTCCTCTCTCTCTGCCTGTCTCTCCACCCGCTTGTGATCTCTGTCTGTCAAATAAATAAATAAAATCTTAAAAAAAAAAAAAAACCAACGTGGGAACCTCCGTTAGGCCATCGGGGAATCCAACTGAGAGGCTGTGGAGACATCGGGCGTTTCTTCCTAAACACTTAAAGTTGTATTTGCATATGCAAATGTACATAATAAATAGCGCACCGCCGTATATATTTGGCAACTAGACAAAGTCACATTAGACACACACATAGCATCAGTTAGGATCTGTTGTTATGCTTTTTATTTTGACATGATTATGGATTCCCGCACAGTTGTCGGAAACAGCACAGAGAGAGCCCGCCTCCCCTTTCCCCAGGTTCCACCCATGGTCACACCCTGTGAAATGATCCCGCAGAATCGTGACCTGGGTATTGGCCTGGATGTGGTCAAGATACAGAACACCGGGTCACGCCAGCGCCCTTCCGTTACACCCCCGGCGACCACTGCCTGGACTCCATTTCTATACTGTCGTGGTTTCAGGAGGGGTCACACAGGCGCTGACCTCTGGGCCTGGCTTTCCTCACTCGCTGTCATCCTGGGAGCTCCCGCACCCGCCAGAGGTCATGGGCGTTGTTTTCTGGTCTTGACCTTCACCAGTAGAGCCGCGGTGTCCGCTGGAGCTCCGGGTTTGGTGTGAACACAAGTCGAGGCTTCTCTGAGACAGTGACGCCCACGCACGCGACCGCCCTTCAGGTTCCGGTTTAAGAGACCCCGCCAGGCCGCTGTCCAGAGAGGCTGCGCCTCGGCGACCCCCAGCCCCCCGCCGCCGCCCTGCTCTCAGGCCGTGGCTTCTGCGACCGGGGGAGCCCTTCTGTGGCCCGAGTTGGGGACTCGGTGTGCCTTTAGCTCGCATCCCCCAACGAACGATGACATTGAGCGTTTTCTCAGGGACTCACTTGCCACCTGCAGGGCCCCTGCAGGAAAATGTCTGTTCACGCCGTTTGCTCATTTCCTGACCCAGCTGTTGTCTTTCTGCCGCTGGGCTGGGGGACCTGCGCGAGCCCGTGGATGGGTTTGTGGTTTGCGTGTCTTCCTCTAGCAGGCAGCGTGGACGGGCCTCACTGCTTTTTTTTTAACTCCGTACTTTTTTTTTTTTAAGATCATTTATTTATTTATGTATTTGACAGAGAGAGAGACAGCAAGAGAGGGGACACAAACAGGGGGAGCGGGAGAGGGGGAACCAGGTTTCCCTCCGAGCAGGGAGCCCGATGCGGGGCTCGATCCCAGGACCCTGGGATCATGACCAGAGCCGAAGGCAGACTTTTAACGACTGAGCCACCCAGGCGCCCCTTAACTTTGTGCTCGTGAGCAGTTTCGAACTTACAGAAAAGTGGCAGAACTGTTACACAGTCCCTCTGTACTGTTCGCCCAGATTCCTCAAGTAGTGACATTTCGCCACATTGTGTCGCCCTAGCGTTTTTTAGCGTTTTTGAACCACTGAGAGTCGCAGACACGATGCCCGTTACCCCTTCACAGGGAGCGCGGATTTCCTCAAACGGGGACAGGCTCCCACACAGCCACGGCATAGCAGTCAAAATCAGGACACTACTACTGATACGGCGGTACTCCTCAACCACAAACCCCGGGACATTTCATGGATTGTCCCAAACGTGTCCTAGAGAGCCCCAGAATCCAACCCGGGGCCACAGGTCAGTCCGTTGTCCCATTCCTCGGTCTCCTTCCATCTGGAATCTGAGTCTTTGTGACTGACTTCATCACGCAGGCTTGGGAAAGCTCACCGGCCACACTTTGGTCTGACAATCAGGGTCAGTGCCTCGGCATTCAGGAAGGAAGGCAAGCTAAGCAAAGCCTGTTGAGCCGAAGGGTGAACTGAGGCCAGGAAAATGCAGGGGCTTGTTCAGTGCGGCAAGGGTGGCGGACGGCGGGGTTCCCAAGCTCGCCAGCCCCTTCCCTAAGGCCGCACACACCCGGGGACTCTGGATGGTGCTGTTTGCTGATAAGGCAATCCAAAAGGTCAGAGGACAAAAGGGTTGCTTTTTCAAAATCTACTTTAAAAAGTGGTACACTGGGGGGCCTGGGTGGCTCAGTGGGTTAAAGCCTCTGCCTTCGGCTCAGGTCATGATCTCAGGGTCCTGGGATCGAGCCCCGCATCAGGCTCTCTGCTCAGCGAGGAGCCTGCTTCCCCCTCTGCCTACTTGGGATCTCTCTCTGTCAAATAAATAAATAAAATCTTTAAAAAAAATAAAAATATATATATTTTAAAAAGTAACACCCTAGACCACTTTTTTACACATACCCAAAAATAGACTCAAAATGGCTTCAAGACTTAAATGTATGAGTTGAAACCACAAGCCTCCTAGAAGAAAACCTAGTAATTTCTCTGACATCGGCCTTAGTGGTATTTTTTGGATCATCTGTCTCCTCAGGCAAGGACAAGGAAAGCAGAAATAAGCAAGTGGGACTGCACGAAAATAAAAAGCTTCTGCACACTGGGGTGCTCAGCGGACTCAGTCGGTGGGACATGTGACTCTTGAGTTCGAGTCCCAGGTTGGGTGTGGAGATTACTTAAAACAAAACAAAACAGAACAAAAAAACCCTTCTGCACAGCAAAGGAAACAATTGGTGAAACGGAAAGGTAATTTACTGAGCAGGAGAGGATATGGGCAAATCGTGTTCCTGGCAAGCAGCTAACATGCAAAATGTATAAAGAATTTATGTGACTTGATATGAATAAAACCCAAATAATTCAATTAAAAAATGGGCAGAGGACCTGAACAGACACTCTGATGCCCAACAGGCACGTGAAAAGATGCTCTTCATCACTCAACGTCAGGGAAATGCAAATAAAAACCACAATGAGATCTCACCTCCCCCGTCAGAATGGTTAAAATCAAATAGACAAGAAGCACAAGTGTTGGTGAGGGTGCGTAGAACAAGGATGCTCATGTACTGTTGGTGGGGTTGCACACTGGCGCAGGACCATGGAGAACAGTATGGAGGGTCCTGAAAAAACTAAAAGTAGAAGTACCGTCCAATCCAGCAAGTCAATGTCTAGGTATTAATCCAAAGAAAACAAGAACACGAATTCGGAAAGACTCATGCGCTCCTTTCTTTGTTGCACAATCATTTATGATAGCCAAGACGTGGAAACAACCCAAAGATCCACAGATAGATGAATGGAAAGAGTGCTGTGCATATGAGCTCTCTCTCTCTCTCTCTCTCTCACACACACACACACACACAATGCAATATTACTCAGCCACAAAAAAAGAATGAAATCCTGCCATTTGCAACAACGTGGATGGAGCCAGAGGGTATTACACTGAGTGAAATAAGTCAGAGCAAGACAAATAGCATATGATTTCACTTATAAAGCAGAAATCTAAAAAACAAAACAAACACGCAAAAAAAACCACAAAAACAAGACAGAAACAGACTCAGGTAAGGAGCACAGACCAGTGGTTACCAGAAGGGGCGTGGACCAAATGGGTGAAGGGGACGGAGGGGGTGATCTTGGGGTTACAGAGAGCGTAAGACACAGGGACCTGAACAGCGCGAGGAATGCGGTGCTGATACTGTAACAACATTGTATTGTGTATAATGTAGCATCACTCTGTCCTGGGCCTGAAACCCATATGATGCTGTCTGTCAACTACACTTCAATAAAAATTTAAAAAATGTGAGACATCTGGGGTGCCTGGCTCTCTCCTCTGAGCGTGGGACTCTTGACCTCCCGGTCATGAGTTCTAGCCCCAGGCTGGGTATAGAGCTTACTATAAAAATGTGATGATTAGGGGCGCCTGGGTGGCTCAGTGGGTTAAAGCCTCTGCCTTCGGCTCAGGTCATGGTCCCGGGGTCCTGGGATCGAGCCCCACATCGGGCTCTCTGCTCTGCGGGGAGCCTGCTTCCTCCTCTCTCTCTGCCTGCCTCTCTGCCTGCTTGTGGTCTCTCTCTGTCAAATAAATAAATAAAATCTTTTAAAAAATTAAAAAAAAAATGTGATGATTAGGGGCGCTTGGGTTGTTCCACATTGTTAGGCGTCTGCCTTCGGCTCAGGTCGTGGTCCCCAGGTCCTGGGATCGAGCCCCGCATCAGGTTCCCTGCTCGGCTGGAAGCCTGCTTCTCCCTCTGCCGCTCCCCCTGCTTGTGTTCCCTCTCGCTGTCTCTCTGTCAAATAATAAATAAAACCTTAAAAAAAAAAAAAAGGGCAAAAACAAACTTTAACTTGAGAATTGGTCTTTATATCTCGTGACTGTGATATTCTTGAGGGGTATAGGTGACTGACTTGGTAAGCTATCCCTCCGTTTGGGTTTGTCTGATGTTTCCTCCTCATTGGGTCCCACTTCTGCGCTTTTGGTGAAATCTCCCAGAAACGACGTAATGTTCTTCCTGGTGGTGGCACCGGGAGGCACATGACATCTGTCTGTCCCAGTGCACGCGGTTTGAACATTTGCCATCCGGTGAAGATCACGTCTGCCAGGTTTCTCCACCATAAGGTAAATTAATTCGTATTTTGAACTCACAAAAGTAGTAAGCAATAATTAGTAGAAACCTGTGAGTCAATGTGCTGAGTCGCGTGGACACCCCGTTTCTCCAGCCTCTCGCTGGCCGGCAGCTTCCTGCGAGCTCTTCCGTGAACCGGGGACGGACGTGCCACCTGCCCCGCTCACGTGCGCCGACTGCGGCATGCCCTCCGCGTTTCAGGCTCTGCTTCCTGTCCCGTCTCTGTGTTCGTTCATTTACTGGCAGCACGGGTTATCTCGACTGTAAACGAGGATGGTGGCCCATTACGGTCTTCATTTTGTTGCTTGACTTGTCCCGGTGTGACCGGTGGGACCCTCTTCAAGTCTCTTCTGACTCCCACGTCTTTAACTTCTTCCTCTGCACACTGCCTGCCTTTGTGGCCCCACAGGCCTTTCCAGGCACATCTGGAGCCTTCCCTGCCCCAGCCCTGGAACCCGCCATGTCTCCAAAAAGCCCTTGTTCCTTTCAGAGGAGAATGGAATTTGGAAGTCAAGGTCTGGGCACCAGGTGTGCTCACTGCCCCTGGGACTTCGGTTTCTGGGCCCTTTGGGCAGACGGAGCCAAGAAGCACGCGGCTCGCACATCCCGGCGTTTGCTTCTATATTAAAAAACCAGTTCATGGGGCGCCTGGGTGGCTCAGTGGGTTAAAGCCTCTGCCTTCGGCTCAGGTCATGATCTCAGGGTACTGGGATCGAGCCCCGCATCGGGCTCTCTGCTCAGTGGGGAGCCTGCTTCCCCCTCTCTCTCTGCATGCCTCTCTGCCTGCTTGTGATCTCTGTCTGTCAAATAAATAAATAAAATCTTTAAAAAAAAAAAACAAAACAGTTCATGCCAATAGGTTTCTCCCCGAAAAGACGAGGGGCAGGGGGTTGTGGGCGGGACCTGGGAACCCAGTGCTGGACAATGTCAGCTGACTCCACCTGTCCCCGGGGACATGCTGGCTGGGGGACCCTCTGCACGGTAGCCAGCATTGAGCCCAGAGCCCCAAAAGGGAACCTGTCTTCATTCTTCTGGCCTCAGGGCTGCGGGGGCTTTGCGTCTCAGGTCCGGACAAGCCAGAGCCGTCGTCGGTGGGCCGGGGCAGCCGTGAGCCCATGCTGGCCCAGGGCGTCTGAGCCAGCGGCCTCGTGCGAGAGCCAGACACTCCCTGGCTCAGAATCCCAGCAGTGAGACAACAGGGCTGCCCTCAAGGGCCCCTGCCCCATCGGTGCTTGTCCCCTTCCACCACTGTTCAGGCTCTGCTGTGCTCTCAGAGCCATTTTGAACCCACCCTGGGTCTAAAACCTGAAAGACAGCCTGCCCTGATGAACACAAGCCCTTAGCATAAAGGTTCTGGAACTTGCTCCCTCAAGCAGCGGAGTGGGGGGGGGGGCTGTCAGTGTTGGCAGCACCAGATCAAGCCTGGCATCTGGAATTCGAGAGGGAAATCAAAGCATGCTGGCCGCTCTCGGAAGGGGAAACTGAGGCCCAAAGAGAGATCACACACCTGGTAGCACCCTGCCCTGTGCACAGTCCAGTTTGGAGCTCGGGGAAGGGCCTGGAAAGGGCTGGAAGGCACCTCGGCCCTCAGAGCTGGAGCGGCCCTTCTCTCCTGAGCGCAGGGAGGCGCACGGCCCTCTGTGCTCGCAGGTTCATTTGTTTGATGAATTTGTCCTAACTTGAAAGGCCCTGGTTTATAACACTCACTTCCTGTCCCCGTCCCGTTGCCAACAGAACCGCAGGCCGGTTAACTGCACGTCCATCACCGGCTGTGGCGGGGGTGGGGGGGGCAGGGCGGGGAGCCTCCTGGGGGGCCCAGCTGTGTTCGCTCCCGGCCACACCCAGCCCTCGGCCTCCTGTGCTCCAGCAACCCCCCTCCTCCACCTCTTCCTGTGGGGCGGACCCGATGGGGACAGGAGGACCGACACCCTCCGTGTTTGCCGAAGAGACCCAGCCTTCCCGCAGAGTCGCGGAGAGTGGTCATCGGAAAGTGGCCGGGCCACCAGCTTGGGCTTGGAGCACTCGGGGGCTGCGGGGGGCTAAGCGGGGAGGCGCGGCAGTGTGGGGCTGGCTGAGGACGGCCGGGGCGGCAGGGCTGTCCTACCGCATGTCCGCATGGCCGCCGGGAGGGCACCAGGCCCCTGGAGCATTGGTCCCTCGGTCATTTCTACCGTCTCTACCGTGTGGATTTGGTTTTTAAGTATTTTGTTATTTCCCTCGGACTTCCGTGACACTTTCCCACTCACTGGGTGCCTGAAAGCAGCGGGAATTGGCACTGGAGAGACCACAGGTCCTAAATCAAGGTGTGGGCGGGGCCAAGCACCTTCCAAAGGCTGGGGGAGGGGGAATTCACTGAGTCTTCCTGGGGTTACCCCCCAGTGTCTGCCTCCCCCTCACTGGACATCTCCCTCCCTGTGCCCCTGAGTCTGAAATGTCCCTCTACCTTTCTCTGATCATGAGGACGCTATCATTGGATTTAGGGCCGAGCCAAAGTCCAGGATGACCTCATGTGAAAATGGGATTTAATTCAGAACCAGGAGGCACCGAGGACCTGGAGCCCGGCCCCCGGTCTAGAAATGCAGGGGTATGGCCCTGAGAGGGACCTGGGCCTGGCTGGAGGCCTCAGCACCCAGATTCCCGTGAGGCTGGGCTGCCTTCCCAGCGCCCCTTTCCTTGGGCTCGGGACACCCTGGCTGGGACCAGGGCAGGAAAGCCACAGAGAAGTGCTGAGGTCTCTTTGAGACCAGATCCAGGTGCTGCAGAGACCAAGTAGGGCCAAGGGGTGGAGGGTGCCCACCTGTCCCAGCGGCCCCTCCTGGGGTGGCTCTCTGCCCACACAGAGCCGAGGGGCCCGTAAGGTCCTAGTGTTTGGGGTCAGGCAGCCCTGGGCCCTGTCTGCAGCCCTGGGGCCTTGGCTGGTGACCTCTGCTCCTCACCTGGAGGCCCCCCCCACTGGGGGTCCTGGGGCGGCCGGGCTATTGCTTTGGTCCAGCCACCAGGTTTCACCCAAGACGTGGCCTTGGGAGGAGTGAGCAGGTGGCCTGTCGAGCCCTCCGTGCTCCCCTAGCTCTAGAGGTGGCCAGGCCCAGAGTGGGACCCCTTACCTGCAAAGGTGTAGGGCTGGGGGAGGAGGGAAGGCCAGGGGCCCACGTTCGACAAAGGCTTCATGCACTTCCCCCTTGCGGAAGCAGGATCAGGTCAGAAGCTTGCACAGGAGACTGAGGGCTGTGTCACAGCCTGCAGGGCTGAGAGGCCAGGAGCAGGGGACACAGCAGCAGTGCCCTTCCTCCACCAAGCCATCTGGGCAGCCTCAGACAGGGGGACGGTGATACCTAGGAGCATATCTGTCAGGGCCCAGAGAGGGGGCCTGCGGCTCTCCCCACAGGCCAGAGGATCACCAGCTGCTGCCCTGGGCCTGCGAGACACTGGGCTGTGCCTGGCTTCTCCAGGGCTCCCCCTCTGCCCTCCTGCAGTTGGGACAGGAGGGGCTGATGCAGGACATCACCTGTCAGGACTTGGGGCCATTTCCTCGCCCCCCCCCACCTGCCCCGGGGGGAGCAGCCAGCTTGTCCCAGCATGTCCTGCCTTTTGGGCCCCTGGCTGCCCTAACTCCCTCTGTCCTCCCAGTGCTTCTCCTCTAGGGTGGGGTCAAGGGCTGGAGGCCTGGGGGTCCTAAGGGAAGCTGCTGGCCCTTCCCAGGCTGTTTCTGCGAGGCCGGGCCGTTCACACCCACAGTGACCTTGGAGGGAGGCTGGAGAGCCCAGTTTTCAGAGGCGGCTTGGCAGGATTGGAGCCACCCAGGGCCCCTGCTGGCCGGGGGTTTGGGGGTTAGAGCCAGAGGGGGAGAAGCAGGGTCCCAGGGGCTCCCTGCTCCTGCTGCTGGGTGGGGGCGGCGTTCCCCAGTTCCCAAGGATGCAGGACCTAACGGGGTGACTGGAGTCTTTATAAAGTGAGGTGCCAGGGATGGAGGGGGCTTGAAGCCACCGAGCTGTGCTTACAAGCGGTGGAAGTGGGCCCTTTCATGTACATTTCACCACAGTCTGAAAAATAAGTAAAAACTTGAAAGAGAAAAGAAGAGGGAGGCAAAGGGAGATTTGAGACCCAGAAGAGATGGAGACTGGCAGGATTGTGGAGACGGGGACTGTCGTGGCCACCAGAAGCCAAGAGGCATGACCCAACTGTCCTCAGAGCCCCGTGTGGCCTGGGACTTCTGGCCTCTAGAGCTGCCAGAGGACATCTGTGGTTCTGAGCCTTCCGGTGACATTCACACCCAAGTCCTCCAAGTTCTGCCCCTTTGCATGGGGCAGAATGGGGGGCGGGGGAGGCGGGAACCAGGGCACCACTGGGGTCACAGGGTTGGGAGGCAGGAGCCCTTCTGTCCCCAGCGTGGGTCCGACCAGGGCATCGGTGAGTCCTACCCTGCCAGGAGGGCTTGTTGTAAGCAGGGGGTCGCCAGGCACCTTAGGGAACCTGCTGGGCTCATGGGGCCCAGAGGGGCTGGACCTCGGGGCTGGGGCCTCCCCACAGGGTGAGAGGTTGGGGCCAGGAGGCCAGTTCAGGGAGGATCCCCACGGTCCACAATGGGGTGAGGTGGTACTTGGTCTTGCTCTTGGTTGACCCAGGGGACCACACCTACTTGGTAAGACCTTCCTTTTCCAGGCTTCCATTCCCTGGCCTGGGCCCTCTTGCCTCTCCCCTGCCCTCCCCACCCAGCCTGTCCCTCCTCACCCCTGCATGGACCTCATCCACACCTCTGCTTTCCATCTGAGCCACACTGGGACTCTCCCGGCCTACTCTGCAAACCGGTGGCTGGCTCTAGCTCACTCCACACGCACCTGGCTGCTCCAGCTCCAGCCCTCCCCAGGCTGAATGCCATTCCCTGACCTGCAGCCTCTTCCCCTGGGCTTGCCCCCCTCCCCCCACCCAGTGGCCTCCCAACTATCGCAGCCATCTCTTCCACACTCAAAACTCTCCCCTGGCCTCTCATGCCAGTCTTCCCAGTGCTTGCAAAGACCTCTGGGATCCAGCCATTGGCTCCCCCAGCCCCTTCCTCATCTCTTCTCCCCTCTACCGCCATTGAAGGCCCACTGGCCCCCTTTCATTCCTAGAAACCTCAGGGCCTTTGCACCTGCCAGCCCCTCAGCCTGAAATGACCCCCCCCCCCCCGCCACAACTTTCATGACTTGGTTCCTCATTTCCTTGACTGCTTTGCGTAAGTGCTGTCTCGCGTGTGCCCTGTCTGAATTTGCAACACTCTCCAGCCTCCTGGGGGCCACGCACTCCCTGAGCGTGCTGTAGAGTTGACTCCTTGGTGCAAGCTCTCGCCTCACCCCCCCTCCCCACTGCAGTGTGAGCTCCGGGGTCAGCTCCTCAAGGTTCCAGCTCTCTGGGTGCCAACGGCGGGCCCACAGCCAGTCCCGGGCGACAGTGTGAGGATCCACAAGGAGGACTCCTGCCCAGCAGGCAGGCTTGACCTCGGCATGCCCCTTCCCTGCGAACCACCCCCACTTTCATGCACAGTATCTTCCAGAAGGCGTGCTCGGCCTCAGGAACCTGCCTGGGAGCAGCGGCTGGGTCTCCAGGCCGCGGAATCTGGGCTCTGCTGACACTGTTGTGGGGCTGGCGATACTCAGTGTGGGAGGGGAGAAGGCCACAGTCTGCGGCGAAGAGAAGTAAGCTGGGCGGACGGACACTTGGAGGCCTGGCACCCAAGACAAGCTCTCCAGCGGCCTCGCGGCCTCCTCTGCTCCAGCCGGCAAGAGCACTCACTGGGCAGCGAGCATAAGCCTCTCATGATTGGCACAAAAACAGTAAAACGGACCAATGGAACGGGAGGGAGGGTCAGAATGAGGAACCCCTCAACCCCATCTTCCGATCAGCTGGGCCACAAGGGCCGCTGCGGTGCAGGGTGAAAAGATGGCCTGAGTCTGGGCCTCTCATCCGAGGCGCCGTGTCAGCTGGATTTGATGGGGGGGAATGACCCTTGACCCTTACATCACACCATATACAAAAATTAATTAAAAATGGATCACAGACCGCTATGTGAAAAGTAAAATCAAAAAAAGCTTCCAGAATAAAAATAAGAGAACCTCTTCAAGACACTGTCACTGGGCAAGATTGCTATAAGATACAAAAGGCTCTCTCCATGAATGATTGGACTTCATTGAGTTTAAGGACATTGGCTCATCAAGACGCCATTTAGAGGGACACCTGGGTGGCTCAGTGGGTTAAGCCTCTGCCTTCGGCTCTGGTCATGATCTCAGGGTCCTGGGATCGAGCCCCACAAGGGGGGGTGTCTCTGCTCAGCGGGGAGCCTGCTTCCCCCGCCCCCATCCTCTGCCTGCCTCTCTGCCTATTTATGATCTCTGCCGTCAAATAAATAAATAAAATCTTTAAAAAAACAAAAAAGACACCATTTAGAGAGTGGAAAGGTAAGCCACACACAGGGAGACAACATCCACTCCATACATCTGTGCATCTTTTTTTAAAAGATTTTATTTTTAAGTAATCTCTACACCCGGTGCGGGACTCAGACTCATGGCCCAAGATCCAGAGTTGCATGCGATACGGACTGAGCCAGCCGGGCGCCCCCCCATCTGTCTACCGGGATAGACAGACAAGTACCCAGACGGAGCTGCCTTCCTGAGCAGAATACATAAAGAACATCCACGAAACCATAAAAACAAGACAATCAAGCAATATTTGAATCCGGTACAACACTTGAACAGGTACTGCCCAGACCTGTGGGGTATCCAAATGGCCAACACGCAGGTGAAAAGTAGCTTGGCGTCCTTAATCATCAGGGAAGCAACTGCGTACTAGAGCTGGGCGTCCCTTTCTCCCGCCTCAGGACTCACACGGAGACAGGGGACGGCCCGGTTTCCAGAGGCCAGCTCCCAGCCCGCAGACTTAGCCGCACGACTCCGTGGCCACCTCATTACACGTACTCCCTCTGTCCCCTGGAGCCCTGCACCAGTGTCCCAGGGTTGCCATCCCCAGAGGCCCACGGAGTGGCCGGTTCAGAGCAGCACAGACACCCCATCACAGTTTGGAAGGCCACAGGTGTCCAGCAGTCCCTCTGTCCGGAGCTCCCTCCTGGCTTCTGGGGGCTTCGACAATCCTCGGCACCCTGTGGCTTGCGGTCCCATCACTCCAGTGTCTGCTTCTGTGGCCACGTGGCCTCACCTCTGTGCCCCCTGCTGCCCAGCCCCGCTGGAATGAGGACATTTTTCACTGGGCTTAGGCCCACTTTCACCACGGTGGCCTCATCTCAAGATGACTAACCAATTACGTCTTCTCCTAAAGAGCGGCACATCGTGGCACTTGGTAGACGCAGCCTGCGATGGGGCCACGTCGCTCAGCAAGCCCCGGCAGCGCAGGCTCTCTGGGGCTCACCTCCGTCCTGAGAGCGCTGAGGAGGATGGACACCTCCCTCCCAGGGACCAGCTCACACCCTCACCGTGTGCCCGGGCGCGGAGGAGCTGCCCGCAGCCAGGCCCGCGTGGGGGTTGGCGTCCTCGGCTGGTCACACGAAGGACCCCAGACTGGGTGCCTGGCGTAGCAGACACGTACCGTCTCAGCGCGCGAGGCCACGGTTCCAAATCCGGGGCTGGACGGGGCCGCGCTCCCTCCCAAGGCTCCAGGGGCTCAGCCTCCCTCTTTTCTTCCCGCTTCTGGTGACCCTATGAGGTCCTCACCTCCGTCATCATGAGGCCACCGCGAATGCCCCTGTGCCTCTCTCTTAAAAGGATGCTTGCCATTGGGTGTGGGTTTAGGGCCTGACCTGATGCAGACCACTCCCCCCACACCTTTCCCGCGCCAGCTTGCACCCACAGGAGCCAGGTGGGCGGTCTTTTGGGGTCACCATCCAGCCACTCCAGAAGGGTTCCTGAAACATCAGAACACTGGGGACACAGTTACCTGGCCGTGTGGTTACAGAAGCGGGGCGTGGGGTCTGAGAGCTGTGGGTAAGTCACCAAGGGCCTCAATGAGGAGGACAGGCCAGTGTGGGGAAGGGGCCCCGGGCAGTGGTTCAGGCCGGGGAGAACGCTGGCAGTGGGGACACAGGCCGCCACTGTGCACACACACTTGCCTCCAGGCTTCTCCGTGTCATCGGGACCACCCTGCCATCCAACCTACCCCTCTCATCCCCACCGAGAGAGCGTCTTCCCTGTGATTGTGGGAGACATGCTGGGCTCAGGGAGGTGGGGTGCCCCAGCAGTACATGGCAGACCTGGGTGTGGGCCCAGACCTCCTGAGCCCAAGGAGGCCCTTGCCTGCCCAGTGGTGGGCTGAGCCTAAGGAGGTGCAGCAGGGCTACAAAGAGTTTGCGGGAAGAAAGGTCTCATCCCAAGTCCTGGGGGACTTGGGCCCTGTGGATGCCAGTCAACCCCCCGAGAAACGGAGGAAGAGGGACCTTGGAAGTGCCCCCAGAGATTCCATTTCTGGAATGGTGTGTGGTGAGGGACGGGTGTGTGGTGGGGGACGGGCACAGGTGCGGGCACACAGTGGGGCTGCATGTGGCCCAGGCAGCCAGAGACACAAGGGGTTCAGGGGACCAACTTCCCCTCCATGCAACTGGCTGAGGCGGCCCAGAACGGACGGGGCCATGGGGCTGAGGAGCCATTCTGAGCCGATACGCCCCTTGGAGCTTTGAACTTTGTATCGTGGGTTCACTAATGATGTGAATCACCCAACAGGAGGGAGAAGCAGGCCGGGTCCCACATGTCCCTTCAACCCTGGGGCCGGGCCTCACCCTTGTTCTGTCCCAGGTGCCCTGGGCTCTGACTCAGCCCCTTCCCCGCAGACCCCGCAGCCCAGCGGGCCTCCTCCAAGGGGCCTGTCCCGGCGGGGAAACAGCCGAGCACCTGAGCCCCACTGGGCAGAAGGCATGAGTGCCGCCATCCTACCCTACCTGCATTTGAGGGTGACGGGGGGGTGTCTGCTGCATGGCCACGGAGGAGGATGAGGACAGGAACAGCTGCTCCCCCCAAAACACTCTGCAGAGCCCCTCTTGGCCCTTCAGCTATCTGGGTCAAGTCTGGCTGTCCTGAGCCAGAGGCCAGCAATGGCCCCTGTGAGGTGGCCCATCGCCCAAATCCTACATTTCTGTTTTCGGGGCTGGTGGGCAGCAGCTTGAGCTCAGACTGAGGTCAATGGCTTGGGCCCAGGTGCTGGCTGCTCTCCTTCCTGCCTGTGCAGCCTTGGCCAGCGGTGAGGGGTCAGCGGGGGCCTGCGGCTCAGCGCTCGGAAAACCGCCCTTCTCCCTCTTGGTCAGTGAGGATGGCGCGGCTGCTGTGTCCCAAGGCCTAGCGAGGGACCCGGCCCTTTCTCATCCTCTCCTACTTCTGTCCCCCCCACCCAGACCCTCTCCAGATTCCTTTTCTTTTCTTTCTTTCTTTTTTTTTTTTTTTTAAGATTTTATTCATTTATTTGACAGAGAGAGACACAGCGAGAGAGGGAACACGAGTAGGGGGAGTGGGTGAGGGAGAAGTAGGCTTCCTGTCGAGCAAGGAGCCTGATGCAGGGGCTCGATCCCAGGACCCTGGGGGACCATGACCTGAGCTGAAGTCAGACACTTAACGGACTGAGCCACCCAGGTGCCCCCACAGATTCCTTTTCTGACTCCATGCAGGGAAATCTCTCCCGCCCCTCCCCAGGGGAGGGCCCTAGGCCTGCTCTGTCCACCCCCAGGACCCCCAGCACCCCCTCACCCTAGTGCATGCTAAGCCAGCAATCCCCTGGAGCCAGCCTCTCGTCCAGCAGCCTCTGAGGGAAATCCCTCAGCACCCCCACACTTGTCACCCTCATGGGGGCTCCTAACCCATGGCCCTTGATCCCAGGGTGGGGGCAGGACAGAGTCAGCGCCAGTCGGGCCAGCAATCCCTGCGGTGAAAATAGGGCAGCGGGCCGCAGGCCAGGCATGGTCAGGGCACCCAGCCCCGTGCCTGCCTCAGCTCACTGTGCCCACCCATGAGACATCAGGAAGTTCCTGCCATGGGCCCCCACATGAGGGTGTGCCTGCCGGCAGAGGACCCTGACCCCTGCATGAGGCTTTCCCAGGGCCCTGACAAGACGAAGGAGGCTGGCCTCAGCCCCGGAGGCCTGGGCCCCCCATAAGGCCATCACTGCACAGCTTGCACCCCAGCCGTGGCATGGAATGTGCGGGGCTGTGGGCCTCTCGCCAGCGGGACCTGCTGCCCAGGGCTCACTTTACGTGCAGGCTCAGAAGACAAGTGCCCAGCTTCGGGGATGGGCTTCTGGGTGCTCGTGGACCAGACTGGACCCTGTGGTTGGAGGCACGACAGCCAGAGCAGGGGGCACCTACCCTGAGCCCAGCTGGTGGTCTCCATAGGGTCTGGGGAAGGGGCTGTAGGGCAAACTGAGGCACGCCAGGGCCTACAAACCATCAAGGGGTCCGCGGAGCAGGGATAGGACCCAGGCTCCTGGGGAGGACCAAAAGCACTGAGCTAGTGATCCCCAGCGGCACGGCCGGAGGCCTCTGGCCCAGAGATGTGTTGGGGGTCATGCCTATTATTTTGGATTTCTCTGATTGCAAAAAGAATACTTTCAGGGGCGCCTGGGTGGCTCAGTGGGTTAAACCTTTGCCTTCAGCTCAGGTCATGGTCTCAGGGTCCTGGGATCGAGCCCTGAATCGCATCGGGCTCTGGCTCTCTGCTCAGCGGGGAGCCTGCTTCCCCCTCTCTCTCTGCCTGACTCTCTGCCTACTTGTGATCTCTCTCCTTCTGTCAAATAAATAAATAAAATCTTTAAAAAAAACCCAAACCCTTTCAAGAGAGAAATGTGAGAAGTCTAGGAAATTATAAAGAAGAAAACCATCCTGCCCCTACCAAGGGGCCTGAGGCTGGGTGGGTGGGCCAGACAGGTACGGTGGCCTGGGCCAGAGACGCTGCAGCCCCGGTGTTCACTGGGGTCCCCGTATGCCTCGCTGCCCCTTTGCCGCCCCTGCCACTTACTGCGAGAGAACAACCCACAGTCGCAGGGAGGACCCCACTCCCGGCCCAGATTCTGGCAGCTCAAGCCCAGACCCCCAATTCGAAGCCTGCAAATCACCCTCATCTGCCTCTCCTGACCTCCACCCGCCCTTCCTGACCTCCCACCCCCACCCCAACTCGCTCTGAAGTCCCTGCAAGGTCCTCTGGCTTCCAGCCAAGGACGTCTGGGCTCTTCTCCCATTTGGGTGTCCCTGTGGTCAGGGAAGAGATCCGGCAGAGCTGACGGCTGCCCGGTGCGGGAGCTGGTGCGGGAGCTGCTCCACATGATGGAGAAGTCCCCAGGAGTGAGGCCCACGCCGCAGCCAGCTCAGGAATGGGGTGCCTCAGGTTGGGCTTCTGTTCCCAGACGGGCCTGGTACAAGAAGGGGACTCTGGGGAAGGCTGAGTGTGTCTCAGAGCTACCGCCACCTGGAACACCCCCGCCCCCGCCGCCCCTTGCCAAGGCCCACCCTCTCATCTTTCCCCCCAGCTGCAGCCATTTACATCCAGAAAACATTTGGTTTCACGACACTGTTTTGAACCTTGCGTCCTGACACTGATTTTTACCCTTCTCCTGCATGCCGCCAGCCCCCAAGCACAGAGCCAGGCAAAAACTATGCATGCAACACCCACTCAAGGGTTAACTGAGGCCAAAAGCAGAGCCACTGTTGTTCTCCCCGGCCCCCAGCCCCAGGCGCTGATCCCTGGTCCCGTGGTGACCACGGGAGTGTGGGTGCAGACAAAGCTGTGTTCTTCCAGCCCCGGGTTTCATGATAGCAGCACAAGGACCCCATTCTCTCTTGTGCCCAGCTGTGTCCCCTCCCCCAGTGAGCCTGACACCCCGGGAGGGCCCCCAAGGGCACAGGCTCAGCTGCTGGGGCTCGGAGAAATTCACAAGGGGCCTCTGCAGGGGAAGCCAGTTCTGCCTGAAAGGTACAGACAGCTGCAAGTCCGCACATCCAGCCTCGGGTGGGAAACTGCCTGCATTGTTACAACTGATTTTTGAACCTAAAAGTGGAGGTTCATACCCAGCCTGTTAAACATAATCTTATTGGTTTCAGTCCAATGTGACCTTTTGGAATCTGGCTTCCAGATTCTTCCCATATATTAGCAGTTCTCCCCAGCTGTAGAGATGGTGACCTGCCTGGCTGTGCCTTCATCCCAGGGACTCAGAAAAACAGGCCTGGCTGGCAGAGGCTGCAGAGGGGACTTCCCAGGGAGAATGGGGCCCTTGGCATCCTGCTTGTGGGTGCTGTGGCCCACAGTGTGGGGTTATAAGGCCCACCTTTTCCTGCTCTCCTTCTACAAGCATAAGGGCTTGGAGAAGGCCGGACACAGTCTGCCCAGGCCATGAGTCTTGGGGTTATCAAGGACCCACAAGCCAGTCAATCCATGTCCCAAGGTTTTGCAGAATCTGGGACCCCAGCACCCAGCCCCTGGGTAAGAACACAGGCCGGCCAGTTCCTGACTGTCCCAGTCTCCATTTGCTCATCTGTAAAATGGGAATGATCGTCATGTCATCTGTATCCCAGGCTACCCAGAGAATTAAATGAGGGTCCAGGACACCATTTGGCACCCAGATGTCCATGTAGTCACATAAACCAGAGAGGTGGACCAGTGGAATTGGCCCAAGTCTTGCCTTCTGGATCCTGGTCTGGTCCCTAGACCAGGAGTGAGTCCCTCCCCAGGGACTGCCCCTTCTTGGTCAGAGCCCAGCTCAGCCAGGTTGCCCGCCTGGTTGGTACTGTGTTTTCTCTTGAGGATGTGGGCCTTCCTTTCTGCAAGCTGCCCCCACTGGGGTCCCTCATTCATTCCCTCTCCCAGAAGCACACCCCCCCGCCCTCAGTCGTTGAAAGCCAGGCCCTTGGCCCCAACTGCATACCGCACAGGACAATCCGCCCCAGCCTGGAGGTCTCAGGAAGCCTCTGGCCTGGTGGCTACTGGGCCCGGGGCCTCCTCCAGGCCGCCAGCAGGGCAGTGGGAGGCCACAGCGGAATGTTGCCCCTGGGCTGGCGGAGGGGATGGGGGGATAGAGTCCAGCTCACCTGCCGCACCTCCGGCCCCGCGGCGCCCCCCTCCCCCCTGGCGTGACCTTCGCCTCCGGGCGGACAAAGGCCGGCGGGGCTGGCGGCGCCTTTAAGGACGCGGCGCTGCAGGGTCGGTGCCAGGAGGCGCCGGGCGAGCCCCGGGGGAGCCGCGCGGCGGACGGAGAGCGGGCGCCCGCGGCCAACCCCGCAGCCACCCCGGGCGCGCCCCGCGTGGTGACTCGCTCGGTGGGGGCGGGATGGGGCAGCCGGGGGCGCGGCGGAGCGGGTGGCACTGGGGTGCGGAATGCGGCGGGGGTCGGCGGGCCGCGCGTGGGGGCTGGGGGGCAAGTGGGGCGAGACCCGGGGACCCGGCGGAGCTCGGGAGGCAGCAGCGAGCGCGGGCCCCCCAGTCCCCATGCGGGGCGGCCGCCCCGCGTCCCGGCCAGCGGCGGCCCAGAGCAGCGAGCGGAGCCGGCGTGCGGGGCGGAGGGCGGACCCCGCTCGCCTCCCGTCAGTTTCCCGTTCGCTGTCGCCGGCCCGTTGCGCGGGGGGGGGGGGCGCCTCCCGGGCCGTGAATCCGACTGTGGCGCCTCCAGCCGCCTGCGCGCTCCGGGGACGGGCGGGACGGGGGAGCGCGGCGGCCGCTTCCCGCGCGGGGACTCGGAGCGGGACCGGATGGGGACCCGGAGCCGCCGAGCGGTGGCTCCTCCCGACGCGGCCGCCCCCGGCGGGCTTTTGTTTCTCGCTCGCAGCCGGGCTCCGCGCTCCCACCCGCCTCTCGCGGCGGCTCCGGGCCTCGGGCACTCGCGCTCCCGGAAAACACGAGCGCAAACCCGGGAACGGGCGGCGCCTCCCCGGGCCCGAATCCGCGTGTGGGGACAGACCAGTCCGCGCCCCCGCGGCCCCGCGCCCGCGGGACGCGGGGCCCGCAGCCGGGGGCTCGCGCGCTGGGGACGCCGCCGCGGACGTGGCTCTCGGGGCGCAGGGGACCGGGCCGGCCTCCGCGCTGCCCTGGGTGCGGCCCCGCTGCCCATCCTGCCTTGCCCTGTTGGAAGGGGGACTTTCCCGGGGATTCTCCCCGGCCCCCGCCGCCGTCTGCACGCAGCACTGACGGGTCATGGACTGGCACACGGCACATATTCCTGCAGGTCAAAAACCCACAACAACAACAACAATAATAAACGGGGCTACTGAATGATCTTTCAATTGAATGGATCTACTGTCCTCTTAACAAAAGCGGGGTGCGCAGGCTGCAGTGGTGGTCCTGTGGCCATGCCTGGGCCAGGCCCTTTGCTTGCCTGGGCGGAATGAGAGGAGAAAGGGCTTTGCCACAGTCCCCAGCTGCTCTATGGGAATTTTGATGGGAATAATTTATTGTTGGTGCATATATGCTGCAGGCTAACTGGCGGAGGGCTCAAACCCCCAGCAATAAGGAGGAAGAGAATGGGCAGATCTGGTGCCGGCCCAGCCCTGGTTTCCTCCCAGACACAGCCACAGGACTGGGAGAAAAGTCCTAGGGAGTGCAGGGACAAAGGGAGGTTGTGAGGTGTGCCCGCCCCATCAAGCGGGGTCTGGGATGTGAGTGGGGAGCGTGGCCAGCAGCAAGTTCCCGGCAGGAAGAGAACAGGGGGGCAGCCAGACTGAGCCGTCCAGGCCTCTGGCTTTGTGGGTCAGAGGCCAGTCTGCACCAGGCAGCCGCGACCATCTGGAGCTGGGACAGAGGCAGGAAGGGGAGCCTAGCAGGGCAGTGGGGGGTGGGGGGCTCCCACCTTTGGGAATGTGAAAAAGCCCAACAGGGAAGTTTGCTTCAAGGTTCCTGGACACTCTGGAGGCTGGGGTGAGAAGGGGCAGGTGCCATTTCCCCCTACATCTGGGGGGAACTGGTGCTTAGAGGAACTGTGTTGGTCATGTGTTAGGGGTGGGGTGTGATGAGCTGGGAGCTGTGGCCAGCTCGGTCCCCTGAAGATCGGGCCAGCCTGGCCCCAGACGCGTCCTTTAGGTTTTGCTCCTGGCCTTGCCTGTCTGTCTTACCTCGCCAGGGCCAGCTGGATTTTATCAGAGGAAACCCTGACACCCAGCCCGTACCCCCTCTCTCAGCCCCCAACCCCCGTGTGAGATCAGGCCCAGGAAGCCCGGCCCCAGAGACCCTGTCCAGACATACCTTGACAGCGACATGTGTAAACACACCCAGCGGGGAAGGAGCAGCGCACAGCAACTGCTTACTTGGCTCTCCCTCCAGCGGGCGTGCGAGGCCTGGTCTGGGAGGAGGCAGAAGGCATGTGGCCAGTCTCTGCGGGGAGCAGGGGGCGGGTGCCCAGAAACACCCTGTACCTGGCCCCTCATGAGGTCCAGCAGTTTCTGTCCCTCACCTCGGCGCAGCCCACCCCCTTGCCAGGGCTGTTCCAGCCACTAGGCCACCCACCTCCATTCCCCTGGGCTGGGGCTGGGGCTGGGGCTGGGGTCTTTCCACGCAGGCAGGAAGAGGAGGGCCCGGTTTGGGCCAGCCTCCTGCAAGGAAACCCCCGAAACACACCCCTCTACAGTTTTGGCTATGGAGGACCATCGGTAGGGAAGGAGCAGTTGGCCTTTGGGGCGGGCGACCTAGTACACGCTATTGATTCCTTCCCAGACATCCCCGCGGGGTCCCTTGTCTTCTTGCAGCCCATGTGAAAAGGTGTCCAGGAGGCTGGAGCGGGGCGGGAGGATAGCGGGCAGTAAGGACGCAATGGGGGGCTCCCTCTCCTGGGGCCCTCCTCACCTCTGGGGGTCCCAGGCGTCTCCCTGCCCCTCATCCCCTTCAGCAGCACTAACCCTATGAACCGCCTCACTGCCACCAACCAACATCTGGAGGGGGGGGCTGGGCAACAGGGATGCTCCTGCCCTTTTATGAAAATCGCTTCGATTTAACCCAGATGGGTCTCCTGTTGATAACCTCACGCAACCAGCACCCTGAATTATACTGTAGGTGTGAACACACTGGGTTATATTTAGCCGCAAATTATGACTCTGTTTAACAAGCACCTTCCCAGAGCTGAGGGGGCTGGGCAGCCTTCTGACCTGGTTGGACCAACCAGAAACAGAATTACCCCCCCAGGCGGGAGGGGCCTGGGAAAGCTGTTCATCCAATTTCAAAGTCTGGCTCCCCAGCAGCTCCTGCTGCCTTTTGAAACTTCCAGCCACATCCCCAAGACTGTCTTGGAGCTTGTCTGTGGCCTGCAGGGACCAGCTGTGCCCGGGGTGGGGGGAGTGAGGGGGTGGTGTCTGGCCTCAGCACTTAGGCCCCTTGCTCAGGCAGGAGCTGGGACTTGGGAGACATTCCGCCTAGGCCACGGGGCCTGGCAATGCTGGAGGGAGACTTCCTGGGGGAGGTGTAGGAAGGACCCTCCCACCCTGGCCTGGCCCAGGTCAAGTCTTCTACCTCTGTCTGCTGCCTCTCCCCATCACCTGGCCTTCGGTGACAGGAGGCATTGTTTTCCAGTGGGGAGGGGGGAGGGCCCCTTTCTTTGGGGGAGGGGATCACTGCCTTCCTCTCCCCTCCAAAGTAGGGCTGCCTTAACAAAGCTTAAGCCCCCAAAGAGGACAACATGGCAAGAAGACCATCTTCCAGTCTAGGCACAAAGGCCCCAGTACAGCATCTTGGGGAGGGCCTGTGGGGGTCCAAGCTGCCCTAGTGAGGGAGCCACATGGGGGAGAGGGCTTCTGGGGTCTGGGCTGGGGCTGGTCCACACTGACCTTCCCCCAGAACCTCTGCTCCCTCCAGTGCACCAGCCAGAGGCCCTGATGAAAAGAATCACCACCCCCCCAATCTGGTGGCAGAAGACTTCTTTCAAGGAGATGGTGTGGGGGCCCGGCTTCGGGGTGCTGGGGCCGAGCTCCTCCAGCTAAGGTGCTCTGGGGAATGTGTCTGATTTTTTCCTTTTTTTTTTTTTAATCCCTCTTACTTGGGCAGGGGGGTGCAAACTCTTTATCTTTTTTTTTTTTTTTAAGATGTTATTTATTTGACTGAGAGAGAGATACAATGAGAGAGGGAACACAGGCAGGGGGAGTGGGAGAGGGAGAAGAAGGCTTCCCGCTGAGCAGGGAGCCCAATGCGGGGCTCGATCCCAGGACTCTGGGATCACGACCTGAGCCAAGGCTTAACAACTGAGCCACCCAGGTGCCCCCAAACCCCAAATCTTTGTATCGTCCTTGGAAAGAGCAGATGTGCACCACTCTCCTCTTGGGCCAGGGGAGGGGGTGCTGGCTCAGCTCACCCCCCTTCGCTCTCCTGCACAAACTCTAGATGCTGGGCAAGTGCAGACCTATGGGTACAGGGCCCCCCGCTTCAGGCAGGCTGGCCTGCCTGCACTCTGGACCTGGCCCCCTGAGCCTGGTGGGGGGGGTGGCGCTGTAGAATTAAGAATCAATTTTTGTCAAGAAATTGTTCCTAATTTGCTCTTTGACTAATGGCCCAGGGAACAATGGCGAGACTCCTGACGCACAATTACAGAGCATGCGGCTCCGCTGCTCTCTGGCCCAGGCAGGTGCCTATTTGGAGCAGGGACTAATTCACAATTTTATGTAACTCACCCAAGAACCCCACCCTCTGGTGTTAAAAAATGATTATTTCATGATTTCAGACAGAGCAGGATCGCGGTCCTTCGGGAGCTGAGAGATCTAGATCTGTTGCCGCCTCCCAGGGACCCTTGCTGATGTGGGGATGGGCTCTGGCCCGCAGGGGCCCAGGCTGCGTTGGGGGAGGCAGGTTCTCGAGAGACTTGCTGATACACGGGCCTGCTGTAAACACGTGTCGGCGTGGGGCATGCAAGTGGGTGCGCGTACGTTTTGTGCACATGGGAGTGTCATGTGCTGTGCGACGCCCGAATGTATGCCCGTGTGATGTATGTGTACGCGTGGGACGTGAGCATGCAGGAGAGGGCTCATGTGTGTCGTGTGGTCTGGGAGAGCACGTGCCCAAGTGTCCGAGAACGGCTGGCAGCTCGGGGATCTCTTTATCTTCTTCTTGGGGCCAGAGGGCAAGCCAGGAGGGGTGTTCACCAGGAGAGGTGTGTGCCAGCGTGTGCCAGCATGGTTCTTGTAGGGAGGGACCTTGCTGGGGGCTCACCTTGCTGGTGGTGTTGAGGCGGGGGCAGGCATGCGGGCTGCTGGGGTGTGAGAGCCCCTTCCCCCATGAAACTGTGGGTGACTGCAGGGCCTGGACACCCCAGCTCAACCCGACTTGCCATCGGGACCCCTTGTTCCTCCTCTCTGAATTCTCCCTGGTTTCTCTCCTGCCTGGGTGGAAGGCAAGTCTACAGATCCCTACACCACGTTCCTCTAAAATTAAAAACATTTGTTAGCTCTGGACAGCAGGGAGAGTGAAAAGGAAACTGGAGGTTTCCTTGGAGCTGATAGCGCTCCCAGCCAAACATGCCCAGCCCCAGCCTCAAGGGGGAACACTGGGAGCTCATTTCCGTGGCACTTCGGGAGCTGCCTAGCGGCCCGGTGCCCGAGCTGGGAGGCTGCCAGCCCTTGCTGCATCCAGCGGCAGTCTGCAGTCATTTGCTGTAACAACTGTTTTGAAACAGCATTGGGGCGGGGGGAGCCCACCAGATTTGTTTTAAGGGGAGGGGGGGGAAGAAGGGGGGGGGGGGGGGGCCAGGGGTGGGCAGGGAGCAGTGAGGCCCAGGCACATCCAAGGTAGGCAGGCCCTCCAGAGGCCTGCACCCTGCATCCCGGTGCAAGTCACCAAGGGCAGGGCACAGCACTGGAGAGGCTCCGAAAGCCAGCTCTCACCCCCTGGATGAGTAAACTGGTGACGGTGAGCTGCAAAGCCTCAGTGAGGGCGATCTGAAACCCGCGGACAGCAGGGAGCGCCCCTACCCTAGCGTTCCCCGGAGCGGCTCTCTGCGGGGCGAGCCTGTCTCCGGCGTGGCGGGGGTGGGGCCCATCAGCCAGGCTCCAGGACCTTCAGACCATCTTCTGCCCGCGGGGGTGGGAGCAGGGTTTGCGATTTCCCAGGCGGCACCCTTCCGCACACACGGTGGGGGATCCTGGAGGCTAGAAGCCCCTGAGTCTCCCCCAGCAGGCGGTTGAGAGGCCGGGGATCCCCTCCGGGCTCATGGGCACCCGGGTCGCAGTGGCACACTCGGGGAGCTCGGAGAAATTCCGGGGTTCCGGCCGTCGCCAAGGTGTTCTCTTGGATGGAGGATCCTTTTTCTTTTAAGTACTTTGCTCACGTATATATTTAATTTCAAATGGAGCTTTAATAAATAATACATTTAAAGATTAAAAAAAAAAAAAAAGGTTCCTGGGCCAGAAAACAAGCTTATTGGAGAAAGTCAGCAATGGGGAACTCCCTTTCCGAGCCAAAGCAGGCAATATGCGGTCAGCGAGAGGCGCTTTGCGGGGGGTCGGGACTCCAAGGCTGGAGAGCTGGGCCGAGGGGCTGCGAGAAGCTGGTGGGGACCCCAAGGCGCACGGACCGGGCAGCCACCGCGCACCAGGCCACCGGAGCCCGGGACGCAGTGTGAGCCCAGCGCGCTCCGGGACGCGCGGCAAGCCGCTCCCAGGCCGAGCTCCCGCCCCGCGTGGCCCTGCCAGCGGTCCTGGGGCGCAGGCCGCGGCCGCCCCTGCCCCCCCCCACCCACAGGTGAGGCTGATTTCTCCCGAGCCGGGCCGGCTTTCCCGGATGTGCGCGGGAAGCGGGGGCCTCCGTACGTAGCCACAGGGGCGGGACCCGGAGGAACCCAGTCCCCCCAACACACGCCCGGGCCTCCACGGAGACTCCATCCTCCGGAAGCCGCGGCCCGAACCCGGTGGCCCGCGTCAGCCACCCCCCGCCCCGACGGCAGCGCCAGCCCGAGCCGCCCCCCCCGGCCCCCCCGAGTCCGCAACGGGGACCTAATTCAATCGCCCGCGGCCTAATGAAAAGCCGCGCGCTAATCGGATAGCCGGGCGCTTTACGGATTTGCGCGGGCCGCCCCCTCTCCGCGGTCGCCGCGCGCCGCCCGGGGTCGTTTCCGCAGGCGTCGGCCTGGGGACTGACCGGGGGCTCGGGCCGCGGGGGGTCTATCCCCGCCGCGTCGCGGCCTCGCCCGGGACTCACCTCGGGACCGCGCGCCCTGTCCGCGATCGTCGCGTCCCGGCGCTTACCTGCCAGCCTCCGGCTCTCCGGAGCGGCTCCGCCGGCCGCGCCGCCCGAAGCGGGCGCCCAGTCCCGGAGCCCCCGCCCGCCGCCCGAGCCCCACAGCCCAGGTCAGAGATGCCCGCGGGGCAAGGCCGGCCCAGGCCCCGCGCCTGCTTCCCCTTTCTCTCCGGATTCCTTTGATCCGCGGGCTCTGCGGCGCACCTCGGCTCCGGGGCTGCAGGGGTCGGCCCGTGGGGGTCCTGGAAACCGTCCCCAGCTTATCTCCTTTCATCAAGCGGCCTTGGGCGCCTTGAAACCGCGGAGCCAGTAATTGCTTTTTTCAGGAGGCCCTGTGCGGACTGGACAACAGCCAATCAGCGCCTTGTTTACACTCGGTGATTGACAGCCTGCTGGCAGCGTGCCAGCCAATCGCGGCGGTCCCGCGGGAGCGGGCGGAGGGGGGGGCGGGAAAAGGAAGGAGACAACAGAAGGCCTCGGGCTTAACCCCTTCGCGTCCCTATCGGAATGAGCCGGTGGAGAATTTCTAATTCGTGTGCATGCGTTTGTTAGCATCTAGTTTAAATATCGTGTTTTTTTTTTTAAATCCCCCAGAGGGGGAGGCAGAGATTCACGATAAGAAAGAGGAGTAAAAATAATGTACCCATCACTACTGAGACATCACCTTGGCTCCCGGAGAACAAATAGCATTTTGTTGGGAAACCAAATTCCAACAGAAATATTTATTTGGAGACTATTTTAAAAAGTGCTTTGCATCTAATAATGATGAGGATAATCGTTCAGTGGCTCTTTTTAATGGGGGAGAGAATTTAGCAGATATGCAGAAGAGTGGCATTGAAAAATACCGCGCAGGGTTTTCGCATTGTGCATATGATGGTAAACATGTTTTTAAAATCTAGTTGCAGATGAAGAAAAGGGCAATCTTTGTCTTGGCCATAAATTCCCCGATTTTCATTTTGATCAGTGCTCCGTTGCAAAGTTATGGCCGAGGGTGATAAAAATGAGAGTTGGCAGATGGATGGACAGAGAGGCAGGACCCTCTCCCTGAGGTCTGATCCGAAGGCAGGGAAAGGAGACAACAGGGCAGGTGACTCTGGGATCCTGCGCTGCCCAGGCCTTGGGCGTGGGGGCATTCCTGAGCTCGGCGGGAGCAGGCGAACCTCTCGGAGTGGTGGAAGGGCCGGCAACCCGAGGAGGCCTCTATGTCTGGAGCTCGGGCCTACTTGCGCGGGGTTCAGCCACCTGCCAGACAGATCCCAGGTATTAAAAAAACATCTGCCTTCACGGGTGTTGCTGTTTCTTCTCCCGGCCTCTGTGCACCAGAAGCCAAACGTTAGGCCTGCTGGATTAAATTAAAAAAAAAAAAAAGGAAGGAAGAAAGAAAGAAAGAAAAAGGAAAAGCCTTCCCCTATGCGCGGACACGCGCTCCCACTCGCCTTGCTCCCTCTCCCGCCCTGCGCCACCACATTCCCATTCAGCAGCAACGATCTGCGCAGAGGAGCTGCGCAGTCGCCGGGCTTGAATTAGGCGCCATCGGGCTCAGTAGTAGCCCTGCTGCTCCCTGATTGGCAGCTCTCTGGCCCGGCGCCAGCCTATTGGGAGGCCTGTTTACGCCGAATGAGTGGCACGAGCTCCCGGCCGCGGAGGGCCGCGCAGCCAATCAGCGCGCCGGCTGCTCGGGGCTGAGTGGCACGAGCTTATTAGTATGCAGGGCCCGTGGCTCGCCGCGCCGGGCTGCAGGTTTGAGAGCCGCTCTGGATGGGCTCGCTAGAGTCGTTGTTGTGGAAGCGGTGCATTTACAGTGCAACAGTCAGCACATTGAAAATACCAATAGGAATACAAAACAAAGTCACATTTACTGATTTAATTGTATTGCATTCAATTGTATCCAGGAAACAGCCTCCAGTAAGTAACTGAAATTGCTTTCATTTTTTGTTTTTGTATTTTTATTATTATTTTATTTTTTATTTTGGCTTTGGGGATTTACATTTTTTTCTTTTTAGCAAGAGAAATTCAGGGTTGCGATGTTAAGAAGTATATATCTTCCCTTTAAAAAATCCGTTATAATGTCGAGTAGGCTTTTTTTTTTTAAAAGATGGACTATATATAAGCGATTTTTTTTTCCTCTGAAAAATCTTATCGATCGGCTTAAAATTCCCCCCCGTAACGCGTCCTTGCTTTGCTCTGAGCGCTTGTTGTCTCGATCGACACCCAGCATTAAAAATAAATAACCGCGACAGGCCCGGGACCGCCAGGCTGCGTCCAGCGCGAGCTGCGCGGGTGGCTCCGGGCGGCCGTGGGCGAGGACCCGGGCGCCGCCAACGCGAGCCGGGCTCCCGCGGCACCACGGACGGATCCCGGTTGTTCGCCCCCCACCTCGCTCCCCCTCGCGAGCCGCAGCGGCTCGGCCCCGCCCGGTCGCTCGGCGGCCCTGGGAATGTGCGGGCTCGGGGAGGCTGCGGCGGCGCGGGCCGCTGGCCGGAGGGGTTTTCCGGCCGCCCTCGAGGGGCCGCGGTGGGGAGCGGTGATGTGAGTTCTTCGGATTTCGCTTTCCAGAGCGTAATTCATTGCAGAACATTTCAGAAATTCTTTTCCTGGGAGGCGGGGGTGCCGAGGACGGGGAAGGGGGACAGGAGGGCAGCGCAGCGGGGCGTTTTCGCCGCGTGCGTCCCGGGCAGCGCGCGGGGCTCGGGCCACCGTCGGCCCGGCGGGGTCTGCGGGCGAGTGCGCCCTGGGGGCGCGGGTTTCCGCGCGGCCCGGGCCCTCCGTCCTCTCCCGCGGGGGCGGGCGCGGCCGTTTCGCAGGGAGCGGGTTCTGCGGAGGCGCCCGAGCCGACCGCGCCCCGGTGCGCCCCTGGCTCTAGCCCAGCCTGCAGGCCCCACGGCGTCCGCGCGCTGCGAGACTGCGCCGCAGGGACGCGCAGAGAGGGTGCTCCGAGCCCCAGGGCGGCCGAAGCGGCGGCGCGTTGTTTTGGTCCTTCGGCTAGAAGCGAGGCAGACCCCAGGAACCCCGGATTCAGGAGCGCGCGAGCCACGCAGAGTGGGGGCGGCAGCTCTGGGGACCGAGCCCGCTCCCCCGGGGAGGAGCCCAGCGTCCCAGCGGTCCGAAGTTCGGTTCTTTCCAAACCGTGCTCGTCGCCGTTCCTCCGCCCGGAGCGAGGCCCCTGACCCCGCCGCGTTCGTTGCGTTCCCTGCTCTAGACCCGCCAGGCCCGTGGCCGCGGCCTGCGGCGGCGCTGAGGGAGGGGGCTGCAGCCCCGGCACCGGCGGGGGGCGGCTCCGCGGCTTCGGGTGCGGGCCGCGGCGGCCGCGCGTCCCCGCCCAGCGCCGTCCTCCTTCGGGGCTCCGCAGGCCCAGGGCCGCCCGCCGGCTGGCGTGGAGGCGCCGCGCGGCCTCTTCGGGAGCGAAGAGCACAAAGGGAAGTCCCTCCTGCCCCGTAGGAATCGCAGCTGCAGGGGCGGGCGACCGTCCTCGCGCCCTCAGGGTGCGTAGCGAGTCTGGCGGGACCGTGAGCCCGCGACCCGGCCGCGGGGCGCGCGAGACTGAGACCGCTGCGCGCGGCCGAGCCCGCATCCCGAGAATCGCTAGCTGCTCGCGTCGCAGTCCCCTGCGGGAAGAAAGGACCCATGAACAAAAGCTTAGCGCGCACGAGTCCCCGGAGGCCGCCGGCAAGCCTCGCGCCCCCGCGGGCGCAGTCCCTGCCCTCGGCGCCTTTGAAGCCGCAGGTTCCAGACCTCCCTCTCCTCCTTCTCTGTCTTTGTCCCTCCCCGAGACCCCCGGCCCGGGCCGCCCCTCCCCTGACCCGGCGCCGGCAGCCCGCTCGCCGGCGCTGCCCTGGCCCTGGAGGCGCGGCGCTCGCTTTGCAGGCCCGCGCGGCGGCGAGCCGGTTTGTTTGTTAGACCCGGGCAGAGAGCCGGCGATCCCTGGAGGCGAGGGAACCCCAAACCCCTTTGTATGAAATTGAGAGACAAAGAGAACTCTTTGTGCAGGTCCCATTTATTTACAATGCGAAAGTTCTCCGGATAAATATGGAGAAAAGCTTATCAGCTGAGCAAATATGTGTTCACTTAATACATTATGTTTTCGGTTATAGATTAAATCAAACACAAAATAGTCTGCAAATAAGACGTTGTAGAGCCCGTAGCGCTCGACACGGCCGTCTAAACTGGTGTTCGCGGCCTGGAGAGCATCCTAGTGGCTGTGCTGCCACGGCGGGACGGCAGGAAGGCAGGAGCCGGGCTTTCCGCGGGGTTCGCCAGCGAGAGTACCGAGCCTGCCCCTGTCCCTTCGGCGGGAGCTGACACCGAACGCCGAAACAATGCAGATTGAGGAAGACGAGGGGAAATATGCAAAGTGAAAGCGGTCCACGCGCGCGCCTGGTCGTGCAGTTTCTGTCGCCGGGTCCGTGTTTCCCCACTCGGCCTCCCAGTGCACTCCCCTGGCCGCGTGGGGGTGGAAGGAAGGGAGGCGGGGGTGTTTTTAAGTGGCTTTGCCGGGAGGGGGAAACCCAGGGCTGAGTCCCGGGGTCTGCTGGGCCCTGAGCTGGGGCGAAGGTTGAGCGGGGCCGGGCCGACTCCCCGCGGCCGGAGGGCTGAGCCGGCCGCCGCAGACCCCCGCGTGCCCGGGCTGCGCGGCCGCTCGGAGACCGACTGGGCTCGGCGACCCGGGGCAGGCGCTGCAGGGAGGAATTCTGTGGCCGATTCGGGGCGCCAAGAGAGAACACTTTCTGACTCTCAAAGCATCCCCCACCCTACCCCACCCCCGCCCAAAAGTCCCCAGTCCGCAGAGGAAGATCCTGGGCGAATTTGATTGGGGGGGCGGGGTAATTGTTCCAGCCTAGCCGGGAAGCTCCCGGCTCGGGGACCGCAGGCCGGGCACTGCGGCGTGGCCGCCCAGGTGACACCGGCGGCGGACGCAGACTCCTGGGACACTGGAGAGCTGCCCCGGGTCCCGGCTCGGTGCTGGGGGTGGGGGCCTTGTCGGGGGCGGCGGGTTCTAAAGAATGGGCCGAAAGACGCATGGGGGGATGGGAACAGGGGAGAAAGGAAGGTTATAAAAAAAAAAAACAACTCTTGAGTTACAATCAATAAAATTACTCGCTTAATTAGCATGGTTATTCGGTTAAGCGGAATGTAGTAAAAGCTGGACCTCGGAATAAGGGGGGATAGGAAAAAGGCGAGCGTGGACCTCAGGCCTTTTCCTCCGAGACACCTCTGGGCAGCGGGGGAGGGGAGGGGGTGTGCGTGTGAGTGTGTGTGTCTGTGTGTGTGTGCGTGATGGCTTCGCAGATTTGGGTTTTTATCACCCAGCGGAGCCAGCCCTTTTGCCGCGGCGGCCTCGCCGCAGGGACCTGCGGAGACGCGAAGGGGAAGCGGCGAGCGCTGCAGCCGGGTTCCCTCAGGCTCTTCGGGGCCGAGTGCGGCCGGGACGGTGCGTCTGCGCGCGGGGTCCAGGCGGCCCGGGTGGCCCGGCGCGCGCGCAAGCGGCGGGAGACGCGCGGACTGCCCCGGGTCCGGCCGGCGGGCGGGGCGAGGACCCCCCCCCCCCCCAGACGAGCCAAGCCCCCAGAGTCACCGAGTCTCTTCTGCTTGCCTCCGCAGACTATGGACCTGAACGGCGGCCGCCGGCTCGGCGCGCGGCTGCCCGCCGAGGAGCCCAGTCCGCCGGCGTGCTGACCCGCCCGCCAACCCGCCGCTGACCCCGGACGCCGCCTCCTCCGCGCCGCCCGCGCGCCGCCCGCGCGCGCCGAGCCGCCCCGGGGCCCCGGCCGCGCTGCTCCCCGGAGGCGGCGGCGGGCCGGGGCCGGGGCCGGGGCCCGGCATGGATGGCCGCGACTTCGCGCCGCCGCCGCATCTGCTGTCGGAGCGCGGGAGCCTGGGCCACCGCAGCGCCGCCGCCGCGCGCCTTGCCCCCGCCGGGCCGGCCGCGCAGCCCCCCGCTCACTTCCAGCCCGGAAAGTACTTCCCGTCGCCGCTGCCCATGGCTTCGCACACAGGTCAGTGCCGGCCGGGGCGGGCGCGGGAGAGGAGGCCCAGCCGAGAGGCGGGCACGGTCCGGGGGAAACGGGCGCGCGCCCCTCCTCTCCATGGAGCCTTCCCGGGGCAGCTTCGCTTTCATTTCCCCGCCGGGGCCGCGGTGGCGGGGCCCCGAGCCGCCTCGCCGCGGTTTAGAGCGGCCTTGCCGGGGTCCCCAGGGTCTCGGAGGGCAGCCCCGGAGCGGGCTAAAAATAAAGCCTTCCCCTCCTGCCCCCTCCCCCACCCCTTCCTGCAGAAAAACCAAACTCCCCCGGAAACCTCGTTTCTGCATTCTGCATTCACATCCTTGAGACATTCCGGGGCCGGGACAACGAGGCACTTTCTGCGGGAACAAAACGGCTGTTGTGCCTGGGGGCGGGGGGCGCCGCGGCCGGCGGATTAGGGCGGTGTGCGCGCGGGGTGCGCGCTAATAGGGACTGCTGGTGTAAGACGAGCAAATCCTGTTTCTATATAAAGCCTTGAAGTGTCAGGGTGAGAATGGGTTTGCAGGGGCTGCCTGGGCTTTAACAAGTGCGTCCGGTATCCTGCTAAAGCCGGACAGAGCGTGGCTGCAACGCGGCCGAGGCTCGCGGCCCGCCGCCCCGGGGGAGCGCAGCGCGGGGCGCCTGCCTGGCTGGGGGCGGCGCGAGGCCGCCTCGGCGTTTCGGTGCAGGCGAGTGCGCGGCGAATTTGCTCCAAGAGGAGTGAACCGGCCTGGCCTGCGTTCCCGTCCTGGAGGATCCCCTTCCGCGGAGCGTTGCTCCTGGGCAGGGCTGACCCAGGCCTCCCGAGCGGCCCTCGCCCCTCCGGGGCGGCTCTCATGTTACCGTTGAGGAAGGTCAGGGGAGAGGCAGCGGGGAGCCCAGGGGCGGCTACCTCGAGGAGACCCTGGAGGTCACCGGCCTTAGCCCGCAGAGTTTGCAGGAGTAAGGTTTGGGGCTTGGTGTGGGGGCCTGCCGGTCAGGCTTGAAGGCTGGCTTGCTTTTGTTTACAGTTTGTTCTAAACATCGGAAATGCTGTTTGCCGCTTTTTTGGGTTTGTTTGTTAATTTGGCAGTAACAGTTATTATTGCTAGCTTGATGAACTGTGAATACTAATAAAATTATATCTGCTTTAATGGGATTACAATTAGTGTGTGGATTAAAACGGATGGAAGACTCGGGCTAGAAGGGAAAATGTCAGAAGGGAGGGCAGTCAAAGAAAAACATAAATTTCCTAAAAAGAAAAAAATATGCAAAATTCCTTAATTACTAATGGGCTTTTAGCATGTACAACACGGAGAGGTTCAGAAAGTTAGATGGAGGCGGGAGCAGAGGGGCTGGGCTCCCAGGCGTCCTGTACTCAGCCCCGGGTGAGGGGCCTCCGCGAGGCTGCCCTTCTTCAGCTCTTTCTTGCTGTTCCTCTTTCTGTCCTTTTCTTTTCTCCTCTCTAGATTTATAACTTGAAAGAGGAAACGTACTTGCTTGGGAAATTGGTGATTTAAAAATACCTGTGCTGTCCCTGGAGTTAGTGACTCTGCTGCCTCCGGTTTGGAGGTGGTGCTCACCCAGAGCAGCCTACATTGGGGGGCTGCGGCGCGGGGCTCATGCTGGCCACTGGGATGGTGTAGCCTCTCTGCCAGCCCCTTTTCTCGGCTGCAGGCTTGCAGCCCTGCTGAGGGTGGGAAGGCTGAGCCTGCAGGTTGGGGGATGGGGAGGGAGGAGCTGCAACCTCCCCCCATGCCAGCGCTGTGCCTGCTAGCAGGGCAGGTAGGAGCATCACCGCCAGAAACGGAGGGTCTGGAAGGGCGCCTGATGCCTAGGCTTCCCCCAGGCTATCCCACTCTGGGGAGGCCCAAGCAGGTGGGATTCCCCATCCATTCAGGTCACGGCTGCCTCCCCGGTCCCCACTCCCAAACCTGCAGCCTAGCCTAGGTCTTGGTCAGCCGCCATGTCCTTTTTCTGCTGTTTCTGCCAGATGCAGGCATCACCAGGTCAGGTGGGAATGTGGTCGGGGTGGCCCGGACCATTGTCTTGATCTTTCCAAGTTTGACCACGTGGTTCTTGGAGCAGAGGCCATGCTGGGTTTGGAGATCCCGGGTGGGCCCTGGCCTGGTCTGTGTCCTTGACCTAGACCCAGCCCTCCTCCCCATATGCAGGGTGCTCCAGAGGGCGCTGGAGGTCCCCAGGGCATCCTCCGAGGGGGGCTGAAGGGCCACGTGTTCCCTGTTCCTGGAGGCCATTTCCACCCCCTGGGGGACCAGAGTGCTATTGTGTTTGGAGGTGTCCGACCCATTAGTGACGGAAAGGCTGGCCCGAATGGGCGTCCAGTGAGAAATGTCTGCCGCTGAAAGCCTTTTGAAATTGCTGAAAGCCAGAAGATTGTATTGGTTTTTAAAATTTAGCTACATCTTTTTTTTAAAGGAATTATACCCCAGATCACTTTGCTTTGGTCTGTATCTATGTATGATCTAGTTTAGAAAGAAAAAAAGTATAATTAAGTTAAAAACGTTTTTTTCCCCATTTGTGTGCGGATTTCCAAATGGCTAGTTTGGCGGACTTTCTTCCCATTTCCGCAGATGGCCTCCGATCCTCAGGCCGGACCAGGCTGGCCGCAGCCTAGCCGCCCCTCCCTGCCCGCACTGCTCCGACTGCCCTCAAAAGGAAAATTGCCCTGAAGCTCCTTCCTATGTGTCCAGGTCTAACCGGGAGTGGGGTCCAGCCACCAAGGATGGAGTCCCAGCTTCCCAAGACTCATTATCCCCGGCACGGCCCCGCGGGGCTGAGTCAAGGGGCTCCCTGTCTCCCCCCACCTCCCCCCCCCCGCCCCCGCCTGCCTGTGCTGCCCCACCCAGTGCTTTCAAGATGTCAGCTTGAGGACCCTGATGGGACGTTGGGCTCCAGGGTTTCTTCTATTGTTTTTCTAAAAATGAAAGTGCTGGTAGCTTTACAATCGGCCTGTAGGGTTTTATGGTAAAGTGCTGTTCCAGTAACCTTGTCACCAAAAGGTGCAATTAAAATGTTTGGAATCATTATTTTTAGTGCAATGTTAGATTTTGTCTCTAATACAGATGGTCCAGAGGCAAAGCTGTGAAGTCTAGGGGAAAAAAAAAAAAAAAAGAAAATCAACAACGCATCAACCCAAGATTTTCCATCAGCACTACCGCCTGGAGCGGTTGGGGACCGCGCCTCTCCCGGCTCCTTTCAAAAAGAGGCGGCGCGGCCTGGGAGAAGCCGGTCCCCACCCCCTCTTCCGGCCGGGTCAGCGCCTGTCCTCCATCCTTCTCTGTCCACCCCCCGCCTTGGGCTGAGCCTCCAAGAACCACCGGGCCTCTGCCCAAGACAGGCGGAGGTGCCGATTTCCGCAGTCTGGCTGTGGGTTCGGTTTTCCTCTCTGCCTCTTCTCTTGTCTCTTTCGGGGTGTAGACGGCCCGGCCTGGAGGCCAGGGGCCGCGGGGAGGGGGGCGTTGGGAATAAACAGGGCGGCAGCAGGTCCCTTCTGTCAGGAGGTCGGCAGACTCCTTCCCTGCTTAAAGGCGTTTCGGATTGCCAACCTTGAAAAGAAAGAAAGCAAAACGCACTAGAGGAAGAAAGATAATTTCCTAGTGTGAAAAGACCCCATCAAAGGTTCCCCCTCCCTCATCATGTGATATTTTTTTGTAAGGAAAAAAATACATTTTCGTAAATACCTCATTAACTCAATGACACGATGGTGTTTCTGCAACAGTTACCAACATTAAGTAGGTGTGAAAAGAGTTACTTTCTGAAGACTCTACCCATCCTGCTTGGGAGGTGACAGAACCAGACATCAAAGCGGGCCGCCCCGCTGCAGAGCCCCGGGGATCCGGCGGCCGCGTAGACCAGCCCGGCCACAGCGGCCCTGCCCGCCCCTCCGAAGCCATTTTTGGAATGTGGGTTTTTTCTCAGTGGGGCTTGCGCTGCCCATGTCTGATTATTGCCTATAAGGATCTTCCTATAGGAATATCCAGGTCACGTGAGTAATAAAACAAATTAGCCAGCGAGGCAGGGAGCGGCCTCGTACAGATAGCACATCTCCCCAGGAAAACACACGCACCCCAAACGCTGCCCGGTTATTCTTAGAAATCTCCCTCCTCTGCCTCGAGCCTGGGTTCAGCAGCCCGCACAGACAGGACCGAACGCATAGGAGTCTGTTAGAATAACATGGATGAGGCTAAAAATACCCCTCAGAAACACACATAAAAAAGCCAAATCCAACAACAGAACGAGCTAAAAATATTCCAGGCTTTGGCAAAGAGCACAGAGTTAAATAAATTATACAAGAGCCATTCATGGGAGCAAGTCGACTTTCTCTCTTACGGGAACTTGGTTCAAGCTAATAAAAATAATAATTTACTGGCCACTGAGCTTTGCATGAGTTTAAATTTAATTGGTGGGGTTTCTGGCGTTTGTCACTTCTTGGCGATTATTAGTGGCTTGCCCTGGCCTGGGGCGGGGTGGGGAGGGGGCACCGGGCCTGGGGTCCCTGGAAGCACAGGATGGCCTCTCCTCTGGAGGACGGCCTGGGTGCAAGGGCACGATGGCCCCCGGAGGCCAGGCGGAAGGAGGAGGGAGGTTGGAGGGCTGGGGGGGGGGCGGTCAGGGGAGGCAGAAAGGAGATGGGCTAGGTGCGGCTGTTTTAATTTGATAAACGATCGTACACCTTTAAGAGTGTGTTTTAACAATCAAGATACACTCCAGCAAGTTGATAGGATGTTCGCTGTCAACTTACATATGTCATCAGAGCGGGCTGTGAGCATAAATAACGCAGAGTGTGCGGCAGCCTCGGCGGGCACGGGCAGGTAGCACCCCTGTCCCCTGGCTGGCGCTTCTCTCTCCTGGTGCCTGGGGTCAGTGGGCACAGGAGGATAGGAGTAGGGGGGACACGTTGGTGGAGGTCTTTCCTCTTCAGGGAGGTCTCGGGTCTCCCCGCCAAAATAAGAGTTCGGTCGTCTTGCTAGAGAAGCCTTGCGGGAGGACCTGAGGCTGGTGACTTTGGGCAGCAGATGTCTACATTCAGCCACTTTAGGAATGTCAAATTTGCACCCAGGGATTAGGGTCCGAGTAATCCCCTTTGGTCTCTTCTCTTTCTCCGTTGTTCCTTAGAGGACCGCCCCTGGAAATCCCTGCTGGCTCTCCTAACCCCTAAAAGACTACACTTCCCAGGATGCCCCTGGTCCAGCTCTGGGGTGGGGGTGGTTCCCAGGCACTGAGAGTTCAGCCAGTGCCACTGAGAATGAGTGCTTTCCAGGAGGGCAGAGAGGGTCCTTGGTCACCACCCCCCTGGATCCCCCCTTGCTTGCCTCCTGGAAGAGGCTTCTGGGCCCCGGCAGTGGGCAGCTGCCCCGAAACCTTGGACCTGCATGGCCGCTATCTTGACTGGTGTGACCAGAGTCCCTGGGGATTCCCACCAGTGCCCCTCCCCATTTCAGCCCACGCCTCGTGCCTCCCTTCGGCGTGGCCTTCTCAGAGGGGCCCTGGTCTCCTCCTCGAGGACTGGTGTGGAAGGGATGCCGGGTTCCCTGCCTGGCCCCCAGGCTGGTCTCTGTCCTGGAGTCCCACGAGAACACCCTTCATAGCCTTTGGCGTGGCGCCTTCTCCCAGTCTCAAGTCCTCAGTCCTTGCCCAAGCCAGGCGGGTTTGCGCGCAGCCTGGGAGCGACGTCTGGCAGAAACCGTCCCCCCAGGACAGATGCCCTGGGCTTCTAGGACGGCCCGGCTCATGATCACCTGTCCAAAGAAGGTTCTCAAACTGGCTGCCACCTGCAGCCCCCTGGAGAGGGGGCCTGTCCCAGGTGCCCCTTGGAGACAGCCTGCCCCCTGCCAGGTCCCCCCACTGCGATGTCCTCCTGCGTCACCCCATTGCTTTCTCCATGCGTGACTTCAGAGTGGCAGGAAGCACAGGGCGCACCCCCTTTGGCAGATAGGCCGTGTGTTCTGATGGCCCCCCAGCCCGCAGCCCGCTCGGCCACCAGGAAGCCGCTCCCGGGTGCCCCAGCCCCCACTAATCTCTGGGGCCTCCTTTATCATCCCAGAGACTGGGCGGCAGTGAGGGGATCGCCACAAAATCCAAGCCTGCTCACAGCGTCCCGAACACGTCCCACCAGCCCCGCCAAGAAGGGGGGGCTGCCGCTCCACCGTGACTCTGACGTTCTCACGGGGTAATACACCGCTTGGATCCCGCAGGTCTGTGGGACAGCCGGCTGCCTCTGTTTGTTGTCATATACGATATGGGTGCGTCCTGCGGCCCTTGAGCAGCTGCCACCAGAGGCCCCAGCTACCCTGGGGGGGGGTGGGGGAGGGTCGCTGGAGGAGCCGCGTGGGCCCGGCGGGGAGGCGTCCAGCACTCGTGCTGGGAGCCAGGGGCTGGCATCCCAGGGCCGAGGGCCGCCGCCGCAGCTGTCTGGGTGATTAGGTTCCAGATGGATTCAGCCAGGAAGCGGTTTTTTCACTCTGACCTGGGCTGGGGAGAGGAGGAGAAGGGAACAAACAGGTGGGTTGGGTTCCCTCCCCCCTCTCCTCCTCTCCCCTCCCTGGCCCCCCAACAAAGAGTCCAATGTCTTTAGATGCAAAGGCTTTTGAGGCTCGGTGGGGGGAGGGAGACCCACTGTGTGCCTGGAACTGAAAGGAAAGAGGAAGCAGCCCCTCCCCCTCCCTAGGGCAGGAACTTGGTTTTCCACTGGAAATATCCAGAAATGGGGGAGGGGCGGAGAGGACCCCTGTGCTGCCCATAGAAGCCTCTAAGCAGCTAGCTGGGATCCCTGAGGGCGGCCTGGGAGCAGCGCCCTGTTGGGGCATCCCGCCAAGAACGAGAGTCCCAGGGTGAATTACGTCAGGACTATACTGCCGGGGCCATCTTCCCGGGAGGGCAAGTCATGGCTGGGTCCCTCTGCGGGTTCCTCAGGGAAGCCAGGGGCTTTCCTCCTGGGCACAGCCACAGGCGGCTCGGGGAGTGGGCAGCGGGGTGGCCCGTCCTTCGCGGAGGAGGGTGTACTGGAGCCCAGCTGGGCAGGGGTGAGAAGAAGGCCCGCTAGGGACAGCTGGACAGGAGACCCGAGCAGCGGAGCCCAGGGTGGGGACGCAGTGGTGGGAGTGGGAGGGGGCTGGGCCAGCGCTGCCTGCCTGGCACCCGTCCACCGCAGGACGGGCTCCACCTCGGGCACCGACGACAGCCCCTGCCTCCTGGCACAGCCCCCATCCCCTCTGTGGGCAGAGGTGGAGGCCCACCCCGCAGACTCCGACGGGGGCACTGGTGCATCTCCTGGCCGAGCTCACGTGTGCCCCCGTGCGTGGACGCAGGTCGCCTCCCGCTCACCCGTGCTCTCGTCGCCGGACAGGCCTTCACGCTCACACACAAGCAGCCTTCCAGGAATCCGATTCCGGCGCCCCTGGGAGAGCCAGCTGTCCGGTGACCTGAGTGCCTGCTGGTGCCACTTCCTGCCACCTGCTCTGTCCTTGAGGTCCTGGGCCCCCGGCAGGGTGGAGCCCACTTGGGGCCCTTGCTGCGCGGCTGGGCCCTGGGGAGCCGCGGACCATGCTTTAGCCCTTCTGTGCCTCTCCCACCGCGGCCCCGCGGAGACCCCCACTCCCCTTGCCAGAAGGGCTTCCCGTACGGAGTCCCCACCGTTCTTAGCACTCCCCGTCTGTGCCCAGCCACCCACGGGCTCTGGCCCCTTCAGGAGCTAGCCTGCAGCCAGGTCTCCAGGGGGCCGCGGACACAGCCGCCCGTGCCCAGACCTTGTCACAGGCTCGGCGCTGCAGCTGGCCCCACCGGGTCCGGGCCTCACCCACTCTCAGAGCCTCCCGGTGATCCTGCCGTGCGGCTCTACCTGGGCCCCCCCAGCCCTGAACGTGCCACGTTCTGCCCAGACTCCCCCTCTCCCTCTCAGGGGGGCCTCCCTGGGCCTCTGGCCCATCTCCCGTCCCACGGGCTGCACGGCCTCCCGGCCCTGACCTCCTGGGTGCCCTGTGCCCCCAGGCCAGCAGCGGGTTCTGCCCAGCTCCCCGGACCAGTGCTGGTCGAGTTGGAGCCCTTCCCCATGGGGCTGCAGAGTTCTAAGTCTGGGGTGTCCTCCATCCCTTCCTTTCTGCCGGAGCTGGGCCACCCAGGACCGTGGGGGCCCCCAGGTGGGGGTGCACTTGGGGAGCATGCGTGTGTCTGTGGATACAAGGAGAGCCTCGTCCGGGTTTTCTCCTGCAGTTTCACTCCCACATTGGAGAAGAGGGAAGATAAGGACCGTCTCTGGGAGAACGCAGTTAAGGGGAGGGGGTGGGGGACGCGCCAGGGTCCGCATTGACCCTTGGTCTCTTCACTAAAAACCAAGGTGCCCTGCCCGCCTACCTGAGCATGACATGGAGACGTGCATGCTGGCAGTGCCCTCTGCGTGTCCCCAGCCTGTGTGCACACCTCCCGGGGGCCAGGTCAGCTTCTCACCTTCCAGAAGCATTCTTCTGTCATTGGCAGAGGCCCCCAAGCTGTGTGTGCCACGTTTTAAAAGGTACGAGCACTAAACAGATGGACAGAGGAAGCTGTCCCCCTGTTAGTGTCACACCTGGCGGCGGGGGTTGGGGGTAGAGACCAGAGGCTTCACCTGATCCCTAGGGCACTGGTGAGTGATAAGGGATGCTGGGGAGGGCTGTCGCTCTCCTTCCTGGTGGCTGTGGGCGGCTGCCCAGGTGGTGGACTTGCGTGTGGTGGGGGCCACCAACCAAAGGAAAAGGAGGGCGCAGTGGAGACACGGGAGCTGGGAGAAGGCGGCTGTGGTTCTGTCTCCTTGCCCTGCACGGCATCTCCATCCCAGGCAGGCGAACCTTCACACGGTGCCACTTTGCTCTCTGGACCTTGGCGCCTGGCCTGGGAGGTGTGTATGGCGGGAATGGCCGTGTCCAGGCCTTCTGACTGCTGATCGCCCTTGCTCTGTCCCTTAGGAGCCCATCAGAGCTGGCTGGACATACACACTTGTACACACCCTGGCCCCAGGATGTGCCCAGAGGCCTGGAGAGAAAGTGACCAGTGCCTGTGTCTTGCAGGAGGGGCTGCCTCCCTGGGGACAGTCAGAGAGGCACATGGGGCACCTCCTGGGGGACCCCCTTCATGGGTCCCAGTCCCCCAGCTTCCTGTGGTGTCTGTCTAGAGGGCCTGGGGTCTTGAGCACAGAGGTAGAAAGCGGCACCCAGCTTTGGGGTCCTGCCATCCTTCCCCTGGCTGGCTTCTGCTTCCAGCGGCTGTCGCACGGGGCGCATCAGATGTGTCTGGGCTTTGTGGCCACAGGGTTTGACATCATAGGGCTGGAGGTGGAGATGCTGGGTCTGGGCAGGGCGGCCTGTGAGTTTGGGAGCCCCATAGATAGGGGTGCTGAGCACGTGTCTGGAGATCACAGGGAGCCGACCAAGGCCAGAGGCAGGATGGCCCATGGGAACTTAAGGTTTTTCTTTCTTTCTTCCTTTTTTTTTTTTTTTTTAAGATTTTATTTATTTACTTGACAGATAGAGATCACAAGCAGGCAGAGAGGCAGGCAGAGAGAGAAAGGGAAGCAGGCTCCCTGCCGAGCAGAGAGCCTGATGCGGGGCTCGATCCCAGGACCCTGGGATTATGACCTGAGCCGAAGACAGAGGCTTTTTAACCCACTGAGCCACCCAGGCGCCCGGCCCGTGGGAACTTTAGGCCGACGGCCCGGGGCAGGTCCCTGGGTGGGTCCGTGAGGAAGAATGCTTCTGTGAGCTTCTCTTTTACCATCACTTCTCTAATGTAATTTCTCTGTCTGAGCGGGAAGAGATGCTAGTCATATGGGGGCCAGGACTCCACCTTGAGCCGAGAGTGGGCCTGGGGTCTCTCCCTTCCCTACGCACCTGTCCCCGGCCCGCCCTCCTTGTCCTCAGCCCCCGAACCCTCCCCCACTGTAGATGTGCCCTGCAGCCTCCTCTCTGCTCCCCCTTTTCCATACCCCCAAACCCTGACCCCAGACTGACACCTGTACCCAGCCCTGTGGTTTGGGCCAATGAGAGTGAGGCTCAGTGAGGACAGGAGCTAGGGAGACCCCCAGGGAGGAAGTCGGGGGTTAACCACCGGCTTGCGCATGGGGACGGTCACCTACCCGCGGCGGGCGGGCTCCTCACGGAGTACAGGCGGCCTGGAAACTGAGGTCAGCGCTGGCCTCCCTTTCTCCTTCCTCCCTTCCTTCCTTCCCTCCATCCCCCTGTCCTCGGGCTCTCCATGGGCAGCCCTAGAGCCGAGCCTGTCTGTTGACCTAACCTGGGCGCATCTGCTGGGAGGCCCCGGTGGGTGGCCGGCCACCCTGACCCAGGCGTGTGGTGGCCCCAGGGGCGGTGGGTGGAAGATGTGTGTCCTCTGGAGACATCTCCCACTCCCCTTCCCCTCCACTGCCCACCTGCCCCCGAGGGAGCCCCGAGCTTCACGTGGTTTCTGGGCCTTCCTACTCCCCCTCTGCCCTGCGGACCCTCCACCAGCCTGAGCATCTCACTGAGGTCCTTCCCACAATCCTCCTCCCACAGTCCTGCTTCCCGCCCAGCCCCCTGCTCCTGCCTTCCCTGCCCCCCCCATAACCCTTGCCCATGCACTCAGCAGGGCACCAGCCCAGATGCCGCCTCCCCAGCACTCTCCAGGGCGCTGGTGGCCCCCAGGCGGCGGGTTCGGGACCGGGCCTGGACGTGACTATGGTGAGGGCAGAACTGGGGCTCCCACCTGCTTTTTGGCCTAAGCAGTGGCACCTTGTAGGAGGGTGACAGCAGATCCCTTCGTCCCTGGCCAGGGTGCACAGGAGGGAGTGGGAAGGAGCTGGCCTCTGAGCCTGCGGGACAGCCATCTTGCCCACTCAGCCTGCTGTGTACCCCGGCCACCCCGGCCAGCGGGTCACTCGTGGGCACTTTGCCTGAAGCCAGTCCCCTTTTTGAGACTTTTTGCATCCCTTTGGGCCTCCTAAAAATAAGCTTTTAATTTATTTTAAATTAACATTAGAATTAATTCTAAATTAAATTGTAATGCATCTTTAGGCCAGCTCTTTAAAAAGTCCTTAATGTGTGTGAATACAGAAAAGATTGGGAAAAGTTGGGAAGACGTTCATGAGACTGTCCCATCCTTCATAACCTGTTGTAGGTTTGATGGCATTTTAAATACCCAGCAGGAATCCGGAAAGATTAAGTCTGAAGGGTCCTCGAGTGGGAGGTGGGCAGACGGTGGGCAGACGGTCCTTAGAATGTCAGACGCAAAGGGGGGGGGCCAGGACGCGACCCCATGCAGGGGCCTCTGTGGCTCCTGGTGCCTGCAGGGATCAAGGGCTGAGGTGACCTTGGGCTTGGCTTGAAGGGAAGCTGGGGGGCACCTGTGTGTCTGTATTGCCGGGGTCAGGAGGTGGCCGTCCAGCCAAGATGGGGCTGGGGGAACTTCCCACGTAGACCCGGATGTCAGGCTTTTCTGCAGAAGCAGATCTGTACCCTGAGTTGCCGACTCCCCTCCTGATCCTTCCTGAAGTTTCCTTCTTTGCCCTGGGCTCCCCTGTAAATGTAGCAGCACCTCTCCCTGCCCAGGTTCTGTGGCTTCTCTATGCGTTAGTGAGCTATTGCTGTGTAACAGATCATCCCCAACTTGGCGGCTTAACACAGCCAACACGATTGCCTCGTACTCCCTGGGGGTCAGGAATCGGAGTCAAGGTGGCAGCCAGGGCTGTGGGCATCTCAGGGCTCAGCGGTTGGGGGGTCCCCTTCCAAGCTCCCCTGCGTGGCTGCCACAGGTCTCAGTTCCTTACTGGGGCCGGCTTGGGACAACGGTTCTGTAGAAGTAAGTCTAATCTCTCCCACGCCCAGGGGAGGGATTGCATAAAGGACCCCTCCTGAAGCAGTCACGGCCCCGGAGGCCCTGGGGATTGTCCCCTTGTTCCCCCCACCCTCCCGGGCTCCCTGCATGGGACCTGGCCCAGCCTCTCAGCCTCTGTCCCCTCTTGTCCAGCTCAGCCCCCTCCTTGCTCTGCAACTCTGTCATCACTTCCTCACGGTGACCCCTCCCTGGTCTGTCCCCTCCAGAAGCCTGCTGCCTGCTCTGTAGAGGACCCAGACCAAGGGGACCTGCTCCTCTGCAGGCGGGGCATGTTGTCCTCTGACCACCTGTGCAATGTCTGCTTCAAGACATGCCACTGCGGGGCGCCTGGGTGGCTCAGTGGGTTAAACTGCTGCCTTCGGCTCAGGTCATGATCTCGGAGTACTGGGATCGAGCCCCGCATCGGGCTCTCTGCTCAGGGGGGAGCCTGCTTCCTCCTCTCTCTCTGCCTGCCTCTCTGCCTGCTTGTGATCTCTCTGTCAAATAAATAAATAAAATCTTAAAAAAAAAAAAAAAAAAGACATGCCACTGGCAGTCCTTCGACTCGGCCTCAAAATGGCCTCAAGGATGGTGCAGGTCACTGAGAGATCCAAGGGCCATTGTCAGAGGCCAGGGTGCCTGGCCTGTGGTTTCCTCAGCTTCCAGGCTGGGCCGCGGTGGGGCTGGGTGACCCCGTGCATGGCGGGTGCTCTCCATAATTGTTTGTCTAGAGAATGACCTGGGCTAGAGTTTCCGTGTCCGGACGGAGCCCACGCTCCAGGCTGTGGCTTGGGTGACAGGGACGTGGCCTGGTGAGGTCTGGGCAGCACTCTTCACTGCTCTTAAGCCAGGTGCCTGCCCGGGGAGGTCAGTAGGTGCCCTGGGCTTACCTGCTCCTGCCCCTGCCCCTGGGAGCCAGTGCAGGTCGGGGCAGACCCTGGGAACCTCGCCAGGCCCTGCGTCCCTCTGAGGCTGCGTGTGAGGTGCCCTTTGGGGCCTTGTCCTGTCCGGGCCGCCCAGCACAAAGCCCCTTCCCTCCTCTGATTGTGTTGCACACAACACTTGCTCAGAGCTCAGGCTGTGAGTTGGGCTGAGGGGATCAGTCCTTAGGCTCAGGGACAAGTCCCCCGGGGCTGACGGGGTCCTAGTGACAAAGCTCAGTGAGACCACTTGCTTGCCCTGAGGTCACACTGGGAGCATGCGGGAGCACAGGGCTCGGGGCTGGAAGCCCAGGGCTGGTTCTCTGCCCCCATGCCTCCCGCCCTGGCCGCTGCAGGCCCCAGGCCTCCGGGATCCAGGGAGCGTAGGGCTGGACGCTGAGGTGGGAGCTGCAGGGGGCACTGCTGAGCCTTCCCTGGGGGGAGGGGATTCCTGCTGGGCTCCCCCAGTCATGGGCCCCCAGGGGCTCCCCTGGGCTGGCCGTCAATCCGGCCAAATTCTGGAAGCCACCCTTCCCGCCTCAGGGCTGCTCCTCTTCCAGGGGGTCTCGGATCCAGGGTCCGCTGTCCCCCACCCCAGAGCTGCTCTTCTTGCCTTCTAGAGTCCCGGGAAACACCATAGTTTCACCTCTGAGAAGTGAGGTTTCCCTTCTCCTTCGGCTTGCTGTTTCTAGAGCTGAGAATTCCTTATCTCTGTACTTCTAGAAGAAGCTGGAAGGATGCGGACAGCCCACAGGGCACACCCCATCCCGCACCTGCCAAACTGCCCTGCGAGCACCATGGGCCGAGCACTGTGGGCTGAGCACTATAGGCTGAGCACCAAGGGCCAAGCACCATGGGCCGAGCACTGTACACCCAGCACCACAGGCTGAGCACTGTGCACGGGGCCAGGTCTGTGCCTCCTGCCAGGAGCCAGGAGCAGCCCCAGGGGGAGCCAGGCCTTTTCCTGCTTCTGGCCCTGGGGACTGAGAGACAGTGGGGAGGGCTGGCCCTTCCGAAGTTCGGGCTCCCTGGAGGTCTGTGCCAGGAGAGGCCCAGGCCCCGGGTGGCTCGGCCCGCCTCTCTGTTGGGAGTGTCGGGTGTGGGTATGCTGGGCTGGCCAAGATCCAGTCTCCCTCCCGGGGCCCCTTGGGGATTTGGTCGCACTCAGTGGCTGGGGGGCCAGTCACCTTGGCTCTCTTGGCAGGACACCCCCAGGCCTTCACGCGGCCGAGAGCACAGGCTTGGCAGGCCTCCCCGGGTCCTCTTCCTCTGCCCGCACCTCCCCCCACACCGCCCCTGCACGGCGATGCAATCTTGCTGAGAAATACAGTATTTTTCGCTAATCAGACCCCCACCCTTTCCCCATCGCCTCCCTGACCCTCGTGTCTCACACCCCACAGAGCATTTGCCGGGGCTCACGTGCTCATCAGGACTTCCCTCCGCATCCCCAGTCTCTCCTGTTTGTGGCTTTTGCCCTGGGGTGCTCCCTGGCTCTCTGCCCTTCCCGCTGGTCTCCCCTCCTTCAGGGCCCCCCTACCCGGCCGAGAGCAGACTCCTGTGGCTGAGAGGCCCCCCCTCCTGAGCCGGTCCCCTGTCAGGACCCACGGGGGACTGGTGCCGACGAGGCCGGAGGCAGGACCAGCTTCCCCGGGGGGCTGGAGTCAGACGGCCTCACCCTAGAGTCCCTCTGGCCACCCGCCTTGCCCGCACCCCGTGCTCGCTGGGGCACCCGGGTCAGCCCGTTGCTGTTGCTTTGTTCTCCATCGGGTTGAGGTCCTGGGAACCCTAGACTTGCCCGGGGCCCACGCGGGCCCTGGGCCTCTTCTGCCGGGGCTGAAGGGTGTTGAGCCACTCGGGGGCGTGGCTGTGTGCTGAACGCAGGGCCCTGTGCGGGCCCAGGCTGAGTTTCGCAGAGGAGGCTGGTGCGAATGGGGCCTTGAGAAGTCAAGAGTCGGGAAGGGACGTGGTTTCCTGGAAGGGGCAGGAGGGTGAGCCCCGTACTTGCCGGAGGTGGCAGGGACACAAGGAGAGAGAGTGGCGCAGGCAGCAGGGACCCCCCGACCTTCTTGAGAGAGTACCGGTCTCTCTTTCTCAGAGACCAGAGGCTGGTGCGTGCAGCGACCTGCGGCGGTCTCGGGTCCCCCTCCTGGGCCCACACCAGGACACCGCAGCCCGAGCCAGCCCTGTTGGGAGTCAGGCCCTTGGTCCCCTGTCCTCAGGCACGAGGCCGCAGAAGCCGGCCCGAGTGCTTGCAGCGGCCAGGGGGAGCTCTCCCAGCCCAACACGGTAGCGACCCCACGGCCAGTGGTCGGGACCCCAGGGTGCACAGCTGTCCCTGTCCCATGTCCCACCATCACGGAGCTCCCGCCTGGGTATGGGTGCAGGGGGCTGGCTCAGCCTGTAGCCTCGTTCGGCGTCTTCGGGCGGGGACTTCACGCCCACCCGAGCCAGCCCAACCTCCGGGCCTTGCAGGGTGCAAGGTGGGAGCTGCAGGGGATGCTGGGGCAGGGGGAGGAAGCTCACGCCTGCCAGACGGCGGTCTAACGCCGGCCCATGCAGGACACTCGGGCCGGGTCCACTTGGCAGACGGGGAAGGGCTGGCCAGCAGGGCAAACTCCTCACCCTTCAGGCATGGAGGCTTCCGTTGGGGTCCATCCTGTGCCGGCGTGACCACTCAGACCAGACCCTGTGAGCAGACCTGCCTGGGCCTCTGTCTGACCACAGCTAACACAGGGCAGGTCCAGGGGAAGCTGGAAGGCATGGGGGCCCGGGCCCAGGGCACAAGGGGGCAGAAGACCAGCGTCTAGACCCGAGCGGCCACCTCCCTGGAGCTGGCTTCTTTCAAGATGGTGGGAAGGGAGCTGCCTTGCTTAGGCCGAGGCCACTCTTCCAGCTTGGGCATGCGGGGGTGGTGCTGACCAGCCCTGGTCACCTCCCCATGCCCCCCAATGCTTTCCTGCCCTTGGGAGTGTCCTGGAGGCGGAGGTGCTGGCTGCCTGCCAGCAAGGGTGTGCAGGGAAGGGAGGCTTCGGGAGAGCAGGGGCGAGCAACAAGGGGGTGGCCCTTGGCCGCTGCTGCCTGGACCCCCTGGCCGAGGGGCCTTCTGAGTCACTCTCAGCATCGAGTCCGAGGGCGGCCCCTTTGCCCAGCCAAAGGGCTAAATTTACCCTTTTAATAAGAACCAGACTTATATCCGATTTTCCTTTTCTTTTATTAGTTCTGGGCTGTTGGTGGTTGGGCCTCCCCTGTCATCTTGCCTCCAGTTTGTCAGCCGGGTGGTTCGGCAACCACAGAATTTTCCTATTATGGCCTGAGAACCGCTGCCTTTGGGCCAACCCGGGCTTCTGGAAGGTTCTCCTGGGCCATTGGAAAGGGGCTTCCCATGTGACACACTCGTGCTTCTGGGCGGGTGCCCCTCACCCTGGGCTGCCTCCGCCTTGTAGGGCTGGGCGGGCCAGGAGGCTCCCCCGTGGCCTCACATTCCTGCTTCCTGTCTCTGTCCCTCCCTTCTCCCGGTGCCTGTCTCAGGCTCCTCGTCTTGTCTGGCCACCGTCTCGGATTGTGGACAGCAGCTGCGGTCGCTGGGAGGGGCGCTTGGGGACTCCCAGGGCCGTGGTGGCAGAGGGCTGCCCTGAGGCTGGGCAGGGCTTGGGTCTGGCCAGACCGGGTGAGGGAATGGTGCTGGACAGGCCGACATCCGGGGGCTGCCTGCTTGCAGCCGGAGGGGCCTCCCCAGATCTGGACGATGCGTGGGTCCTGGAGAGGCAGCACAGCAAGGCTGGCCCTGCAGGGGGGTGTCCCCGATCAGAGAGGGCTTTGTGCCAATCTAAGCCGCTTCTCCGTGGCAGAGAAGGTGGGCTGCTCGTGGGGAGGCAGGCCTGGCCACGTGGCCTGCCAGCTGTCCCCAGCACCCCACGACCCCCGGAGCCACGTTCAGGTCTAGGCGGCCAGGGCTGAGCAGCTTGGGGGCGGGAGTTGGGGGCGCGGGAGCGATAGTTTGGTGCCAACTAGGGCTCCCTCCCATCACCACCGAGCCAGGGCGCACCCCCACCTCCCGGGATGGAGGAGGAGGTGGGCAGGACCCAGGCAGCCAATCCGCCTGCGCTCCCCTCCCATGGCACCCTGCGGCGCAGACAGAACCAAAGGCCAGGAGCCTCCTCCCGGGTGCCAGCCGGTGAAGGGACCTGTTCGGTGGCCGTCGAGCTCTGGGAGGTGGGTCCCGGGCCCCGCACACAAGAACACGACCGCATGCGCGCTCAGAGCCGCGTGTCCACACCTGTACCCAGAGTGCGGGCCGAGCCCGCCGGCGTGTGCACCCATAGCCACATGCGCACGCTCCCAGCCACGCAGCCAGGCCCAGACACCACACGGGTGCCCGCACACCATCCCTCTGCTGCCCCGCTGCCTCGTGCGTGTGTGCCCGCCATCGTCTCACGCCTGGGCTGGTGGTGGGTTCCAGCCCCGCGGGACTGTTCCCTGGGTGCATCTAGAAACGGAGCCTCCAGACTCGAGCACACCCAGAGCAGCTCCATGGGCTGTGGTGTGGCACTGTGGGCCTCCTGGCAGGGGCAGTCCCAGAGCGGCCCCTCCCTCCAGGGCCTGGGCGCCCCATCCCTGTCCCCTCCCCCCACCTGCTTTCCAGCAGGCTAGGCCGAGTCCTCTCCGTCATCGTCCATGAGGGACTGAGGCCGGACACCAGCTGGATGCACTCCTTCTTGCGCCCATCCTGGAACGAGAGGGCTATGGTCAGGTCCCTGCCGTGGGCTGCCTGTCCTTCCTGCCTCTTCTTCCTGACAGCTCCTTCCGGGCCTGGCTTGGCACAAAGGGGCCCTTTGGTTCCCTAGGCAGACCTCCCGTCCCTCCAGTGTCTCAGCTGCCTCTGGTGTGCTGGGGGAGACCCAGGGATGGTCCCAGGGGAGTTGGGGAGCCCTGCAGGGCCTGGGGCGGTGGGGAGCCCGAGCAGGTGTGAGCGGGAGTGTGGGAGCTGGTGGATACAGAGCCAGGGAGTGGCGTGCCGGCAGCTCGGCTGGGCTCCAGGAAGGGCTTGGTTCTCAGGAGGGGCTGCAGCCATCTTGGCCTTTCCTTTGCAGCACATCTGGGTTTCCAGAAAGGGAGGCGGCTCTCCCCACGGCTTACTCAAGACAACGAAAATACTCATTGTGCCCAGCTCTCTGAGCCCCTTCTGTCTGCCCGTCTTCCCTCATCTTCTGCTCCCTCTGCCATCAGCCTGGGGTCACAGAGAGGAGACAGGCTTCCTGGTGTTCCCACCATAGGACAGCCTGGTGCGGAGGTGGGGGCTGGACGGAGGGGGGGGTACAGTGGTACTGTGGGCACCTGGCCTCTCGAGTCCCCAGGCCTAGGGTGTACTGGCACCCCAAACCCCGTGTTGCTGCTGGTCAGTCTCCGTGGTCCCTAGATGGGGGCCCCCCGGCTGCAACTGTGCTCTGGCAGGTAGGCCTCCCAAACAGATCAGCCATGGAAGGCCCAGCTGGGCTGTTTGTCCGAGCCACACGGAGCCACCTCTGCCAGGGCCGACGCAGCTCGCCGGCCGCCAGCCTCTCTGCGCAGCAGCCTGTGGGCGGAGGCGGGGCTCAATGGTCACTCAAGCCTGGCTCCACTGGGCCGGCCGCCACGAGGGACACAGCCGCCACAGCCATAGTCCAGGTCGTCTGGGCCTTGGGATGTGGGGTCAGATGGGGCTCAGGGCCGGGGCTGTGCCTGAGGAGCCAGGCTGCTGGGGGGTGTCAGCAGGCCCTCCCAGGAACCCTGGCCCCTGGGCCGTCTTCTCAGCCAGCCCGGCGCCCAGGCCTCCACGGGGTACTAGGCGAGCTTGGGCAGTGCTGGATCCAGGACAGGAGCCCTGTGTCCAGCTGGGGCCCGTCAGGCACTGGGGGCCTGTAGTACAGATGGGCCGTCTCTGGGCCCATGGACACCTCGCACCACGTCCAGGCCCCTTTCCTGAAGTCATTCTACACATGTACCCTATCTGCGATGAGATCAGACCATGCACACTGGAGGGGATGGGGAGGCCTTGGAGAGGACAGGCCTCATTCAAACCCCAGCAGAGGTCCTTGGGACCATGGAGTCCAGATGCCCCGTGGTGAGCTGCATGAAAGCAGTTAATGGGAGGTTTGTAGAGCCCCTGGTCTGAGAGGGGCCGGTGCCAATGGCTCTAGGATTGGGGGTCCTAGCCGGGTGCAGGGGTGTCCTAACCGAGCACCTCTCTGGCCTTCCCTGATGCTCCGGGCTCCCACTGTCCCTTCCCGGGCCGGTGACCACGGCAGTCTGTGGGCAAGGACCCTGCCTTCAGCCCAGTTCCCGGCCAGACTTGGCCTCGAGGCTCAGCCCTGGCCGAGGCCCAGGCCGCCTCAGCTCACGCTCTGTCTGGGGCCGGCTACTGGTTGGCGGGAGGGGCTGGGGAGGCAGCAGCCAGGTCAGCCCAGGCCCCTGCTGGCCAGGCACATTGCCATCTCCAGGCTCCTTGGAGGAGGAGGTGACTGAGAGCCAGCTAGGGTGGGGGGCTTCATCACCCTACTCCCTGCCCCCCCGCCCCCCATCGTCACAGCCCCCACCATGCCCCGGGCAAGGCCGGCCAGACCTTCAGCTACTTCCGAGCAAGGAGTGTGGAGCCCCACGGCACAGGATTCGGGCCAGGGCACTGGCCTGCGCATCGGGGGGTGCTGCAGACTGGGGATTTAGGAGCGAGTCTGTGACGGTGGCTCAGGGATAGGGTGTCTGTGTGGGCAGTGGGGGGTGCCAGAAGCCCCCGTGGCACTGCGTCTGGGCAAGGGCACTGTGGTGTGCCCTTGGGGCCAGGGGCCTCCAGTGACCCCTGCTTCCTTCTTGGAGGGCACTTTACAGTGAAGGTACAGGCCTCACATTTGTATGACAAGCCTCCTCTGTTTTCAACGTGAAAGGGAAAGAGAGGAGAAGCCCCCCAGGTGGATGGTCTGAACCAGCCCACCAGGCCGGGGACCACCAGGTGCAGCAGGGTTCCATCAGGGGGGCGGGGTGGCCCCAGAGGGTAGAGGAGGGGCTGGGCTGGCAGGTTGTCCCACCCCTTCCATGGCTCACTCCCTGAGGCATGTGTCACTTCTCTGGATTCTGAGAAGCCATCTCTCTGAGGATCCCCAAGAAGGTCCCCCCACCCCTTGGTCAGGAGGTAGGCGTGTGGGGCGAGGTTGGCCCCAGGCTTGGGGGCTCTGGCTCAGTGGGAAGTATGTCTCCTGCCCTGTGGAGCCGAGACCCTGGGCTGGCTGAGCCGAGGTGCTGCCCCTCCCCCTCACCCCTTGCAGTGCGACCCCCCGCCGGGATGGTGTCAGAGCAGGGCACCCCGAGAGTCTCCAGCCGAGGCCAGGATCCGTCACCCCGGGCCATGGTGTCCTGGCACCTGCTCAACCCAGATTTCGGCTTCAGACCGGCCCCAGGCCTCAGGCCTGCACCCCGTCTGTCCTGGCCCCAGGTGGTGACCCCTGGGGTGGGTCTTCAGAGTTTGCTTGGTGCCTCTGTGGGAGCACCCAGGCCCGGGCAACCCTGTGCGGGACCCACCTCCAAGCCTCGGCGTCCCTGGACCCGAGAGCCAGAGGGCCTTATGCGACTCTGAGCTGCATTTCCCGCCCAGCCTGAGGTCTGGCCCTCTGCCTCGCCCCCGCGGTGTGGGAGAGCTCAAGGTGCGGGCTTCTCAGGCTGAGCTCCTGGAGAAATCCTTCATCCAGACCCAAGTCTTGGACTCGGTTGCCTCCCAGGGTCCCGGGAGGAGCAGGGTGGGAGGGACTTCCCTGGGAGGGTGCGGGGGTGGGAAGCCCTGGGAGACTCGGGCTGGCCTGGGCGAGGCAGGAAGAGGCCTGCTCATCCCCCAGGCATGGCCCCCCCAGGGTCCCTAGAGCCCAGCAGAGGCCGCCCTCCCACTCCTGCCCCTCCACCCACGGCCTCTGGAGGCCAACACTTCCCTTCCCAGCCCAGAGTCCCCTCCCCTGGCTGGACGCCTGTGGTCTGGCTGCGGCCCATGGCAGTCCCAGCCCTGCGGTTCGGGAAGTCCCTGGCTCGTGGGCACCTTCGTCCCCTGCCCCTGGGTCGTCTCGGGGTCTCCGTGCAGCCTGACACCCACCACAGAGGTCAGGTTGAAGCCCCGTCCCCCGCCAGTGCTCACAGACCCGCCTCAGTGGCCTCCGCCCAGGGAAGACCCCTTTGCTCCAGTGATGTCCCATTCACTCAGAGGCGGGGTGGGAGGCCAACAGGGTCCCCATCGGGGCAGTCCCTCCCTCACCGCTGCTCTGGGCCTTGCCTCCTCTGTGCTGAGTCACCCCATGTCTGGGAAGCTCCCAGGGCCAGGCCAGGCTGGGTGAGGAGTCACAAATTCCCCCTGCCTCCCAGGCTGGGAAACAGCCGCCCTGACTCACCTGGGACAGGGCCTTCTGCCGACGGGGACCCCCGAGCCCCTGCGAGCCCCACCGGGCCCCTGCACTCAGCCCCACGGGGTGGTGAGCCCCCAGGTCCCGGCTCCCTGTCCGTTGGGATGGTCCCAGGCTAGGCTCACGGCCCGTGGAACAGAGGGGACCAGGTGCGACCAGAGCGGGGGGCCGCCCGGCCCAGCCCTAAACCACCCGCCAGGCACCCGGGGCTGCGAGTGGTCTGTGAACACACATGCCCAGTCGGCGTGCAAATCCCGGGAGGCCCGCTCGGCCTGGCCGCAGCCTCTGGATTTGGGCAGAGGGGAGACCCAGTGGCGAGGGTGCAGGTGCGCCCGGAGGGCCGCGAGGCTGGCGTCCAGCGGAAGCGCAGAGGTTTCCTGGGAGGCCAATGACTGCGTGCGGTCGCCTGCCAGCCCGGCTGGGGCCTGACACCGAGAGCCCCCCGTGGCTCTGAAAAGCGGGTCCTGGCCTTTTCCTCGGGCTTCTCTCATTTGGCTCTGTGGCCCTCGTTCCAGTGTCGCTCACCTGGGACGGGGCTGAGGAGCCTGTCGGACGGGGCAGGAGGTCGAGGACCCCACTGTGGGGAGAGGCCAATTCCACCCCCGTGCTGCCTGTGCGGTGGGCCGAGGCCGTGGGGCCCACGGGGCTCGGGCAGGGGGCCTGGGGGGACACTGGAGCTCTCTTGGGAGGTATGGGCAAAGCAGTCTGGCAGGTCGGCCGTGGCGGGGGGACCATGGCCTGGGAGAGTCGGGGACTCTCGCTGAGCAGCTGGCTCCCCGCGGGCACAGTGCTCGGCATCCGGCTTGGGGGGCGGCAGAAGTGTAGACAGTCACGGGAAGGCAGCGGACCCCAAGTGTGCCTGTCGGGGGCCTGGGTGGGTGGGTTCTCCTGCCGGTGACCTCCGGGCTCTTTGAGGACAGAGAGTAGGGGGCTCGAGAGTCCGCACCGGGGCAGGGCTCCCCGGCGGGGCAGCTCTGCTCAGACTCACTTTTGCCCCCTGTGTCCACAGCCGGCAGCCGCCTGATGGGGAACTCTCCGGCCTCCTCTTTCATGGGCAGCTTTCTCACCGGCAGCCTGGGCTCAGCTGCCCCCGCGCACCCCAGCGGCCCCAACCCAGCCCCCTCGGAGCAGGCCTACCGGGCCTCCCACCCTGCCACCTCCCAGATCTGGTTCTCCCACTCCCACGAAGGTAAGCCCGGGGGGTGGGTGGCGTGAGCAGAGGGGCTCCCTCCCCTGCTGTGGCCTGCCGAGGAAGGCCCCATGGGGGAGATGGTAATTGGTTGGAAACGGGTTGGGGGGGGCACCAAGCAGTGGTCCTGGCCAGATGTGCACCACAGATGAGCAGAGGGAGGGAAGGTGGTACGGCCGAGAGGGCTCTGAGAGAGCCAAGGAAATGTGGAACACAGCTGGGCAGGCCGGGGCCGGGCTGCACCCTCTGCCTGGGGCTGCACCCACCTCCCCAGACTCAAGAGCGGTATGGGCTCCAGATGTGCCAGCTGGGAGGGAGGGGAGGGGAGGGGAGAGCTGTCAACATGCTCACCCCGCCAGCTTGCGGGCCTGGCCGGGAGCAGAGTCCCTCCCAGGCTCCTGGCCTCCCCGTGGAACACAGCCCGAGGCACATGGGCCATGGGCCCGGCCCCCCCCCGGGACTCTGGGGCTCCCCGCAGCGTCCCCCGCTCTCCCCGGTCTGTTCAGCCCCTTGGTTTGGCGACGCCGGGAGCAGCCGAGCCCCGTGCCTGCTGGCTCCTGTGCGGCCCCGGAAGGGTTAAGGCCGGCGGCGCTGGCTGGCACGCGGAGAGGTAATTGCAGTTGGCAGCGGGCACGGAGGGCTCTCGGCTCCTGGCACCGGCGCCGCCGTAACTCAGGGACGGCTGGGCGGCAAGCTCGGCGTTTGCAGAGCGCGTACCCACACACCGCGCCTGCCGCCGTGTTCCAGGCCGGGAGATTAGCACCCGGCACGGCTGGAGAGCCAGAGAAACTTCTTTGTGCAACAAGAAAGGGGCTGTTTTCCAAACAGGACAGGTGACAAGTGAGGGACAGTTGTTAAAATAATCTGGGCTGTAAGCGCCGTGCGGAGTGCACATGACGGCCGGCCGATAAGGAGCCGCTCTCCTTCCCTGCAGAGGGGAGGCCGGGTGGCCCAGGCAGGCAGGGCGGGACCCCTGGCCCCTACGATGCCCGGTGTGGGGGTGTGGGGGTGGCGGGAGGCTTGGCTGGCAGCTGTGGGTGGGCCCCAGGCACTCTGTGCCTCTCCTCCGGGCCCCTCCAGCCCTTCTGCCTTCTGTGTCTGCCAGGCGAGCTCCCAGCCCTGGCGGGAGCATCTGGGAAGGATGTCTGTGGGAGGGAGGAGGGCGGCCGAGTGTGTGTGGGGGGGGTCAGGCAGGGGAGGCCTGCAGCAGCCACGGGGGACCACCTCCAAATAAGGAAGTAACGGCCATGCTGCACCCAGGTCCAGCCGCAGGTGCACGGGTGCTCCCCGGCTAGCTGACTCGGTTTCCCCTCCGTGTGGGGGGTGGGGGGCCCATGGTCCGGGCGGCAGCTCTGCTCCAGGAGGCACAGACACCCCCCTGTGTCACCCTTGGGGACCTTGTCAGCTTGGAGGGCGGTTTGTGGGCAGCGCCACCTGCCCTGGGGCCCAGGGAGAAGGTGTCCCTGTCCTGCCCCCCGGGGGGCTGCAGGGAAGGCAGGAGGGAGGCAGCCTGCAAACAGCGCCCTCAACGGCCTCCCGCCACTCACTTCCCCTGAGCCAACGGCTGCATCGTGAGACGAGCTGCGGCCCCAGGGGCGGCTACCTGGCGGGGGTGGGGCCCCCCAGCCTCTGCCCCAGCCTCTGCGGCCTCTACCCTGCCCTGTGTGCTCCAGAGGCTTCTCTGAGGCAGGGCCGGCCTCAACGGGAAGGGGTCAGGGCTAGAGCACCCTGAGGGCACTTCTCCCTCTTAGGCTGGCCCTGAGGTCTGTCCGTTCCGCCCCCTGCCCCCCCACCCCGACACGGCCTGCACCTGCTCGGGCTTGACACGCCCACCGCCTGGTGCCTGCCAGGGCGAGGGGCTCCGTGGGCAAGGCAGGTGGGCAGAGGACAGAGGAGAAGAGGAGGCGGCCTCTTAACCAGCCAGCCGGCCTCCAAAGCTGGGGCGTGTGCGGAGCAGCCCGAGGCCGAGGCCCGGGAGAGGGGAGAAGGGGAGAGTGCCCCCCACCCCCGACCTGCTGGGTCCTACCTGAGGGAAGCTGCTGTGTGTGTGTGTCCTGGGGACCGTGCAGCCACCTACGCCAGCCAGGCCCGTGCCTCAGTTTACCCCCTCACCACCTCCCTTCTCTCCGCTGTCCGCGGAGCGGCCCCGCCTCGGGATCTCCTTCCTGCGGGGGTTCCCCTGCCCTCCGCCCTCTGCCTGTCTGCCTGCCGCAGCCTCGCTCCCCGACAGGCCACGTGGTGCCGGCTGCCTCGCCGGAGCTCGGAGCGTGAAGGCCGGCGGTGGGGGGGGCCGGAGCGAGTGGCAGCGCCTGCTGGCGGGCTGCCCTGGCACAGTGCCTGGCTGCTAGTCTCACTGGGTGCCAGCTGGCTCCCCGCGTGCCGGGGCCTGTTTCTCTGCCGTGTGTGTTCGGAGAGAAGGGGGGTGAGGCGGGCGGGGGGCACGCGACACGGCCGGAGAGCGGGGGCCGCCAGGCATGGTGGGCTGCCTGGGCGGGCTGCTTCGAGGGCTGGCTCTCACCCTCGTCCTGCTTCCTTCCGCCGCCCCCAGGCTGGGCAGGCTGGCAGGCGCCCAGCAGAGCCTGCTCACCGCCCCTCCCTGGTCGGGGGCTGGCCCGGGGCTGGGCTCCTGAAAGGCCAGGAGGGCCAGGACAGAGCGGCAGGTGGGGGCCAAGTCAGGGGAGGGGTCCAAGGGACCCCACGGCACCCCCAGCTCCAGGCAGGACTGCCCACTTTTCTGTTGGGGGACCTGGCTCGCCATCTGGGGGGCAGCCGTCAGGCTTCCTGCTTCCCTGGCAGAGCAGCTGGGTGCAGGGGAGGCTGGGGCTGGAGGAGCCGCCCGGAACATCTGGCCTGGGGCAGGGCCTGGCGGTCCAGCCCTCAGGCCTCCTGGCCGCCTAGGCTCGCCCAAAGGAAGGGACCTGCCAGAAGCTGGACGTTCCCCTCTGAGGCTTAGGGTGGGAGTGGGTGGCGGAAGTGGGGGCAGGGGTGAGCCAGTGTCCAGCAAGCCTGCCCTGGGTCAGAGCAGTGTGGGGGGGGCCAGCACAGCTGGTCCCATTGTCATGGAGCCTGGCCCCTCTCTCCCCACCCCACCCCCAGCTGCGGGCTGGGACCACCCACAGGGCCGGTGAAAGGGGATTCTGTTCCTGGGGGCTCAGCTGGGGAGGGGCGGGCCCCCCAGATGCTGCACACCACAGGCTACTGTGGTCTCTCGTGCCACCGGGACGGGGAGCTGTGGGAGGAAGCAGGCACTTGTGCCATCCACCGCAGTGGCCCCCAGTGGGCTCTCTAGCAGAGGCGGCTACTGCTCTCCCCCGCGGCTGGGCCAGCCTCCCGTGGGTGCTCCCTGATGCTCCCAGCCCCCCAGCTTCCCCTTGCAGACGCTGGGGGAGGCTGGAGCATGTCTGTGCAAGGGCAGAAGGGTCGCCCGGCACCCCCCACCTCAGTGGGACCTCCGGCCATCCTGCCTCCCAGAGCGTGTGTTCCAGAGCCATGGAGAGGAGCTGTATGAGGCGGGTCTCTGTCCTGAGCCCCGGCCCCTCTCCGCCGACCCTGTCCGCTCCTTCTCCCTCTCCTGGCCTCAGTTTCCCTGATGGCCTGGGACTCTGACCCCACAGAGCCATTGACGACTGCCCGTGTCTGTGGTCGCCCTCACCCTGCCTTCCTGACCCCGGCCCCCGCTGGAAGGAAGGGGGTGGCTTGTAGGACGGCTGGCCGCTCTGAGATCTGAGGACAGAGTGTGGGGAAGGGCCCCAGCTCCTCGGGGCCCAACGTGGAAATCAGGGAGGCCTGTCTCCTGCGGACCTCGGACCCCCTCCAGAGCGTCCTTGGGGCTGTTTCGTGGCCTTCCCTGACCCTGACGGGGTCCTCTGGCCCTGGCTGCACCCTGCTCTGGTCCTTGTCCCCTGCGGGTCCCAGTCCCCTACTGCCCGCCCGCCCCGCCCCTGCCGTGGGCCCGAGTCTGGCTCGCAGGCAGGCTTCCTCCACGTGGCTCCTAACTTGTGCAGTTGGTTGCTGAGGGCACAGGTCCCCGCCTGACCCCTGCGAGGCTAGTCCCGGGCAGGGTCACTCTGCCCATCAGCCTGCCTTGCGCTGCTCCCGGTCCTGCCGCCGCAGGTGGCCCTGAGGGCGGGAGGCCAGGGCCTGTCCTTGGCTCTAGGTCAGGCCGGGAACACACGTGTGTGCTCAGGATAATGGCGTTTTGTGCTGACCGTGGCCCAGGGACGGCACTTGCCTTGTTCACTGCTCTGAGTGACACCGTGGCAGGTGGGCAGCTTTTCACCCGTCCTACGGGGAGGAAACAGGCCGGGGAAAGTGCGTGGCGGGCTTTGAGTCTAGACAGCCCCGCCTAGACTGTCCACCCCTCCCCTTTCCTCGGCAGCCCCAGGTCCCCCCAGCCCTGGCTCCCTCCGCCTTCCTCGTGTCGGAGATGGGCACCCCCTTTCCCAGCTCCTGCGGAGACCCAGCCAGTGTGTGTGCCCGGGCAGCCGTGGGGGGCAGGGGCTGCTCAGGACCCTGCTGGACCAGCCCCAAGGTCCCGGCCCTTGCAGGCGTCACCTTCACTGCTCAAGAGTGGGTCCCGAAAGGCGGGGGAGCCATGGCACCCCCGGGCCTCTGTTGCCCTGTATGCATACGGCTGACCGGGAGAGCCCTCCTGACCCAGCGTGATACAGTCTCCCACAGCCTGCTGGCCAGCGGGTGCCCCGCAGCGGCCTCCCTGAGCGCTTGCCGGTGACCCCTCTGTCTGCCTTGTCCCCCATAGCAGCTGTCCACTGCTGGGCCGGGGCCTCGGCCACTTCCTGGGCTGATGCCTGTAGTGGGAACACGGGTGAGGACAGCACCATCTGGGCTGGGGAGAGGTCCCCATGTCACTGCCCGGGCAGACGACCTGAGGCACAACTGTAGGTGGGGCTGGGTTGGGGTGTCCTCGTGGCCCCCAGGATCCTCTAGGCTCGATGACCGCCTATGGCCAAGCCACCCGAACCCTGGGGCTTGGAGCCCCCCAGAGGGCAAGTAGGCCGTCCTGGTGGGCCTCCGAGCAGCCAGGGTTGTCCTGGGGGATCTCAGTGAAGGTTATGGGGGTCATGCCAGTTTGCCCCCAGCCCTCCCAGGCCCTCAGGCCCCACCCCTCTCTGAGGGAGCTCTGCATCTATGTTCGGGGCAGCACGTGCCAGGAGCCCGGGCTGTCTGCAAACTGCCTGGATCCCGGGCAGGCTGCCCGCTGCTTTCGTGCCAGAGCCGCCCAAGGCGCAGGGCCTGGCACCTTCCCCCCAGCTCTTAGCACTGCTCTGGGCCTGGGACCAGACTGGCGCTGCCAGGCCCTGCGCCTTGGGCAGCGGGGGGCACCTGAACCGGGACGTTAACAGATGCTATGAACCTGGAACCACCACGAGCCCACATTTAGGCCCCAACCCCAGCTGTGGGAGGCCGAGGTATGGACACTCCCCGAGGGCTGAGCTTCCAAAGCCGACTCCATCCTGGAGAAAGGGTCTCCCTCTGGAAGCCCAGCCTGGACAGCCACGGGTCCGACCGCCGAGTGTGAGGGGGCCTCTGGTCGGAAGCTGGGAGGACATGGGGAGGGGCCGTTGCGAGGCTATTTCCCCAGATACTGGAGCAAGGGTGGCACGTCTCCCGCTCACTGCCCATGCCCCCCCTTCCCAGGGCAGAGGTTATTAGTCAATCGTGGCACTCAAGGTGCGTGTGGCTGCAACCTCAGACTCCTTCTTTTTTTTTTTTTTTAATATTTTATGTATTTATTTGACAGAGAGAGCGATCACAAGCAGCAGAGAGGCAGGCAGAGAGAGGGGGGAGCAGAAAGCCCGATGCGGGACTTGATCCCAGGACCCTGAGATCATGACCTGAACTGCCCAGGCGCCCCTTAGAATCCTTCTTAACCCAGCACTCTGGGGGGTCGCTGTCACTTAGTAGACCTGCGTGCCACACTTGGAACCCCCTGACATCCTGAGAGGGGTGTTATGCAGGAGAGAGCCAGCGTCCAGTCATGGGGCCAGGACCCCTAGCTGGGCCTGTGTGGCAGGAGTGTCCCTGGGCAGGTGGGATCCACAGGTGGGAGTGGGACATCCGCTGGGGCTCCATCTGGAGGCCCTGACCCTTGATGAACCCTGGTCTCCGAGAGTGGTCTGGCCCAGAGGAGACAGGGCCTCTGATTGGCCAGATGGGCAGTTGGGTTCCTCAGAGCCGGCCCTCCAGGGTCGTGCTGTGGGGAGCTGCCTTCGGGGTCGGACACTGGGACCCTCCTGGTGGCCCGCAGCCACAGCTCGAGGCGTGATAGTTGGTGAGAACTTTCCAGCAGTTGGAGCTCGGGATAGGGGAGGGGTCACCCTCCAGGGAGACAGCCTGCTGTTTGTCAGGGTGGCCTGGGGAACAGGGCGTCTGTTGCAGAAAGGCAGAACCCTGGGGGAGGGAAGGTGGCCGGGGCCCCCAGAAGAGTTTACTGGACTCTGTGGGCCTGGGCTGGGGGGCAGCTTCCCCCAGAGAGCCCCAGTCCTCTGGTTGCCTGGCCACACGCCCCCACACCCCAGACCTGGCTTCCCGAGAGATGAGAGACCAGGGCCCGGGGCCTCCCAGGAGGGTGGTCTCTGGGAGGTCAGGGGGCTGGGGAAGTAGTGTGGTGAGACCCAGGAGCAGGGAGGTGCTGTGGGGTGGTCTGAGTGGCCCCGCTCGGAGAGGAGGGCAGACATGGGGGTGCGGGGCCCCCCTCCTTCCTCTCTGATTCAGAAGCTTGCAACAGACCTTGGGTCCTCCCAGGTACCTGCCTCTTCACTGGGGGAGGGTCTGGAGAAGCCCCCCACTCCATAGTTCTTGCCCGTGTCCCCTACAAAGTGTCCCTGCCTATCTTCCTATCCCCTCTGGGCGTCAGACCCTGCCTTCTGGGCAGCCCCTACGTGGGAGGGCTGCCCACTCCCCACATGTCCCTCCAGCACCCCCGACTTCCCCGGACAGCCAGCAAAGGCCCAGGGGATCCCGGGAGGGGGCTCAGTGTGAGGTCGCTCTGCCCACCAGCAGCCCAGGGACCTGGAAGGTGCTGCCCCTGCCCGGGGCCTGACTCTGTCTGCTTCATTGCCCCCATTGGGTGAAGCATTGACCCTCTGCCCCGTTGTCCCTTATGTCATAGGATTGGCTTGAGTCTCCTGTGGCTCAGAGCAGCAGGGGCAGGGTGCAGGGTGTCCTCCATCCTGTGGAGTCATGAGGCGCCCAGTGACAGGTCTGGGGCCTGGTCCCCCCACCCTGGGCTGTTCTCTACACACATTTGCCCCCTGTCCCTTAAGGTGGTCACAGTAGCCCCAAACCCAAGGGGTACAAGGGGTCCGGGAAGGAGGTCCCAAACCGCGCTGTCCCCTGCAGGGGTCTGGATGTGAGGAGCTCTGGTCCTGGGTTCCTGGTGTCCAGCACCCTCCCCTCTCCCTGCGCCTCGAGCCTCGAGCCCTACTGACAACCACAGCCCCCACGTTGTCCCCCGCATAGCCCCTTCAAGGACCCGGCCGTGGGTCCCAGCCACGGCAGCCCTGGCTGGTGCCCCCTCAGTACAGCTGCTGTGTAAAATCGGCTTTTCTTTTCTTCAGGTCAGAGAGGATGGTCGTGTTGGGGGAAAGAAAGGGACCTTTCTGTGTCCGGGCCAGGAGGCCCCCTGCCCCCGATCCCCTGCAGCCCCCTCCCCCACCCGGGTGCGCGCCCTTCTGCTGCTTCTTCCTTCTCCCCCGAATTCCCCCGTGGGGTGTCCGAGGGGCAAGCTGGGGGTGGGAGGGGGCCCCTGCGCTTGGACGGCCACCAGCTCGGAAGGACAGGTTTGCGCACGGCGGGCACCCTCACAGCACCGCCACGCAGCGGGTGGGCAGCAGGCCCAGACCTCCCCAGGGGTCACGGAGGGGGGGTCCACGCCCGGGAAACGGGTTCTGGGCAGGAGGAATTTACAGACTTCTGTTTACCAAAACGAGGCCCGTAAAACATTTAACAACAGCCAATTAAAAGGGGACAGCTGTGGTGGCTGAACCTCTCCCCTCACCCGGCCCCCGCCCCGCGGCTCCCGGCTCCGGCCCGCTCGCGGCTGTTGTCAGGGCCTCCAGGAGCTGAGTGTGATCTGGGGAGCAGCTGTCCCAGATGCGTCTCTGCGCACAAACCAGGCCAGTTGGCTGGACTCTGCGGCCCCGGCCCTGCCTCCGCGGGAGGGGCTGGAAGGGGACGGGCCGGGGGCGCGGCTGGCACCTTTCCCGAGCCCTCGGATGAGCCTGGGGACATAAGCCTTAAGCAGGGACACCTCTGTCTGGACTGTTCTGGAGCCCGCAGATGGGGCTGGTGTAGTGGGGTGCTTCAAGCTTGTGGGATCTGCCTAGAACATTCTGTGGGGATGGGGGAGGAGACTCCACAGCTTCACCTCAGACCCGCTAGGCCAGAGAACCTCCGGTGGCATCATTAGGGTCTGGAGGGGGGCCTGATCCCGGCGGGGGCTCCGGAGGCCTCCCATTCGATGCTGGCCGTGTTCCAGTCCAAGCTCTGCCCTCGCAACCCATTCTCAGCCTGCCCTGGGGCAGCACGGCTCCCCCTTAGCTTCAGGCCTGGCGAGGGGCTTCCCAGACCCCTCACGCTCACGGTGAGCTGCGGACTGCCCCGCACACCTGTGCAGCTGCAGCGGCGCAGCACTGACCCAGAGTCTAGCTGCGCCCCCCCCCACCGGCTCCAACCCTCCACCCCCATCCCTCCCGCAGCCCCGCCAGGCCCACCTCAGGCCATGAGCCAATGTCCCGGCCCGAGGACTAGGGCATGGGGGCCTGGAGGACTGTCCTGTGGTTCTGACCCCGCCCCTTCTGGAAAGGTGGTTCCCTCAGGGTACCCCATGGAGTGCCCAGCCACCAGCCAGTACAAGAAATGTTCACTGGGTCCGCAGAGGGGTTCGGTCATAAGTGCAGTTCGGGAAACAATGGACGAGTGAGAAGGAAGGGACTCCCCCGTGACGCACTCTGAGGGGTACAGCTATCCCCCCGGCCCCAGCATGTAGCCCCCAGCGTGTGGCTCCCGGAGTCGGCCACAACAGGCACTCGCCTGGGGACCTGGCCTCTCCTGCCCTCCGGGACGGCTGTCTGCAGGGCCCCGCAGCAGCTCCTCTCTGGGGAAGCCCCTGGATGGCGGCTCCCTCTTCGCCAGCCAAGGCCACCCAGAAGGGCGGAAAGCTGCTCCAGGAGCCGGTCCCTCCAGGGACAACAATCCCGGTGTCCCCGAGAGAAACTCCTGCAGAGCTTTCCACGGAGAAAGTGTTCAGAGCGTGCGCTCAAAGTGCGACTCAGAGTGAGACTGCGTCCTCCTGCCTTGGCCCAGCAGGTGACCTGGCTTCCCAGTACGGGTCCCCAGCGCCACCCCTCCCTGCTGGGCCAGGTCGGGAATCACCAGCGGTGAAGAGCCACGTTCAAGGTGCCTGGAGACTCTGGGCATCCGCAGACACAGCTGGGCCTGGCCGGGGCAGGGGTCCAGGAAGGGCCTCCCAGGCCTTGCTTAACTCCTGTCTGTCTTCATCCCTCTGGGGGCAGTGCGTGTGTACCAGGTGGCCGGAACTCCCAAGGTCCAAGACCGGCGGGGGTGGGGGATGGGGGACAGGGTGTGGCTGGCGTTCCTGTTCGGGGCAGGACAGGGCCAGGCCTAGAGGACAGTTTAGGCCCTAGGGGCACAGAGAGGGGCCTGCCAGGCATGACTCAGAAGTGCCAGGGAGGGTCTCCGGGCTGGGGGCCAGCTCCCTCTGTAGATCTCAGAGCACAGAGGAGGCCCAGGCAGCGGAGACACCACAGGGCCGGCAGCTTCCAGCCAGATGGGCCTTGGCCATACCCTGACTGCGCCAGCCCCAGAGTGTGGACCGCCCAACCCCGGAGCTGCCCGGTAGCTTGGATGGCGCAGGCCAAGGTGGCATCTGGCCCCGGCTGTCCTGGCTGGGAGTTGAGGCCGTGTCTGATGTGCATGTCCTCCCAGGGTGCCTTTCCAGGGCCACTTTCCTGCCCGGCCCCGGAGCCCCCATGCCGCCGTGGGCAGCTGGGGAAGGCACCACGGGCCCCTCCTCCACCATCCACCCTCCTCTCTCAGCCCATCAGCAATTCAGTTTGTACCGCACCAGAGGGATGGTGTGGGTCTAGCCAGAGCTAATGCGGTGTGCTGATGGGTTGATTTCCCACCGGCAGACGACATACCAAGCCTGGCAGGGCGTCGCCCCTGGGCCGACCACTGCTTCTCACCTCCCTGGGGTCAGGGCTGGAGCGGGCCAGGGCCTTGGCCCTGCCTCTGCAGCCAGTCTCCTTCCTTCCCTAGCTCCAGGGTACCCCAGATTTTCGGGGGGTCTGGCATCCACCTTCCTACCCATGAGCCACTTGGATCACCATGGAAACAGCAATGTTCTCTATGGGCAACATCGTTTCTATGGAACCCAAAAAGGCAAGTGCTGGCTTGGGGCCGTGCTGGGGTCTGGGGCGCAGGGCATCCTGGAGGGTGGGGAGGGCATGTGCATGCGAGCTGTCCCACGCACACGCACACACGCTGTGCAAAGGCCCGATGTCCAGGGCATGAACCCCATCAAGGAGGCCATGGGAGGTGTGGCCCCTAGAGAAGGGACAGGTATGGGGAGCGGCTGCAGGCCTTCGTGGCCTGTCTTGCAGAGTTTTCCCGAGGGGACTGGCCTCTCATTTGGGTTTTAGAAAGGGCTCTCTGGGCTGGTGCCCAGGAGACAGGCAGGGAGACTGCTGGTTTGGTTACGTGTTTCTGATGACACGAGCTTGAATTGGTGTGTGAGGGTCAGGAGGTCCTAGATGAACCCCCATCCGTGACAAGACCCTGGGAGGGGTGTAGCTGTGGAGGAGGGGAAGGGGGGAGGCCACCTCCCACACAGAAGGACTCTCCCAGTGGTATCCAGGAGGTGGTTGGGCACACGTGGTGGGGGTCGGTGCCAGGGGAGCCCCCGGGTGAGGATAGACGCACCTCGGGGGAGCCCCAGGAGCCCTGAGACTGGGGCTCTCATGGAGGCCAAGGAGGCCCCTGCAGGCCCACGGCGTGGTGGACAGGAAGCCGGGCAGGGTTTCAGGAGGTAGTGGTCAGGTCAGAATGTGCCAGAGCGGTCTCAGGCAAGGAAGGGGACCCTAGCGAGACGACCCCAGCGTGGCAGATTTGGGAGTGAGGTTTCAGCCAACCCTCGTGTCCTTCTACCCCCGCCCCAGCCCTTTCTCCCGAAGAGCCTCCCGTTCTAGGACACTGGTGTATCTTGCTGCCTTGGGCCTGGCAGGGTGGCCAAGGTCCGGAAAGCCGCGGCCTTGACCCCGCCCTGGACTGGCTGGTGGGGATTGACACAGATGAGACCCTGCCTGTGGTGGACAGGGCCAGGAAAGCCCCCCGCCCCATACCCAGGGCATGGTCAGCCCCCCACAAGCCCCGGGCTTGGTCCCCCAGACTCCCACATGTGCAGCTGTTTTGACGGCGTCTGTAGGGGCTGAACCAGAGCCCAGAAACTCCCCTCCAGCCGTGGGTCGCCGGCATCCCGAGCGCTGGTGGCCTCTTGGCGTTCAGCGTTGTGGCAGCGTCCCATCCAAACATTTGGGTTTCGGAAATCAAGCTAATTAGGGTTCACCCAGGCTACCCTCTTCCCCCTTGTTTTAATTAGCAGGAAATTGACAAGGAACTTCTGCGACTGAGGACAGTTTTACAAGTTCCAAATGTTTCTTTGTTTCCCTCGTCTGCCCCCTCTGGGCTCCAGGCCCTCCCCTGTCTGCCACCCCAGCTGGCTGCAAGAGGGTGGCCCCCCAGCTCCCCGGAGACAGGAGCCCAGCCCTCCCTCTGGGAGCAGTGGGTGTCCCCAAGGCTGGCCAGGGACCCCCAGGGATGGTATGGCCGGCTTGGCCCAGGGCCCGGGCTGGACAGCAAGCCGTAGCCCAGCAAGGGGGCCGGGGCTGCTGGAGGGACCTCGAGCTGCAGGGCTGTCGAAAGCCGATAGCAGGCTAGAAGTAGCGACGGCTGGCCGGGGCCACTTCCTGGTCTGAACCGTCACTGGAGCCCCAGGCAGAGGTGCCCACGGTGACCACCGTGCAGAGGAGCCAGGGGCCTATCATCAGACAAGGCCTCACTTCGTCCTGGGGGGTCTTAGCTCTCACGGGGACCTGGTCAGAGCCCAGCGCTTGGAGGTCATCCATGTGCGGTCCCCAGGCCGCAGGCTCTCTCCTGCCGTGCGCGCCATCCATGTAGCCCACCCACGGCGGCGGGTCAGCGCCCTGCCCGGTGTTAAGGCTCCAGTGGCTGTGAAGACCCGCCCGGTTCTCACTCTGCCACGTGCTCCTGCCTTTCCCCCACTTGTGCTCCTGGGCAGCGGGCGGGGGTCTGGACCCTTCGCCGCTCCTGTCTCCGGGGGGCTGCACGCCCGTGAGAACCTTCAGGGGAAGCGCAGCTTCAGTTTGGGGTGACGCCCGAGTCCAGGCGGGCAGTCGCGTGCCTGAGTGGGCTCCGTGCTCTGACGTGGGCGCTCACGCGTGGCGAGCGCGGAGAACTGCACGTGGTTTCACGGCAACATCCGCTGCGGGTCGCTGCCAGCTGCTGGCGGGGAGAGGCTCCTAGAGCCTGTGTTGGGGGGGGTCTGACTTCTCCTGACCCCGGCCCAGCCCTCCCAGTGACCTCAGTTCTCTTGGCACGCAGATAACTTCTACCTGCCCCCCCAGCCCACCCTCCTGCCTGCCAACCACAGCTTCCCCGGCGTTGCCCGGGCCGCCCCCGGTCACCCCATTGGCTCCTGCAGCCGCGACCGGGGCGAGGCTGGCCCCCTACAGAAGGGGGCCAAGGAGTTCGACCGCTTCCTGCTGGGCAGAGAGAAGGCCGGCAAGGCCGCAGAGGGCAAGGAGCGGCCGGCGGCCGAGGAGGACGGCAGCAAGGAGCGGCACAAGCTGGGGCTGCCCGTGCCCGCGGACGGCCACTGCAAGGAGGGCGGCGTCGCGCCCCGCGGAGCCTGCGAGGGCCGCCCCAAGCACCTCGCCTCCTGCCTCCTCAACACCAAGGTGCTCAACGGTGAGATGGGCAAGGCCGCACCGGCCGGCTGCGCAGGGGGCATGCTGGTGCGGCCCGGCGTGGCGGGGGCGGCCCCTGGGCGCTGCGCCAAGGAGGCAGCGGGCCCTGCAGAGCCCGGGCCGGCCTTCAGCGAGTGCCTGGAGAGGCGGCAGATGCTGCACCACGCCGTGGCCTACACGGTGCCGTCCGGCCTGCCCGCCGGGCCGCCCCCTCCCCTCAGCACGGCCGCAGGCTCCTTCCCTTGCCTGCAGCTGCACGCGGGCCCTGACGGGCTCTGCCCGCTGCAGGACAAAGTCCCCCGAGACCTGAAGGCCAGCGGGCCCACCTTCGTGCCTTCCGTGGGACACCTGGCTGAGAAGAGCCGCCCCTTCCAGGCCGCTGAGGCCTGTGCCGTGGCAGGTGAGGGCAAAGATCGGCACCTGGATGGCGCCTTGGGCCCTGAGCACGCCGTGCCCTACGGGGTCTCCTACACCCAGCTGAAGGCCGAGGGCAAGGGCGAACGGCGGCCTGGGGGCTTTGAGGCTGCACCCAACCCCCGGCTCAAGGGCCTGGAGTATTTCAACAGCACAGGCCCCGAGACGCCCTTCCCCACGCTCCCCAAACGTAGTCTGGACAAGAGTGGCTACTTCGAGCTGCCCGCCCACTCGCAGGACTGTGCCCGGCCAGGTCACCCCGACCCACTGGGGGGGAAGGTCCCCCAGGCCTGCTGCACTTTAGAGAAGACCTCCGCAGGCCCCCCTGGGGCCCAGAAGGTGGCCCGGATCCGGCATCAGCAGCACCTGGTGACCCCCGAGGGGGAGCCAGGGGGCGGCAGCGGGGCTGAAGCCAAGCGCAAGTCCCTGGCACTGTCCTCTTTGGGCTACGGTGGGCCCCACCTGCCCCCGTGGAGCATCCAGTCGGGCCAGGGCGCCGCCATGGCCGTGGGCGAGGAGCGTAAGGGCGGCGCCTACCTGGACCCCTTCAGCGGCAGCCTCCAGCAAGCCGGCCTCCTGCCCCAGGACCTGCCCGCGCCACCCGACGAGGTCTCGGCCATGCAGAGCCTGCTCAAGTACAGCAGCCAAGCGTTGGTCGCCGGCCGGAAGGCGCCCTTCGTGGGCCTGGGCGGTCTCAAGGCCAGCTGTGCCCAGCAGGAGATGAAGTTCCCAGTCCCCAAAGGCCCTGCCCAGGCCCCCAGTGAGGCCGAGAGGCCCGACTGTGCCCGGAGCCGGGAGCACGACACCCCGCACAGCGATGCAGAAGTGAGGCAGCCACCCGTGGGCATCGCGGTGGCCCTGTCCCGGCAGAAGGACACGGTGAGCCGGCCGGAGACGGCCTACGGCGCCAACACCGGGCGGCAGGGCCGGGCAGCCCCTGCCTTCAAAGGTAGGCCCCTTGGTGGGCAGGGAGGTGGGGAGTGGGGCTCCCCGGCCCTCATGTGCCCGTCTGAAGCTTAGCTGGGATGGGCCCTGGGCTCTCCTGCTGTCCCCTCCCCACGTCGGCGGTCCCGTCCCTTGCTGGGCTGACCCGCCCGCCCCCATCCCTCGGGGCCACCGACGCCCTGCACCGGCCGTCAGCAGAGCCTGTCCCTCTGTTCATCGGCCCCCGTGGCTCGAAGCGGGGTCCCTGTTTGCTTTAGCCGCCGGCTCCCCAGCCACCCGGACCCTCGAGCCTTCTGTCTTCTCCTCCCCGTGCAGCAGGCGGCCCGCCCCGCCCCACCCCCGCGCTGGACCTGGAGGCCGAGGAGGAAAGGGCCCGGCTGCCTGAGGACCGCCTGGGACTTGCCGGCCGGGAGCTGCTGCTGCCGTAAGGACGGGACTTTGGCCGCCATCCGGGTGCGAGCAGGACCGCCGCTCTGGGACAGAGCGGCCTGATGGGCCGTCCCCAGGCTTTGCTGGGGTTTCTGCCCTGTTGGGGGTGGGGGAGCTCTGCTGACTTTCCCTCCGCTATCAGGGCCACGGCTGGGATGGAGAACCCCCACCACCAAGGCCCACCTGATCCTGGGCTGTCCCCCTGAGGCTCCAAGCCCCTCCCTCCAAGGCTGATGTCAACAGGATGGGGTGGAAGGGCTGGTTGGGTGGCCAGTGGCCGTGCTGAGCCCCGCCACACACACCCCCCACCCCGCCGTGACCCGCAGAGACAACAAGGACCGCCTGGAGTTCTCCCGGATCCACCCGTCGGGCGGCTGCCCCGGTGACCTGGCCCCGCACCTCATGATTGCCGGTGGATCCTCCCTGCAGACTGGCCAGCTGGGTGGGGACCCGGCCTCCCACCCGCACCCTGCCCATCCCCCCTGGCTGCCCCGCACCCGCAGCCCCTCCCTGTGGATGGGGGGCCATTCCTACGGTCAGTGCTCCGACGGCAAGCAAGGGGGCAGTCCGCGGGCGTGGGGCAGGGCCGGCGTGGGGCTGAGCGGCCCTTGGCATGGTGCGGGAGGCCCGAGAGCTCAGGGCCTGGCAGACTGGGCTCCCCACTCCACTCTGCCTTACCGCTGTGCCTTGTGTCCCCAGGCCTTGGGCACCCTGCCCTGCACCAGAACCTGCCCCCAGGCTTCTCCACCTCTGTGCCAGGCTCCATGCCCTCCGTCTTCCCCCTGTCCCAGGACAGCCCTGCACAGCTCGTCATCCTGCCCTCGGAGCCCACCCCCCACACCGCCCCCCACACGCTTGGTAAGAGCCTCCTGGGGGGGCTGCCTGAACACGGAGGTGTTGGAAGCAGGTCTGAGGAAGGGAGCAGCCCTCAAGGGGGACGGGGAGGCGGGGCAGGCCCCCGGCCACCGTCCGGGAGGCAAGCAGGCGGGTAGAGGAGCTGCCAGGGAGGAGGGACAGCAGGTGGGTGGAGGGTGAGGCCCTCAGGTGGCTGGGGGGCTGCCCGCATCCCATCCTCGCTGGGTCTGATGGCTCCTCTGGCCCTGCCCACAGCCGACGTCATGGACCAGGCCTCCTTGTGGCCCCCCATGTACGGGGGCCGGGGCCCCGCCTCACATGTGCAGCCCCCCAGCCAGCTCCCAGTGTACTCGCGGTCCCAACTCCTGCGGCAGCAAGAGCTCTACGCCTTCCAGCAGCAGCAGCAGCAGCGGGCAGCTCCCGGCCAGGTACCCGCTCCAGGCCGCACCCAGCGGGGACGCAGTGCTCCCTCCCTCCCTCTGGTGCAGCGTGGCCCCAGAATCCCCTCCCCCCCGCACCCCGCGGGATGGCGCCCTGAGCCTCTCCCTCACCCCGACAGCGGAAGCCTGAGGACCATTTCCCGGAGCTGGAGGAGCCCGCCCAGGAGAAGACCCCCAAGTCTGCCCACAAGCCAGTTGCCTTAACCCCCACAGCCAAGGGCACCCCCTCCCCGGCCACCATAGGCCCTGCCAAGCTGTCACCTTGCTGCCACTCGCCTACCCCGAAGCCCCCCGCCAGCCGCCCCATGACACCGCCACGCCCCAGCATCCCGTGCACTTTATCTCTCTGCCCCTCGGCCAGCCCTGGGCCTGGCTCCAAGCTGCCCAGCTCCGAGGGCACGAGTGGGGAGAGCCGGCGGGCTGGAGCCGACCTTAGCACGTTGGAACCAGGTGAGAGCGGCGGACGCTGGGCTGACCTTGGCCCGTCCCCTTCCACTCTGAGGCCTCTTCCCACTTGTGGATGTGCAGGGCCAAACTGAGGGACCACCTCGTGGGGCCCCTGCAGGGGTGCCCTCCCATCCCCAGGCCCCTGGTAGGGCCCAGGGCGCCATTGCTGTGCTCTGTTCTCTCTCTCCTTCCCCATCCACAGTCCTTCCGTGGTAGAAGCTCTCAGAGTCCCCGCCGTCCTCTGACATCTCCCCAGTTCCCGGCAGGCAGGGTAGGACGAGGGACGGGCTCTGCTGGCCTGCAGTGGGGGCCACCAGTGACAAAGTATCTGACCTGCCGGGGACGGTGGCAGGAGCTGGGCCCAGATGCAGGACCGGCTCACAGCCCCAAGTCTGGCTCTCAGCCCCCCTCGATGTAACGTGTTCCCTGTTCCTATCTTACCTGCTCCAAAGGCAGAGGCCGAGGGCTGGCTGAGGACCCTCCCTCCCAGCTGTGAGTCAGGGATCTGAGGCCACCCTCTCTCCATCTAGAACAGAGCCCCCCATACCCCCAGTTGCCCCCTGACGACACCTGCTCTTTCCACAGGCCTGCCTCCTCGCTACACCTGCCCCACGGCCAGCTCGGGCTTCGCCCTGTCCCCCAGCACGCACTCTCCTGACCTCTCGGACCCCAAAACTATGCAAACTGCAGCCCCCAGGGTCCAGCCTGAGCCAGCAAGGACGTTCCCACCCGGGGAGCTGCCCCCCCGAAGCCCCCAGAGCCCACAGGAGCCGGGGTTGTCCTCAGGGGCCAGGGAGGCCAACCAGGACCTTGCCGTCACCCCCCACCCTGCCGAGCGGGGACCCCTGGGGAAGGCAGCAGACCCCAGCCCACTGGAGGGGCTTCGAGAACTGCGATGTGGGGCCCTCCTCGAGGGAGGGGGCCCTGAGGCCATTGCCCAGGCTCAATCTACTCAGGGAGGGGCAGCAGCGGAGGGGGGTGAGGCGGTGGGGCCCTCGTCGGGGGCCGGTCCCCAGACCCTGCAGCAGCAGAGAAGCCCCGGCGCCCTCGATGAGGTCCCCCCTGGCAAGCAGCAGGCCCCCAGGGAAGCCAGCTCAGAGGAGGGAGCTGAGTATCGGGAGGACGAGCTGGAGGAGGAAGAGGGCCAGGGGTCAGCTTGCAGGAGCAGCCACCTGCCCAGGGCACTCCTGGGCCTGGACGCCCTGGTCGCAGCCACCATCGACCTGGGGGACCTGCCGGGCATCGGCCCGCGGGACCTGCAGCTTGCCGCTGCCCCAGGGCCCCCACGCACAGCCCCTGCACCCTGTTGCTCAGGGACTCACGGGATTGCCCTGCTCAGTGAGCTGGCGGACCTGGAGATCCAGCAGCGGAGGAGGGAGCCGTCCTTGCAGGGTGAGCATCACCCGAGCCTCTGGGAGCCTGCTAGGGCCCAGGGTCGGGCTGTGGGCTTCAGCTCAGCTGTCCCACCATGGGGCCCCCACTGCTTCCCCCCCCCACCCTGGCCCCGCCTGCAGCTGTTGGCAGGGGACACGGTCCTCAGCTTCTGGGACGTCAGTGACATCCCCTGGTCATGGTGTTCACAGTGCCCTGGGGGGACTGAGGGGTGTCCCTCAAGGATGCCAAGGCCGTTGGGGCCTGGTGGCTAACTGGGAAAGCAGGGATGGTTGTGTTTTTCTCTGTAGGTGTTCAGCCCTGACCCGCTCCCACGCGGGCCCAGGGAAGGTGGTCTGAGGCTGATCACACCGTCCCCAGGCCTTGGACCCACATGTACCCTGCAGTTTCCCCAGGGCTGAGGGCTAGGGTGCTGGTCCTTCCTGCCCCAGGGCCGACCTGCAGGTGGAGAGGCTCCTGGGCTCCCAGCACCCGGAAGAACCCCAGGGCGCAGGCATAGGGCCTTGTGCCAGCCCACGGGGAGTGTTGGACCAGAGCCCGTGGGGTCCCCATGCAGGCCAGCAGACCCTCCTTCCCGCCTGAGCAGGAACCTCGAGGGGCCCCTGAGGAGATCCCCTCCTGGAGGGAGCACCCCCAGCCAGGCATGTTTGCAGAAAGAACCTGACAGAGTTCTCTGGGCTTGTCCGCTTATCTCCCTGACACATAATGCTCCCCGTGGCCCGTCGCCGGCGCCTTCAGTGCTGCCAGGAGCAGAGCCGACACTCTCGCAGAGGTTGTCTCCCCAGAGGCCTCGGTGTCACTCTTCTGTACACCCAGACGGGCTCTCCACCCAGCTGGGATGTCCACCCACAGCTGTGCTGCCAGCTCCCTGCCAGACCCCATGAGGGCCTCGCTTAGGGCTGGGGGCTACAGGGCAGGGTGTGGCGGGGGCCCCCGGACATGCCCAGAGCCCCCTGTGCGCCGGCACAGGGAGCCAAGCGGAAGCCGGGCGAGGTGTGTGGCCAGCCCGTCGGTGCACATGAGCGCCCGCTGGATGGCGCCCATCCACTGCGTGAACGCTCACGTGCGGCCCAGCGTGGGCGCTGCCGCTGCGGCCAGCCCAGATGCCCGTCACCTTGTGCGCAGACCAAGGGAGACGCGGTGGCCACACCTCCACTCTACCCTCACCCCCTGGAGCCCCCAGACTCCCACCTCCCTGCTGCTCCCAGACCCCCATCTTCCCCTGCTGGAGCCCTCAGACCCCCACCGTCCCTGCCCTCCTAAACTGCCCAGACCCCCACCCAGCCCTCTTCCCAGTTAATGGCCGGCGTCCGCCCTCTCGGAACCAGAGATGTTCTCCATGAGCACGGCGAGCGCCTTGCCTGAAGCGAATCGGGAGATCACCTGTATTCTCAGATGACCAGGGAGATTCACAGAGGGTTAAAGTGGGAGAAATATTTCCCTGAAAGCAGAGGCTAACAGGGACACCAGAGTCTCCCGCTCCCTCCTCCCCAGAAGGGATGCCCTGAACTCCCCCTCCACCAGGCATGGCATTTGGTGAAAGTCCCCAGGGGCCCCTGAGAAGTGGGGGTGAGGACAGGTTGGCAGCTGGGCTATGGTGGGGCAGGGGCTCAAACCCCAAGCTGTTGGCTCGTGGGCACCCTCACTGGCCAGGGTGCTCAGACCCCCTCCAGCCCCACCCAGAAGGCCTCAGCCTCAGGACGCTTGGCCTGCCCCTACCTGGGCTCAGGTTGGGGGAAGTGGGCGGGTAGGCGGCCAGGCCCCCAGACCTCCATACCAGATCCATCCCAAGGGACTTGGGCCCCACATTGAGCCCTGGGAGCAGGAAAGGGGTTTAGCGGGCAGATGCTGTGTCTGTTTGGCCTCGGGTGGTGAGGCCTGCTCACGGGGGCCGGCCCTGAGGCTCCCATCCTCCCCGGAATTTCAGAAGTCCAGTCACACCCCTCCCTGGGGGTGGATGCCCCTTTATTCCTGAGTGAGCCTGAAACCAGGTGACACTGAGCCAAGATCCCACCCTAGAGCCCGATTTGTACAGGTCTGCTGACCTCCATGCTCCTCCCCTGCTGCCCGACCCTCACCCCTGTCCTGGCGGCCCCCTACCCCCCACCCCACGGACCCCGAGACTGGACTGTGGCGGGAAGCCTGAGCCTCCCTCCCCACCTGTGTCTGCAGGGTGTGGTTTGAAGCTGAGAAGAGCCCCCCCCCCCACCCCCCCTCCCCACACACAACGGCCTTCCGGGTTCACCCGCGGGGTTGTGGTCTCCGCAGGCCTAGTCTGGGGGGTGGGTTGGGGCCGGGGGGGTGGAGCAGAGGGGCTTCTGGCCACCACAGTGGCCCCAGCAGATAGGACCCAGCGTGGGATTTCTAGCTGATATAGGGCTTGGGGATGGCCCTGTCCTGGTTGCTAAGGGAGCCAGCGCCCCTCAGCCTCCCTCTGGCTCCCGTGCCCGGGCACCTCTGATGTCACAGCACTCTGAGTGCCCAGAGACTCCCACGGCTGGCCGTGGCTCACACCCAGCGGCCAGAGGCTGGCATTCCTGGCACCCGCCAGGCAACTCTGTCCTGTTGCAGAGGCCCACTCTCCCTGCAGCACCGTGGCCGTGGCCATGACCAGGCATTTCCCCTGGCACACAGCAAGGATCTCGCAGGCGGTGCCTGAAGTGGGGTGTTCTCCCCGCCCCTCGTGCGTCTAATCGTGCATTTATCTCCTACATCCGTGCGGCTCATGGTGTTTCACTCTCATTGGCTGTGATCGACGTGTCTTCACTGTTTAATCTGGTGATGGAATCCTGTCAGATTGGGCCCCACGGCTGGCCCATGTGGGCTCTGACGTGTCCCCGTCACTGTGGGACCCTTCCTGGCTCTCCGCACACCTCCCCTGCCCCGGGACCAGCCGTTTCTCTGAGAAGTCCGGTCCCTGTCCTGGTGGGACGTTAGCAGCAAGTTCAGAGTGCTGGGGTGCTCACCGCAACTGGGGTTTTGCCCCTCGGAGGTTTTGCCTCTCAGAGGGCAGAGCTATATGTCCTGAAAATCACAAGTACCCTCAGACAGCTTCCATCCCAGGCACCCCATCTGACCGCCCGGGGCTCCCCCCGGCTGGCCCCCTTTCCCTGGCTGTGGCTCTTCGTGGGGTCAGCCTGCCCCTGCGTGCCTGACTCCCCATCTCTGCCACCACCCTCCCCTGTCCTGAGTCCGGGCTCTGGGCCTCTACACTGGACAGATGCTGCCCTCCACGGGCTCAGCTCCGACCCTGCGCTGGGCCATTCCTCTCTCTCACCCCACTCTTCGTGGGGCAGAAACACACGGGCACTCTCTGTCGGAAGCATAATAAGCTGGTCTCTTAGTTCGTGAATGCTCTGGGCACTGCCCCTAGGTCTGGGCCATCCCAGCTGGCCTGGCCCACAACAGCCAAGAGAGATGTTCCCCCCACTCCTCGGAGCTGAGGCAGGAGCTGCTGGGGGCCTGGCCCTGTGCCCATCTCGTGGCTCCCAGCCGCCTCTCCCTGGTCCTCAGTCCCCACGTTTTGGGGAACTGGGCAGCTTGGAGGGTCTGGGCCAGGACGAGATGCCGGCTGACATCCAGAGCCTGTCCAAGGGGCAGTATGTGCCTGCCGCCCACACACACGCTGACCCTCGTGTCCTCTGCAGAGGAAGAGGACATTCTGGCGTTCGACCTGCGGCGCCTAGCCACGCTGGCCTCGGCCTGGTCCCTGGTGGAGGCTGCTGGCCTGGACAGCCCACCGTCCTGCGCCCAGCCCCCGGCTTCCGACCCCCGCAGGGCACCCACACTCACCCCCCGCATGCAGATCCTGCAACGCAAGGACACCTGGACCCCCAAGACCAAGCCTGTGAGTGGGGGGGCCTGGCTGCCCCAGGGCTGGAATCCCGGGGGACCCCTGAGTCTCCTCCCTCCATGGGCCACCCTCATGGTGGGGCCTGAGCCCAGCTCATGGTGCACCTGCCCAGCAGGTGTGCCCCCTGAAGGCCGCCATCGAGCGGCTGGACACGCAGGAAGTGGAGATGCGCGTGCGGCTGGCGGAGCTACAGCGGCGGTACAAGGAGAAGCAGCGAGAGCTGGCGCGTCTGCAGCGCAGGCATGACCATGAGTACGGCCAGGCCCGCGGGGGGCGGGGTAGGGGACACAGTGGTACAGCCCAGGGCCCGCGCCTCAATGTCCGGGAGCCCCTGCGGGTGCCGACCTAAACTGCAGCTGGGGTCTGGGGTAGCCCCCAGACGCAGTGGAAGGAAGGATGAGAAACCAGCCTGCGCATGGGAACCCGGCTCCCTGGGAGGGCCTGCCCCGCCCCCATAGCCCTCCAAAAGGCTGGTGCTCCCTACACGCCACCCCACCGCCGCTGGGGAGTCAGGTGGGCACCAGCCTCTGACCGCCCGTCCTGCGGCCTCCAGGAGAGAGGAGAGCTCGCGCAGCCCTGCTCGGCGAGGGCCCGGCCGGCCGAGAAAGCGCAAGTACTCCAGCCTGCTGTCCCCTCTGCGTCCTGGGGGCCAGCTGCCCAGGGGTGACGGCAAGAAAGTCAAGTAAGTCCTGGGTGCGTGTGTGGGCAGAGCAGGGCGCTTTGGGCCGGGGTGGGGCCGGGGTGCCCTCTAGGCCCCTCTTTGTGCCCCCGAAGACCCAGCCCTTCCCTCCCAGAACTCTAGTCCTGGTGAGCGTCCAGGGGACGAAGCCCGCTGCAGGTGCCACCTTCTTCCTGGTGCTGTGCTCGAGGCTCGCTGCTCCCTGCTTCCTCTCGGAATCCCCAGAGGGCCTGGAGCGCAGCCACACCCGGTCCACACCCCTAGCCGTGGCCTTGCCCCCACAGAGCAGCCTCTCGGGCAGCCCCGTCTGATGCCGCTGGTCACGCCCGGCACTGCTCACGCTGCGGCGCCGTGTTATTACCCATTACCCGCCCGGCGCACTCGTTGGCACGCTCCCGGGCCGGGCATAATTGTCCTTCTCAGCTGCAAATTGCCTCTCCCGGCAGACCTATTTGCATAAATCCTAGGAGCTCCTGCAAAGCCGATTGGCGAGCGTGTGTACGCCCTGCATCAATCCTGATGATTTGGTAATAATAGTTAAATCGGCACTAAATGGTTTCTTCAATTAAGACAGAGGCAAAAAATTAATCTCAGGGCTTTATGTCACAAAACATTAGCAAATGCAGGGAAGGTTACGAGGAGGCTGTGGGGGGGGCGGGGAGAAGCCACATGGCTGGGGCCTCCCCAGCCGTCCCTCCCCCTTGCCCAGGTGCCATTCAGCGGGGGACCCCCCCAGAGTTTTCCCTTGTGGGCCAACTAAGGCCGTTGGGACCCCTGGCCAGGGCGGAGCCCACGGAGGCTGGGGTCTGGCTAGCGGCCCTGTCAGGGAGTCCCCGTCAGGCTGCCCCACACTTTCCCGGGGCCCCCATGGCCCTGAGCCCCAGCCCTGGAAATCCTGTCCTGCTCCTTGCACTGCGGCCACGTTCTCTGCTGACCCATGACGGCGGGTCCCAGCTAGAGGGTAGCAGCGTCAGGACAAGAAGGGACACAACTTCCAGGACCCTCTCTTCCCAAGGGTCAGGGCTCCTGCCTGAATCTTCTGAGGCTTCTACCCTCTCTCCATCCTGCTTCAGGGCCTGGCCCAGCACTGCGGGCCGGCAGTGGGGACCGAGCAGGAAGCAGAAGGTCGTGGGTGGGAGCGGGGGGCATCATCACTGGATGGCCGGCTTCCCACTTGGCTGCTTCTCTGGGCCCTCAAAAGCCAGGGCCCTCAGCCTCCCTCTATGACTTCTCTTCATTACCACCCTGTGAGTGGGGGATGGGGCAGGGTCAGGCCCAGCCCCTCAGGCACCCAAGCTCCCAGCCCACACCTATGGGGCACTGGGACACTGAGACCTGGTGTCACCTGCTTTCTGGGCCCTGTCTGGGACATGGGTAGAGTGCAGGGTCCCCTCCCTCCAGACCTGGAATTAAGGACAGGGGCGTAAGCCCGGCAGTTGGGGCCCTGGAGGCTGGGAGGAAGAGCCTGGATGTGAGTTTTTCTGGCCACTGGGCCCCATTGTCTTCCTGGCAGTGGCCAAGTTGGAGGGAGGGGACCCCACTCTCAGGAGCCTCTCTAGCTCCTTCCTTGTTCTTAAGTCTGGGGCAGGTGGCCTTGGCACTTACCGAGGGCCAGGCCTGGGACACGCATGGCCCCACCCCAGGCTTGCAGAGGGCCACAGTAGTTACTGTCCCCATTTTCCAGGTGTGAAGACTGAGGCCACAGCTAGATCACATAGTGGTCCAGCAGGCCTCAGGGCCCTGGCTCCTGAGTCTGGGCTGCCCTCCCTGGTCAGCGAGCAGAGGCCCTGGCCGGGAAGCAGGGGGCTCAGCCCCTGGGACCACCCAACAGCCATGCATGTACTCACAGCCCCGACCAGGAAAGAAGCAGAGCCCACGTGGGAGTGGGGCAGGGTCCCTTAGCTGCTGCCACAGGGACCCTTGGGCGGACGGGGGCCGGGGAGTCAGAAGCTCGCATCTGACCCACGTCCACCGGCACACCATCCCCCCAGGGCGGTGCGGTCCAGCCTGAGCCTGCTGTGTGCTGAGCTGCGGGGCAGCGACGGGCCCCCGAAGAAGCAGAGCCGACTGGAGGCCGGGGTCTACGCGGGCCTGCAGCCACCATCGGCGGTGAGCGCTGCGGCAGCCTCCGTGGGCTCCGGGGCTCGGGCAGACAGCTGCAGGCCACACACCCGCCCCATGCCGGCCCCCAGCTGGGGTCCCCCTGCGGGATGAGGAAGCAGAGGCCTGGGGAGCCGCAGGTAGCCGGGTGTGGCTCCAGCCGCTCGTATGTCCCCCACGTCTGTGCTCCGACAGAAAGAAAAAGACTGTTCTGGGTTCCAGGCTCCAGCCGTGAGGGCCCGTGCTGTCCACGGTGACTGGGCCGCTCCCTTGTGTAGTGGGCGGCCTCCCTCCCTCGCTCGCTGCCAGTGGGCCCTTCCTCTGAGCGCGGGGCACCCCCCTGTCCCACCCCCCATTTCAGGGCCCTGAGAGGGACAGGTGAGACCCCTGGGCCCGTATGCTTCCTCTGCAGTCGGGGGAGTGGTCTGGGGGTTGCTGCGGAGTGGGGGATGGGTAGGCTCCAGTGGTGAAGCCCCCTTGGCCTTCGGAGGGCAGGACCTGGGAAGTGTGGCTTTGGCGCCGACCCTGGCAGAGGGCCGGTGGCTGGCGGCAGGGTGGCAGCTCGGGGTGGGGGCACTGACCCCTGCCGCCCTTTCTAGGACAAGGTTCGCTGCAAGAGGGGCAGTGGGCAGGGCGAGCTGGCGTCTGCCGCAGGCCACAAAGTGACCCAGCTGAAGCCAAAGGTCAGTACCAAGGGGCTTCCTGCCGGCCTCGGCCCCTTCAGGCGGAAGGAGGCTGCCCCCGGGGGACGAATCCGGAAGAAGCTGGCCCGAGGCAAGACCGCCAACGTGCCCGGGGCAGCCCGGCACACCCAGCCTGAGGACGGTGGCGCCAACAGGGAGACACCCAAGTTCCCGGCCCAGGCATCGGTGGCCACGGCACAGGAGGCAGGCAAGTGGTCAGCGTGAGGGCCCCAGCCAGGACATCCGCTGCGGTCCCCCGGGGCCTGGGGGAGAAGGCCCATGGCTGAGACAGCCCTCAGAGCCGGGTCAGGACCTCTGAAGGGTGCCGGACCCAGGGAGAGCCCCCGCTGCGGCTGCGGAGGAAACAGCCCCCGCCCCAAGGCTGAGCCTGGTGGCTCTCTGCAGGGCCATGGGGAGGAGGAGGCCCCCGGACACATCCTGGACAGGGGACTAAAAATAGGCCTTCCGCCTGCTGAAGCCTGCTTTCCTGCCAGTGTCTGGCTGGTCTGACCTGGAGGGGTATCTGGCCCCCAGCAAAGCCACGTGTCCAGAGACAGGCACCTGGGAAGATAAATGCTTCTGCCCCACCGTGCCGTGCCCACCCCCTCCACGTTCTCGCCTGAGAAAGAGCAAAGGGAGGGGAAGAGGAAGCAGGAGACCAGTCAGGGGAAGGGGCTGCCCTGGGGAGGGGCATCCCGAGGCCCAAAGGCAGGCACCCTGCTGCTCAGGACGTAAGAAAGGCTAGCAGAGGCCGGGAGAGGAAGGTCAGAGGGGCCCACCCTCCCCATCCTGGAGCAAACACCCTCCCCAGATGCCTGGCCCAAGTGCCTCTCCCCTATAGTAGTCCCAAGGGCAACAGTGATGGCCCCCTCACCAACCCCCAACATAGCCTTGTGCGCACAGACCATCGGGCCCCCGACCCCACCCTGACACGGCGTGGCCCCAACGCCGAGTCATCTGAGCCCTCGCCCTCCCCCAGGCAGTGGCTATGACAGCGAGAACTGCGAGAGGTTCTTGGGGACAGAGGCACCCCCCAAGGAGCCCGGGCTGACGCTGCATGCGGGGGCCAGCGTGACCGTGCTGGGGCCCTCCCCCTCTTCTGTGGTCAAGATGGAGGCCAACCAGAAGGCCAAGAAGAAGAAGGAGAGGCAGGGCTTGCTAGGTAACCAGGAGGCACGGGCGGGTCAGGGGTCTGCCTCCTGGTGCGGGGAGGTTCCCAGCCTCGAGGGCCCCTGGGACAGCCGCCTTCCCCCCACAGGGGCCTGCCACCTGTCCAGCCCAGACAGTGAGGTCAAGGTCAAGAGGCGCACGGTGAAGACCGAGGTGGGGGCCAAGCTGGAGCATGCCCCAGGGCGCAGGCCCCCGGGCGCACCAGGCAGGAAGAAGGCCAAGGGCAAGGCCAAAGGCAGCCTGCGGACAGACCCGGGGGCCGCCCCCAGCAGGGACACCCTCTTCAGCCCCGCCCGGGCCTTCACCTGCCGCGAGGAGGGCAGCGAGCTGGCCAGCGAGCGTCTCAAAAGAGCCACGCGCAAGAGCACGATTCTCCAGCCGGGGCTGAGGGTGAGGGCCGCGGGCTCCCCGGCCACCCTGGGTGCCGTGGGCGGGCAGTGATGCCAAGGGAGCCCTCACCCCACCTCTCTGCCTGCTCACGGTGGCCTGCCCTGCGTCCGCACACATCACGCCCCTGGGCGCACACTGGGCTCACGCTCAGCCACACCCAGGGCTGGCCGTGAGCCCGAGGCCGGTGCCACGCTGACCTCATTCCTTCCCACCCGCCCCAACAGCGGAAGAACGGGGCCCTGTCCATCGCGCTGTCGCCTCGCAACGCCAAGGCCATCCTGGGGAAGGGCAGGAAGGTAGGCACCGTGGAAAGTGAGGCCGTGGGCCAGCAGGTAGCGTCCCCACCCCCCAGGTGCCGGGTCAGGGCACAGACCTCTCCCGCCCACCCTCCAGTGGGAGTTGACCCCTCTGTCCCCCCAGGGCAAGGGCCGGGCCGTGAGTCGGCTACTGGAGAGCTTTGCGGTGGAGGACGATTTTGCGTTTGACGACAACGGCAGCTTTGAGGAGGAGGAGGAGGAAGAGGAGGAGGAAGGCGAGGAAGAGCCGTCGGCCGCCAGCGGGCCTCTGAGCGCCGAGCAGAGCGCCGCCCTGGGTGAGCGGCCCCGCGAGTGCTCCTGGGCGGCAGGCGGGGGCGGGGGCCGGGCAGACGCTGACGCCCTGTCCCCTCAGCGCGCTCGTGCACCATCCACAAGGAGGACCTGCAGGACGGGCTGCCCGTGCTCATTCCCAAGGAGGACAGTCTGCTGTACGCGGGCAGCGTCAGGACCCTGCAGCCCCCCGACATGTGAGGCCCGGGCGCGCGCGGGGCGGGGGGCGGGTAGGGCAGCGCGGGCCGCTCACACGTCTGCTCCCGCAGCTACAGCATCATCATCGAGGGCGAGAGAGGCAACCGGCCCAGGATCTACTCGCTGGAACAGCTGCTGCAGGAGGCGGTGCGGGGCCGGCAGGGCCGGGAGCGGGCGGTGAGGGGACGCCCCGCGGCCGCCGGCCAGGGGAGCTGGGCCTGGCTGATCCTGGCCCCGTGGCCCGCTCACCGCCCGCTCCCGCCCCCCCCGGCCCCACAGGTTCTGGATGTGCGGCCGCAGTCCAGCCGCTACCTCCCCCCAGGCACGAGGGTGTGCGCCTACTGGAGCCAGAAGTCCCGCTGTCTGTACCCGGGCAACGTGGTCCGAGGTGAGCCAGGCCGACGTCTGGCGTCTAGGCTCTGCAGACACGGCTCCCTGGGCCCCGGGTGGGGACAGGGCGGGCGGCTCTGGCCATCCACGCGGCCCGGCCGGGAACAACAGGGAATGTGGGGTCCCCTGGGCCGCAAGCAGGGGTGCGGCGCGCCGGGGTCACGCAGGTGAGTGAGTGGCTGCCGCGAGGCTGGCTGTGTCCTGGCAGCCAGGGCAGCCCCGAGGAGGCAGAATGGTCCCAGCGTCTGCGAGGCGCCAGGAGCCCCCCACCTGGCCGCCGGGGGAGCCGGAGAGGGCCGCTTGCTCAGCTGGGCCTCACCCCCAGGCTCCTGCAGCGACGAGGAGGAGGACCTGGACTCTGTGGTCGTGGAGTTTGACGACGGGGACACTGGCCACATCGCCGTCTCCAACATCAGGCTGCTGCCCCCCGACTTCAAAATCCAGTGTGAGACCCGGGGCTGCTGCGGTGGGGCCCCCTCCCTGCCCCCTCCCTGCCCCGCCCTGCTCCCTCCCTGCCCCCACCCTGCTCCCCCTTCCCTGCCCCCTCCCTTCCCCGAGACCTGGGGGGAAGCCCGGCCACACTGAGGCCAGACGTCCACTGTGCAGGCACTGAGCCCTCGCCCGCACTGCTGGTGTCCAGCAGCTGCCGGAGGACCAAGAAAGCTTCCTTCGAGGTCCCCCCACCCAGCGAGGCCCCCGCCCCGAGCCTGTCCCCCAAGGTGCATGACGGCCCCGAAGCCTCGAAGACCCCCGGGAAGAAGTCCGTCAGCAAAGACAAAGCCGGTACCCACGGTGGGGCAGGGAACCCCGGCAGGGAAGCCCATGGGGGGAGGGGGCGGGGTGCCCAGAGCTCAGCGGGGGGGTGGCGGGGGACAGGTGGGACCTCTGACTCCACCTGGCCTCCCCCCAGGCAAGGCGGAGCTCCTCACCTCAGGTGCCAAGCCGCCCGCGGGAGCCGCAGACCACTTCCTGGGCCGCCGGGGCAGCCCGCTGCTGAGCTGGTCGGCGGTGGCGCAGACGAAGCGGAAGGCGGTGGCGGCGGCGGGCAGCAAGGGCCCGGGCGCGCTGCAGAACCTCTTCCAGCTCAACGGCAGCGCCAGGAAGCTGCGGGCCCGCGAGGCGCTGTTCCCCGTGCACAGCGCGGCCCCCCCCGTGTTCGGCAACGGCTTCCGCGCCGACTCCTTCAGCAGCCTGGCCAGCGCCTACGCGCCCTTCGTGGGCGGGGCCGGGCCGGGGCTGCCCGGGGGCGCGCACAAGCTGCTGCGGGCCAAGAAGGCTGAGCGCGCGGAGGCCGAGAAGGGTGCGCGGCGGCGGGTGGGCGGCGAGTTCCTGGTCAAGCTGGACCACGAGGGCGTGACCTCCCCCAAGAACAAGAACTGCAAGGCACTGCTCGTGGGCGACAAGGACCCCAAGCTGGGGCGGCCCCTGCCCAGCCCCAGCTACGCACACCCGGCCCTGGTGGGCAAGGACAGGAAGGGGCGCGCGCCCGTGCACCCTCTGCCCGTGGGGCTGGCGCTGCGCAAGTTCGCGGGCCAGGCCGAGTTCCCGCTGCCCTGCGACAGCGACTGCCACAGCTCCTACTCGGACGACGAGGAGGACGGGCCCGGGCTGGCCCCCGGCGTGCCCTCCCGCTTCCTCGCCCGCCTGTCCGTGTCGTCCTCCTCCTCAGGCTCCTCCACCTCCTCGTCGTCAGGCTCCCTGTCCACCTCCAGCCTCTGCTCCTCGGACGACGAGGGCTCCTCCTACAGCTCGGACGACGAGGACCCGGCCCTGCTGCTGCAGACCTGCCTCACCCACCCGGTGCCCGCCCTCCTGGCGCGGCCCGAGGCCTTGCGCTCCAAGGGCGGCGGGCCCCACGCGCATGCCCAGCGCTGCTTCCTGTCCCGGGCAGCGGGGGCCGGCGGGGGCGCGGGCGCGGGCCCTGGCGGCGGCGGCAGGTCCAAGCTGAAGCGCAAGGAGGCTCTGAGCTTCTCCAAAGCCAAAGCGCTTTCGCGGAGGCAGCGGCTGCCCTCCGTGGAAAACCGGCCAAAGATCTCCGCCTTCCTGCCCGCCCGGCAGCTCTGGAAGTGGTCCGGGAGCCCCACGCAGGTAGGTGGCCCGCCCCCCGCCGGGAGCCCCTGCTGCCCGGAAGCCCGTGCGCTCCCTCCCTCTCGTCCTGCTTTCGGCTTTTCTATTTCGGGTCAACAAAAAAAAAGTGAACCTCGGGAAGAAGGAAAGCTCGTGCCTGATGTGACCAGGCAGGTAGCTGCCCCCGTGTCCCCTCTGAGTCCCCGCCACCTGCACGGTGCCGTGGGGCGTGTCCCCCAGGGTTTTGCTTCCCATGCGGCGGACCCCCGGGGGCACATCTTTCTGTGTCTGTGCACAACGGAGCGGGTTCGGGGGGGTGCCGCAGGGTGCTGCCCCACTGCGCACACACACGGGCGTCTTTGCCGCACTCTGTGGACAGACACGCCGTTTGTGCCTCTGCCCTGGGAGCCACACCGCCGTGGACACCCCATGGCTTCCTCCCCTCCAAACCTTCAGGTCCAGCGTCCCTCCTTAGTCATGACCCAGCGTGCAGGGCGGGCACGGGTGTGACCCTAACCCTGGAGCGCCCCGTCTGGCCCTCGAAGGCGTCTGTGCACACGCGCTTGCACATGAGACGTGCCGTCTGTCCTTCCGCTGTCCCTCTGTCCCTCCCTGTCTTTCTCTCTCCTGCCCACCAGTCCCCGGGTCCCTCACTGCCGTCTGCCTCTGGCTGTGTCCCCTGTAGCGCCGGGGCATGAAGGGGAAAGCCAGGAAGCTGTTCTACAAGGCCATCGTCCGGGGCAAGGAGACGCTGCGCGTGGGGGACTGCGCCGTGTTCCTGTCGGCCGGGCGGCCCAACCTGCCCTACATTGGCCGCATTGAGAGCATGTGGGAGTCGTGGGGCAGCAACATGGTGGTGAAGGTCAAGTGGTTTTACCACCCGGAGGAGACCAAGCTGGGGAAGCGGCAGAGCGATGGGAAGGTGAGAGCCGGGGTGGGTGGGGGCCTGGGGGAGGTGGAGACCCAAGGTGGGGGTGGGACGGGGGTGGGCAGGGGCGGCAGGCAAAACCAGAGGAGTGGCCCCATCCGTGAACACCCCTCCCGCCCCCCACACCTTGAAGCGTCCACTCTGAGGGCGGAGGCACTGGAGACAGGTCACTGGGGTCCCTCCCCGGCCGTGCCTCCCAGGCTCCCTGTGGACAGGGGGATGGTTTCACCTCGCAGGGGGCACGTAGCCCCAAGCAGGCCCCCTCCGCAGCAGACCCCACCCAGGAGGCCCCCAGCATCCCCTCTGTTCTGCCCCGGGAAGGACACGGGTTTGCAGACGCTGCAGAGAGGGGCAGGACACAGAGTGCCGGGGCCACGGCTCCAGGGCTGATCCGAGGGGCCCTCCCAGAACCGAGAGGCAGGCCCCACGCCGGACAAGGCTCCTCAGCCTGGCCCCGCCCAACTCCCCGCTCCCCCGACAGAACGCACTGTACCAGTCCTGCCACGAGGACGAGAACGACGTACAGACCATCTCCCACAAGTGCCAGGTCGTGGGGCGGGAGCAGTACGAGCAGATGGCGCGGGGCCGCAGGTGCCAGGACCGGCGCGACCTCTACTACCTGGCGGGCACGTATGACCCCACCACAGGGCGCCTGGTGGCGGCCGACGGGGCGCCTATCCTGGGCTGAGTCCGGCAGAGCGGGGCCGGGGCTCGAGCCCAGGGAGCAGCGGGCGGCAGGAGCACGCAGCGTCGGCAAATATGCAAGCGCGCTCGGGCCCAGGCTTCGCATTCCTCTCCCCGGGGAGCGGTGCCTGGCCCTCGGGGGTCCCCGCCTCGGCCGCCCGGCCGCGCTTCCGTCGGCCATCCCCGAGAGATTAGAATCCAAGCCATATTCTCCCTAGTACCTCCGACTGTCTCCCACCAGGGAAAGCAGAAATCAGGTGTGTTGTCTATTTATTTCTCTATGTAAATATTGTATTTCTGCGGGAAGTTTTATGGGAAAAAATAGTGGAAGAGGATTTTTTTCTCCCCACACGCGTGATGAGGGTGTATGTGCATGCGTGTGCGTGAGTGTGTGCGTGTGTGTGTAGGTTTCGTTCTGGGGGTTTTCGTTGAAAATGCACTGTTTTGCTCAGCCTGGCTGAGTTATGACGGAAGCGTCTGCGGCCACGGAAGCAGCTGGGGGAGGGGCTGGCCACGGGAGGGTGGACAGGACCCTCGATCACGGCACTGATCGCGGGGCCCCGTGCGATGGAGTCACACTGGTGTTTATTCCCTTTTGACCCACCTACTAGGAAAAGCGTATCTCGGGGTGCAGGGCAGTGAGGGAGGGCCACCCTGAGCGTCCCCGGGGAGAGAAGGGATTCCAGAGGCTAAAATAAAATCCAGGACCAGCTGGTCCCCCAGCCCGGGATTGTGACAGCAGCCATATGTGTATCTTACCTCTGTTCAGAACAAATATGAACAAACATTTTAAAGTATCAATACAAAAAAATGACGTTTTGATTTTCTTTCCTGAATATTCCAAGTTCTTTCTGATTTTGGTTGTGATGGTCAGTTTGCCTAAGCCTCCGCTCGGAGCAGGAACGGGACCAGCCCCCACCAACTCACCGGGAAGTTCCAGGGCATTTTCTGTGGCCGCTGGGCACGGCAGATGGCCTGGCTGGGAGACCAGTGTTTGGGGCATGGGGCTAGCTCGGGTCCCTCCTGTCTGCCCGAACCCACGCCCACGAGGGGCTGCTCACCCCGCACCCAGGAGCCTCAAAGCTCTTATCACCCCCTCATTCCTCGTGTGGCAAGAGAGACAGGGTGAGCCAGACCCATGGCCTAGCAGCCCTTATCCCAGAAACCTACGTAGGGCCACGTGTCCTCACGTGCCACCACACTCCCCAGGAGCCCCAAGAAAGCCCCCCCAAGTTAGTCACTGTTTCTGCAGCCCAGGTCCCTGGAAAATGTGGGATGTCGGTGGGTGCCCGGCACCCCAACCGGGCCCCTCTCTGGCCCCTTCCTTTCCGGCTGGGAAACCACTCCGTCCTCACCTCCTGCTCCTGGCTCCACGGGAAGTACTCCCCTGCCCACCAGCTTACCTCTCCCACCTCGTTCTCCCCTTTGTCTCGGCACGAGTGCAATATTTCAGTCCTGGCGGTCACCCCGGAGGCGGCGCCCGAGGGCCTGCTCGCGGCTGGACAAGCAGAGTGGAGAAGACGTGCCCGGTGCCAAGGCGCTGAGTGGGGACAGCCCAGCCGCAACAGTGAGAGCCCGAGGCCCTTTGCAAGCCCAGTCACCCCGCGAGCGAAGGAACAGCCCCTTCTCTTGGCCCTCGCGCTGACTCTCTCCCCTCCGTCCCTCCACCTGTGCGCGTGGGCGGTGCGGCCTGCCCTCTGACCCAGGGTAGACGGGGCAGAGCTCGCTCTTGTAAATGTGTAAACTAAGAGGATGGTTGGATTTTTTTTTTCCAATGTAAACACTAAAAACAAAAAACACAAAGGTTTTATGAACAGCAAACTCTATGTAAAGGCATTTTAGTATTAAATTTTTTATTGATAACTTGCTTAAGAATAAATATATGAACTATTGTACAGGTGGTCAGTGGTCCGGAATCCTAACTGTGCCTCGGCGTCCACGTGACGTCATAGATGTCTCCCCAGAGGCCACAGCGTCTTGGGGGGGTCTCAGCCAACATGCCCACATACAGGCCAAGTCTGCCCCCCAAGTCAGCCAGAGGGGAGCCTCTCAGGGCACAGGGACTCACACACGTGAGGGGACTATGCAACCAGAATGGGCCTGGGGTGGCTTTGGCCTTTAAGACCTCCCAAGAGGAGGGCCCCTTTCTTTACACATCTCACCAGCCAGGGCAGCTGCTCCTGGAGGAAAGGAAGGGAGGCTCAGCCCCCACAAGGCACAGGCACAAGGGGGATGGGTGGTCCCCAAAGTGCCAGCTAGTAGAGGGGTCTGGGCAGACCAGACAACAGACACCCTCCTCAAGAAGAGGAATTCATTCATTCAACAAACATTTTAGCTGAGAGCCCTGAGGAGGGGTAATAAACAGTGCTCCAGACTGTTGATGGAGAGCTGAACCCCCAAGGTTGGAGGTGGTCAGAAAGCAGGGTACATCGGGGGACTGGGAAGCCACCCCAACAAGCTGCTAGCTAGAGAGAGCTGTGTCCAGTGAAGCTGCAGGCCCAGGGTCTTTCTGGAACTGTCCAGCCAGCCAGGGAGGAGGCACTCCATTTTCCCTCCACCTCCAGGGTCCCTGGGGTGGGAGGTCCTGGCTGGAATTACAGACCCCAGGAAGGAGACTCAGATTAGGGCAGGTGGACAGGGTAGGGTAAGTGTGGGGAGTGGAGCTACAACACAGACAGGTACCCCCACCTCCGCAGGTGTGTAAGGAGCCGTGGGCCATTTGCACACACACACACACACACACACATCCACCAGCCCATGCTGGGGCTGCCCTCAGCCAACCTGCTGACATCCCACCCCTGCTCTCATTTCCTCCATTGGACCAGCTGTCCAGAGAGAGCAGAGGGGACAGGGCCCTGGGCACAGAGACAGGATGGAAGGGGCAAGAAGCTCTTCCCTCAGCAGTTCTGAGCCCGCCAAGCAAGGAGGATTAGAATGGGGTGTCTGAGCAGGAGGCTTGGGGCTGTGTACACTCAGGGTACCCATCTGCTTCAAACACCCCCTGACTGAGGTCTGAGCACCTGGATTCAGCTGTGCCTGAAGGCGGAGAGACCTTGCCCTTGGACTGAGTCCATGAGTCAGCAGCCCCTGCTTCACACAGGGGAACTGGTGGGATTTCCGTCTTGGTGACCCATGGTCCCAACTATCCAAGGGCCTCAGCAGGAAGAGGGACAGAGGGAGGCCTTGGGGGCCAGGCTGAGCCATGGGACTTGGTAAAACAACAAGGGCAGCTCTGAGGGAAGGAGAGCCTGCTAACCTACGTTTCTGGCTTAAGGGCCCTCCCTGGGCTGGGGAGGAGGGACTGGGGCCAGGCCAGAGGCTCAAGAAACCCAGCCTCAGTGGGTTCACACGTTTACTTGTGGGCAGGGGCAGAATCCAGGGCACCCAGGGCCAGGATGGGGATGAAGGCCTGGAGCCACTGCCTCGGGCTTCTGGGGGCCATGAGCCGGGATTTGCAACTGCACCGCCCCCTGCCCACACTAAGACACAGGGCACAGTGGGCACCAGCGGTCACAGCGGACGTTCTGGAGCGAGAGAGCAGGGTGGAGCCAGAGTGGGATGGGTGACAGTGGCCGCCCTGCAGCTGGGTGGGAGAGCTGGCCCGCCACGGGTTCGAAGCCTCCATTCCACCGACACAGGCGCCCTGAGAGGCAGACAGGAAAGGACGTCACAACTGTCCCGCCGCCAAGACATGTCCCCGGTAGAATTCCGCTGTGAGGCTCAGGCTGAGCCAGGCCTGCTAGCTCCAGCCCTGGGCGCCCCGCTGCAGCCAGACCCACAGCGACATCAAGGACACTGTGAGGAACAGCTCATGAGGGCTTCCCGGAGGAGGCAATGCAGGCAGAAAGGCGGTGAGGAACATGGCTGGCGGCCAGGAGGCACAGGGGCCCAATGCTGGAGCTGGGGTGTGACAGGCCCGATCGCGGTGGCTGCACTGTCTGCCGGACAACAGGCTCTCGGCAGAGGGCCCACAGGACCACCCAGACCACCCCCGCTGGGCCAGGGTGAGAGGGGCCCAGCCAGCACCTGAGGAAGGGGCTGGTGCCCAAAGAGTGACGCTAAGGGCCTGGGTGGGGGCCGGAGTACGAGGGGTGCTGGGGGTGGCGTGGTGATGGGCCCAGGAACATGGGCATGTGGGGCGAGCTGAGAGGCTGGTGACCACAGCGACACAGCAAGGGGGGACCAAAGCAGGACTGGGCGAGCCCCAGCAGCTGCACCTGCTCCCTTCCCCTTCCCCTCCAGGTGCCTCCCTGCCCCCTCCCACTTACCACCTTCACTCAGAATGGCCCCTGCCTTCTAGAACCTCCCACCCCCCAGAACAGGGCCCCGGGCGAGGGAAGGGGGTGGACAGTGGAGCCCCAAGGGTTAAACACACAGGACTGCACTTGGATCAAGACAAATGAGCCATTAAGTGAAACGCGAAGCAAGATAAATGATGGCACTGGGCGCGGAGATCGATACAAGGGATGTTTGATCAGGTAGAAATGACAACCCAGCCGATCGCCATTCGTTTTTAACACCACAAGCCAATCGGGGGACGAGGGCCTTTAATTGTTTCTGCCCAAGGCTGGGGTGGGTGGGAGCCGGTCCCAGACCCGGGCCACGGACAGGTGAGAGGTCAGCTCCGTGACCCGGCCCGTGAAGGGGCATCTGGGCACTCAGCCAGCCAAAGGCCACGGCCTCCCGTGTCTGTGCAGCAGAGAGGCGAGACCTGCCTCCAAGGCCCCGGCTGCCAGCTAAGGCAGTGGACAGAGCTGGCACCCAGGAGTGACCCTGAAAGTCTTCCTTGCTTCCTGCCAGGACCCCAGGGGTCCCAGCCTCCATACTGCCTCCTTGCTACCACCCCGCCCCACCCCCCAGGAGTCCCAGTGAAAGCCAGCACCCCCCAGCGTCTAAAGGCCAGGCCTCCTGAGCTTCTTTCCACCGCCTGCTCAAACCCGGGACAGCGATGGAAGCAGGGCGGCTCCGGGCAGACCGGCCGGGAGGTCACTAATGGAACCCTCTCAGGGCCCACCCAGGGCCTGAGTACCACGGGCGGGGGCACCAAGAGGCCCTAGTGACGCAGGCCCTCAAAGAGGACAAGGGAGGCAGGCAGGGCGAGGCGGCGGGTGGGGTGCAGCATGGCTCTTCCTTGCCTCAGCCCAAGCCTGAGTCCACCATCGGCTCTTACTGTCCCCGGGAATGGGATGAGATGAAGGCAAAGTTCACAAGAGGTGGCAGAGGGGGCTTCTGGGGGCACACACATGCACACAGGGCCCTTTCTCTGGGCCCCACGTCACTGCCCCAGGTGGGAAGGAGAATGGCCCAGCCAGCCCTGGGCTGAGCACGTACCCCTTCCAAGGACACTGTCTTCTCATCCTCTGGCCAGCAGTGACAGTGACAGGACTCAGAGTGTGGGGACACACGCCCGGCCCCAGGCTGGATGCACTGGAGCCAGATTCCACCCCCGCCCGGTTCAGGGACCCCGGTCCCCCCTACCTGGGGATCCCTCGGCGCCCAGGGAGGTGCCCCCACAACTCTACCAAGGTCCTCACAGCCACTCCAAGGGCTCGGTCCAGGGACTGGCACAGACTTCCCTGGGGGGCCCGTGGGGGACTATACCCCCTTCTCTGACAAATGTTCACAGAGCCTCCTAGGTGTCAGGTGTGCACGTGCCTGCCGCCCCTGTGTGAAGGATGAGGCCTGGAGGGGTCTACAAGCCATGGGATAAGCCTCCCCCTCCCCACACTAGCCTGGGATGCCGTGGGCCCTGTGCAGCTCCCTGGCCAGCCCTGAAGAAGCATGGGGGCTGCTGGGGCAAACGCTCTGAGACCAACAGGACCAGAAGAGAACAGAGGGCAAGGCCCAGGCTTCCAGGCCAGGTGAGCAGAGATGCCTCCAAGGAGGGGAGTTCTGGGTAGAAGCTGGGGTGGGAGGTGTGAATGCGCCTCCTCCCCATACTGGCTGTCCTGTCTGTAGGCACCAACTCCAGGGATGTGCCCTGTCAGGGGCACTAACACACTGCTCCTGTGACCAGTTGGGCACAGGACCCCAAGAGTAGTTTGGGCCCCCGGGAGAGAGCATCCCCATCAGACCCAGTAGGGACAGATCCCCCCTCCAGGGGGATTCGGATGGATAGGGTGACTGTGGGCCCTATGGACAGCCCTGGGACCCCATCCTTGGGCCTCCTTACCTCCAGTCTGGCCAGGACAGCCAGAGGCCACAGGACAGAGAACCCATGGGGGCTGTGGGGGAGGTGCAGGCCCTCTGCACCGGTTAGATCCCCAACCCACTGTTCTGCAGTCTCGACACCTGTCCCAACCCAAGCCCTCCTGCTTGGGAGTCCTGCAGGGGCACGGCTCAGGCAGGAAGGGGACAGGGTGGCCTGTGCACACCCCCTCTGTTTGATGCGGTCCTGAGTGGATGGAGTCGGAGGCCCAAGCTTCCCAGCACAGCGGCCCCAAAGCTCACACACCTCTTGACTCCATTCAGCCCCTGACGGGTGGGGAGAGGCCCTCCCAACCGAAGTGGGAAGCTGCAGCCATCCCTGAAGAACACCCAACATCCTGGCCCTCACTGCCTTGGACGGAGCTGACCAGGGCAGCCTGGAGCCCGGGCTGGGGGTGGGGGGCTCAAAATGAGCTGCGAACTTGGAAAATTGTTTTCTTAGGCTCCGCACTCCCCTGATGCCATCCCCCTTCTCTGGGCTAGACTGAATTTCAGGTGCTCTCTGTCACGTGCTGCCCCAGCTGGGGGTGGGGGGTGGTCCCTTCCTATGGGCATTTCCTGTCTGATTCTGCAGGGCTCCCAAGGCAGACTGCACCTGTCCACAGGGAGAAAGACCCGGGACTGACCCAGCACGCTGGGCGTCCCAGGGCCCATGCCTACGGTTCAGAGAAAACCTTCAGCAGTCCCGTCTACCTGGATGGAGGGACAGTAGCCACTGCGGACAGCCAGGGCTGCAGAGGCTGCCAGCGCCTCCCATATAGGGCCAACATCGTGGAAGCAGCCGCCCCGCCATCAGAAAAGGGTTTCTCGCCCTTGCAGATGTGATGTGCTCCCAGCAGGAACACAGCCTGTTCGCATCCGAGCCATCCGTCTGTCCGTCTGTCACCTCCGTAAGTACATGCTGAAGACCTACTGCATGCCGGGCTCCCTGCCAGGCACGGGGGCGCAGGGCTGAGCATCTCAGGAAGGCCTCGCCAGACAGGGCCCCTCATGAGTCCGGGCGGCGGCAGGCCGAGCAGCCCGGCCGAGGAGCCCAAGGAAGGGAGCCGCTTGCTCCTCTCCTTGGAAGCCCAGCCCCGGCAGCAAGTACTTCCAGGGGCACCTCCCCGGCCTCCCTGCGCTGGTTTAACGCGCGGAGGTGGATTCAAGCTCCCGCTTCCCGGGCAAAGCGGCAGAGTCGGGCGCCGCCGTCCCCGCGTCTCCTCAGACAACGGGCCCAGAAAACCGCCTCCAGGCTGGGTCGCTGACCCTGCGCCCGCTGACCCCGAGGTCGGGGCAAAGCTGCTCCCGCCCCGCCCCGCCCGGCCGCGGGCGCTGGGCTCGGGCTCCGCGGGGAAGCAGCGCTCTGGGCGGCGGCGGGGCCGGCGCGCCCCCCCCCCCGCCCCCGCGCAGGACGGGCTGACTCGGGCCTCGCACGCGGTCCGCTCCGAGCGACGTTCGCCCACCCCGTCGGCCTGCGTGCCCGCGGACTAGCTGCGAGCCCCCGTCCCGCGTGGGCCCCGCACGGACGCAGAGCCAGGGCGGCCGCCAGCGGGCCGGGCGGGGACGCAGCCGTCCTGGGCGAGGTCCGCGGCGCCCACCGGCCCCGGGCTGGAGGCGCCGCGGGAGGGACACACGAGCCCCGCAGGCCGCGGCCTCCGGACGCCGAGGGGAGCGACGCCGCGCCGGCCCCGCGGACACCCGAGGCCGTCCCGGCTGCCCGACGCCACGGAGCCGCTGGCCCCGAAGACCCTCTGGCCGCGGAAGACGCGCCCCGGCGACCTGGCGCCCAGCCCTGCCACCTGCCACGCCGCCCCGCAGGCGCCGAGCCACGCGGGCAGCCCCGCCGCCCTCCGGTCACATGACCCCGGCTGGGCCAATCGCAGCACCTCGCCTCTCGCTTCCTCTGGGAAGGTGATTGGCTTTGGGGTGAGCACGTGACCCAAGCTGAGCCAATCAGGGGCCGCCCCTGGGTTCTCGGGCGAGCCGCCCCTGGGTTCTCGGGCGAG
>NW_022631035.1:1269205-1295671 GCF_010015895.1 Lontra canadensis | reverse complement strand
GGGTTCTCGGGCGAGCCGCCCCTGGGTTCTCGGGCGAGCCGCCCCTGCGAAGGGGAGCCCGTGCGGCCATAAATCCCCCGAGGTGACCGCCAGTGAAACCTGGGTGCCCGGGCTTCGGGCTGTCCTCAGGTAGGACCGCACACCCACCCGTGGGGGTCGCCGGATAAAGTTCAGGACCGCCCGCCGAATTCGACTTTCAGATCAACGAGTAATTTTAGCGTAAGAACCGTCCAGCGGTGTTAGGGATATACTTATGCTAAAGGTTACTCACTGCGCCCCTCAGTCTGCTCCCGCCAGGAGCTCAGACTCACGACTCCAGATCGTGTGTCGGGAAGTGCTACCGAGGGAGCCAGCCACGCACCGGCTCTCTGTAACGTCCTGTGTTGATTTGCCACTGGGGGGTCAGTGCGTTTACCTCGAAACCCAGCTGTTTGTCAAACTGGGTGCTGCCGAGCCCCCCGCCCCCGCCGTAGCGGACGCACCCAGCAGGTGTCCAGCATGGAGCAGAAGGGTGCACACAGAGGAGGCCAAGCAGGCCCCAAGGCACAGGAGGCCACTCCTGCCACAAACTCATGGCCTCTGTGAAGCCCGGTGATCTGCTGACCAAGGGAGAAACAGTGTGGGCGTGCAGATGTGCCCCCGCCGCAAGCGGACCGCGGTGCCGTCACAGCCTTGCCTTGCAGGACAATCCTTCCCGCCCTGGTGGGGGACAGAGCACAGAGTGCTGAGCAGAGGCCTGGATGTCCAAGGCCAGGGTGTACACAGAGTCCTGGGCAGAGCTCGGCCATCTCGACAGCCATGAGGGACTTAGGAGCAAATGACTCCACTCAGGGAGGCTGGAGAAGGAGAGTGGACAGACATCATGGACTGTGCCCAGAGGCTGGACATCTGCCTGCCCATGTGAATGTCATCGGAGGCCCATTGCAGGAGGGTCCTGCACGGTCCAGTAAGCATGTGACCCACCCCAGGGCAGCCTGTCAGCTCCCCTCCCCCCGGGAGCCTCAGGCTTCCTTCCTGGGCTCATGCTGAGAGCACAGTGGGCAGGAAGGACGTGCACAAGGACCCCGCCATGAACCTCTCCACCTGGATCCCCTGACAAATACCCAAGTGTCAGCGACAACAGACCTCAAATCCCGACAGTGACACCACACCTCAGGGGACCCAGCCGCTCTGCAGCGGCAAGTCAGTGACCTTGGGCCCTTCCACCATGACGTGTCCTGATGGGCCTCGTGAACCCCTAGACCTGCCCAGGAAACCCCACCCAGCCCCTGCCACCAAGGAGCTCCTTTCCGAGCAAAGGACTATGACCGTCCCTGTGCCACGCCCACCCCAGCCCCTGCAGCTCGGGTTGAAGGGGTGCAGCCCACAGGCCCACGTAAGGGCTGTTTCTCACTTGGCCCCAGACACGTCCAGGAGCTGGAGAAGCAGGCAATGTTTCTTGCGTTGTACCAGCAAGCTTGGGCTCTGTTTTCCATCCTGACTCAGAGCTGCGCTGCTCTGGAGTGCATTATCCAGAGGAGGACACGGCCAGCCCAGGAAATGGGAGCTGGGGCCACGCCGAGTGAATGGGGAAAGAGGGTGTGGGGTGACCAGCCTGGACTACAGTTGGCAGGAAGACATGGGTGGGACTGGGGACCTCAGAACGTTCCTCCATGGCATGCTGATGTGTTAAGGGGGGACCTATGCAATCCCAGGAGGGCAAAAGGCACAAGGGCTCCGACTCCCTCAGCAATAAAGGTTGGGTGAGCCCCTCGGGGAAGAGCCCACCCATCGCAGCACCGGCTAGAGGCGAGGGCAGCGTGGAACATCAGCAACAGAGGGGTCACGAACCCCAGCTGTAGCTGCGACCCCACGGGAGAGGAGAGGGCATCGTCTGGACTTGCCTGAGGTTGAACACATTTTATTTTCTCCTCCTTTCCTCTTCCTTCCTCTCGCTGTGGGGTCGCAGACATGCGGGTGGAGGGTAGTTCTAGCGTCTACTTGAGGCTCCAGACACTGGGCAGGATCTTACCAGAACTCAGGGAGTGCGCACACCCCAGGGACTGTGGTCCCAGTCGCCTCCCACTGCCATGGTCACGTGCCCAAGGTCAACCTCTGTTGGGAAGGACATGTTTTTGTTGACCCTCAGACGGTGGCACTGTGCCAGGCAGGGCGCCTGGAGTCGTGGGTGTGAGTGGGGGAAGAATGTGTGACTTCCACGGGGCCAGAGTGGGGCCTCCTGGCCACTTCTTCCCACGGCAGATGCCCCTGCTTCCTGTCAGAATTGCCTTCACCAGACCCGCACGGTTCCGTAGAGCCACCAACCGCCCCCACCCCCCGCACAGCGCTGAGCTCGGGACCCAGGCCTGGACGGCCACAGTGCGCTGACCCCTGGCCCAGGGAGGAAGCTCTTTCCTGGACATGCCGTGAAAAGCCTGTGTTTCTACTGGATAGCCAAGCTGGGACGGCTGGCCCGGCCAGTATGATGCAGAGAGAAGCCAAGCCAGCAACAAGAGAAACCCGGCATCTCTGATCGCCTCGGAGGCCCAGAGGGTGGGGCTGCCCCTGGCGGCTCTGGTAGCAACTTCGGCTAAGAAACTCGGCGTTTGGAGTCCCTCAGTTGTACCTGGAGGGGCTTGGGTGCACTAGCCCTGAGGGTCGGATGCCCGGCCTGCCATCCCTTTCTGAGCAGCCGGAGGCCCACGGTCACCCCTCCTGCCAGTGCACACCCTCTCCCCGCAAGCTCTGATCCAGCAAGCACACTCTGGTGGCTGGTGGGGCCAGCGGAGGCCTAATAGGGTAAAAAGGGTGGTGAATTTCTGGGGAGCCCCCCCAAGCTACTGCAGAAGTACTGCAAGGCCGAGACTTCCAAGAGAATGCTGGAAGCATGAACATGCCTGGCAGCAGCCGCCCAACCATACTGGGCAGACCCCGCTCGGCCCTGTGCATCCGGCTAGCAGTTGAGGAGGGGAGCAGGGGGCAGTGTGTGCCCTGTCATTTCCCTGGCCCGTTCCACAGCTCCCAGGTCATCTCCTCTCTGCCTGTGCTCCTGTCCAGCGCTGAAGGCACACTGGTCATTCAGGGCCTGGCCACCCATCAGGAACTTGCCTCCCGTGCTCTTGGAAGATGGGAAGGGGTTTTTGGCCACTCCTATGTCCTGCTTAAAGAGGAGGCAGGGACAGCACCGGTCAAGAAGGGACTGGGAGAGTGGGAGCATCCTGGGTAAGGGAGCTCCCCGTGGATGGATAGTAGTTCTGGAAAATTCTCAGCAGGCCTGCTTCTCTTGGCCTGTCAACCATGGGCCCTTGCTCTCCTGAGACCTAGTTCCTCATCTCTGAAAATGAGAAGATGCCAACAGGACGGGGCATCAGTGGGGGCTCCAGCGTGCCCTGTGACCCCATGGCCACTGCTGTTGGGTGCTGAGGGGCCCATTGTGTGCAGAGAACGAGGGGGAGCCCATCCACTGGTCATTTCTGGCCCCAGCAGCATCCCGTGGTTTCTGGCTACTGGGAGGAACAGAGACTGCATCTGTTTTCCCCTTTCCCCCCTGGTGTAGCTGGGCCCCTGCCTGGCCAGGGTCAAGGTCACATTCCCCAGCTTCCCTTGCAGCTAGATGCCGCGCTGGGGCCACGGTCTAGCCAGCAAGGGTGAACAGTGACGACATGTCCTTCAGTGTCAAGGTTGTGCTGCTCCTCGTCCGCCCTCCCCTCCTTCTGCTTGTCCTGTGCATGTGGCAGCTGAGCAGCCGAAGGGGACCAGGGGCAGGAAGCTGCACTCCGGATAACAGAGCAACAGGGCATGAGGAGTGCAGGTTCCTGATGACCCCGAAGCCCCCCCAAGCTTTTCTGGAGGCTTTCTGTGAAAGAGAAAGGAATGTCCCCCTCACTTAAGTCACTGTATTTTAGAGTTCCTGCGGGGACAAATCCGGAGCTTGGGTGTGATTTAGTGTGGCCCCCGTGGGCTCGGAGGGCTCCCCGCTCCGCCTCTGTGCCTCCTCCCGGACCCTTATCCCCGTGCTGCTGGGACACTTCCCTCAAGAGTCCCCGGGACACTGCCGTCTCCGAGGCCAGCTCACTCTCAGGTCCAACGTCAGGCCAGGGCAGGCCTCTCGCAGCACAGAGCACTCATCGCAGCCTGTAATTATGTATTTATTGTGGATTTCCTGGATTGCCCGCTGCCCCGGACTGCCATTAACCTATGAGCAGGGCCCCCGCCTGTGTGTGCACCGTCACGTCCCTGCACCCAGCTCGGGGTCTGGGCACAAACTTGCACACAGCAAAGCCCCACCAGGCGGGCGCCGACCCTGCGGACACCACGGCCCTCCCCCGCCCCTCCCCCAAAGCCCAGAATCCCCTCCCCAGTTCGCTTTGTTCTGCACCAGCCCTGACCTCTCACCGGAGCTCCGTGCCCCAGGCTGGCCAGCTAGCCACACCAGCCGCATGTCATTTTCTGGAAGAATTGAGACTGGAATTCCAGAAGCAGCTCCAGTGCTCATTGGCAGTTGTGGCCAGAGTTTCTGTCCTATAAGTGGGGATGATACCCCTCGCCTCTTAGTCACGGAGGCATTTGGAAGATCAAGAGGTGGCGTGTGTTCCCCTCACCCCCAAAGGGCAGAGTGAGGGACAGATAATCCCAAGGTCTGCAACAGGCCCAGGGCCACCGGAACCCACCCACACTGCCGGTGGAAATGGTGGTCAGCACTGCCCTTGGAGGACCGGTGGCATCCGGACCAAACCAAACACTTGCCTCCCTGCCACCCCACCACCAGGCACACGCCCAGAAGACAGGTTCTAGAATGCTTAGAGCGGCACTGCTCCTAACCCGGAGGGAGCCGGGCGACGGAGAGAATAAACCATGCCACCCCATACAGTGAAACACAACACAGCCGTGCAAAAGAACAGACAGACACAGTGGTGGGCTGCCGCCTGTGGCTTACGCTGAGCGGGGCCCCCTCGGAGGACAGGCAGGGCTCTCCGTCAGTGTGCATTAAAGATCAGGCTCCCCAGATGCCACACCATTTCCCTCCCTGCCCCATGCTTTCCCTTCTCCCCCGCCCACCTCCTACCTGCTTTCAAAGCCATCTCAAGTGCCACCTCCTTCCCTTGTCTCCATTCTGCTAGGAGTCCCCTCCCTCCTAAACCTCTCCAGGTCCTTGGCTCAGGCTGCCTTATCCTGAACTCATGTGTGGCTGTGCTGTTGGACCCTGAACTTCCCTACTGGAACACACTCTTTCCCCCTTGGGGCCCCCTGGGGCTGAGCCCCGGCTGGGCAGAGGAAGGCCCCCTTTCTCTGGGTGAATATGGCCCTGCTTCAAGGGCAGATCTGGGTTTGGCATGGACCATCTGCCCTCCAGTGTGTACTGGGCACCCAGCAGACCCAGGAACCATGAAGAGGGGACAGTGAACAAGGCAAGTCCCTACCACCGGATTTACAGTCCCCCGTGGCAACTGTTTGATGAAAATGGAGCATCCAGGAAGGCTTCCTGGGGGAGGAGCCACCAGCAGGAGCACGGTTCCTCCGCTGCTGCCGTGCCCTGTCTTGCACTCCTCATTGGCAGGCTGTCCTGGCAGGAGAGGCTCGGAATGGTTCTGTGGGAGAGAAAGGTTCAGCTGAGCCCTGTGCTGCCGGTGGGGGTGGTGTGGGGATATGGGGTGTGGAGGTATGTGGTGTAGATACGGGGTGTGGGGCCATCTCTGCACAGGATGCTTACAGGTTTCACTTGCATCGTATGGCACTGCCATAAAACAAAACAGCGACATTTCTAAGATGAGTCAGTTCCCGCCTCAGAACGGTCAGAGCACACCTCACTGCCCCAGCTGCCCTGCCTGGTAGCCGGAGCCTGTCCCGGAGCCACAGTGTCAGCTTGGGCAAAGAGGAGCCTGAAGACAAGAAAGCCGGCGGGAGACAAGCCCGGTCAGTCTGTGTACCCACTCTCCTCCCTGCCGGGTCGCTGTGTCCCTCTCCCCAAGGTCACAGCTCCTGCTGGCTAGGCCTCTCCCTGGACTACCGCTTCCCTTCGGTCTGCAGTGGTGACAGCTCCCCTTTGTTGCTGGCCCGGGCACTGCACCATCTGCCCTTTAATTCACTGACTTCACTTACTCCTCGGCTCGGGACCGTCTGAGGGTGCTAGAAGCACGAAGGCCACATCAGTGCCTCATCAGAGAACACGGTCCGCGTCCCCTTCCGAGGTGCCTGGAGCGGTTAATGGAAGCGTGGGGGGGGGGGCAGCCCTCTCCCCCGCTGGGCCATTGCCGCGGGCCGCACCGGGAGCGGACTCCGTCGGTGAAGCGGCCGTCGCGACCTCTCCGCCGCCCGCAGCGGACCACGTCTCCCCCCCCGTCCACGCGACCCAGCCCCAGACCCTCTTCTCCGCTCCCGGCCCCGGAGCGCAGTGGCCTGGGGGGTGCCGGGGGATGCGGGGGGGCAGAAGCCGGGCGCCCGGCCCCGGGGAAGGGAGGCCCGCGGCGCGGCAGCCGCCTGCCCGGAACAGGCTGGTGGCCTTGAGGCGGTCACTGCAGCCCCGCGCGCGCAGCGAGGGCAGCCACCACCCGGCCCCGCACCGCAGACCGGCCGGAAGGCGGCACAGCGCTTCGCGCGCACACGGCGCTCGGGGTCTCCGCGACGGCTGGGGCAGCGCGGGGAGCCCTGGGCCGTGGGTCCCCGGGGCGAAGCGCGGGCGCGGTCGCCGTCCCGTCCCCGAGGCGCGGCCCCGATCCCCACGCCCCGCCCACCCGCCGCGGCCCGCGAACCGCCGCGCGCGTCGCCCCACGTGGGGCCGCACGGGCTCGCGGCTCCGACTCCGGATTGGTCACCGTCCGGCCAATCAGAGGTCACCGTCAGCTGCGGCCGCGCCAATTGGCCGCCGCGGGCCGGCCGGGGAGGGGCGGGGCTCCCTTTTGTTCTTTCTTCCTCGGCGCCGCGCGCCCCACTTCCCGCTCTCCGCCTCCCGGGACCCCCACCCGGAGCCGGGCCCGGGCCGCCTGGGATGTGGTGGGGGCCGCAGGCCGCCGCCCGACGTCCCTCCAAAATGGCCGCGCGGGGGACCCGGCCTTGCCCCCGCCCCCGGCTTGTTCACACGCAGGAGAAAGACCCGCCGTCTGACACGCGGCCTGTGCGGGGCCTGACCTTGCCCCGGCCCGCTCGGTCTCTGTCGCGCGGTCCCCGTACCCTCGCCCCCTCCCCCAGTGTCCTCGGAGCTGTGCAGAGGAGCGCGCCAGAACCGAGCCTGCGCTCCGGGTACACGTAACAAGCGAACAAGAGAAGGGTGCAGGCGGGGGTGCGCCGCGGCGGGCGCGGGGTGTCCGGATTCTGCTGACATGTCCCCGAGACCGTATTCTGGGCGCCCGTCCCCTCTGGGGTTGGGCGGGGGAGGGGCCAGTAGGCGCAAACTCTCCCTAAATCATCCCGGCTCTTCCCTCTGGGTTGGAGAGGGGTGGCTCTTGGGGCCAGGGGCCCACACAGGGATAGAGGGGCTCTGGGCTGGTATAGGGGCTCAGGGGTTCGGGTCTGAGTCGGCCTCCTGGCTTACCACCTTCCCCCTAGAAACTGCCCAAAAGCATTTCCCAGTGTGGCAGTGGCCACTCACACATATCCTGCACGCGGACAGGCTGCAGGACTGCCCAGGCTGTGGACCCAGGGCTCCTAATCTCTACACAGGGACCTGAGGTTCCCAACAGCTGTGAGCTCAGAGGCTCAAGTCCTTTTCTTCCACCAGGTGGCCACCAAGGAGACCACCAAGCCACGGCTGGGGCCCTAGGAAGGGGGGGCAGCCAGGCCCCAGGGGATCCTTGGCCCCCCTTCCACCCCCATTGACCTGGAAAAGCCCCGAAGCCCTAGTTAATGGAGAAGATGGAACCCTAACAACAGCCCGGGAATAGCATCTCGGCCAAAACAGGACTTATCTGCCTGGAACTGGAAATCCGTACAGACCATGATTCCCTGGGAAAGACAGACTGATCTGATCAAAATTCGGAATACCTCTGTGTCACCGCGGGGCAGTCCCTCAGCCATAGATGTCTCTTTGGCTGCAGCTCCCAGCAAGCAACCGGCTGTAGTGGCCCCTGGAAGGACTCCCAGCCCCAGGGCCTTGGCAGGTGTCTGCTGCCTCCCTGGGGGTGGGGTGCTGGGAGGCTGACATCTGCAGAGTGTTTTTACTGTCGGACAAATTGAATCAATTAAGCAGGCCTCGTCAGGGTGGCTGGGCATGGCGCACAGGAAGAGGGGATGCGGAGGCGATGGGGCTGCACGCCTGTCTCTCGGGGTGTCTCCCTGGTGCACGTTCGGGGGGCAAGATGGGAGCATACACCCCTTTCTCTGCTGTTCGGGGGGTTGACCACCGCAGTGAGGGAAGAGAAGGCCACCCCGACTGTTGTGGGGGAGAGTCCGCCAGTGGTAAGGGGTGCCTGCATGGCCACACTGACGGAGACCCATTTCCCCACCTAAGAGTCAGGCATTTGGGTTTTTGGGCTGCCTGCCCTATGACCTTCTGGGGCACCAGTTTCCCAACCCGTTGCAAGCGCGGGGACACACACACACACACTCGGGAGGCCTCCGGAAGCTGGGAGGCTCCACCTAGAGAAGAGTCCGCCCCAGGAGGCCCAGGGAGGCAGCAGAGGAAAGAGGAAAGAGGAAACAGACTGCAACGGTGATAGCTGGGGCCCCCAGTCACCCACCTGGAGCGGAAACCTCCCGCTCAGGCAGGCCCAGAATGATTTAGGGACTGGCTGCTCCGTGACCCAGCTGACCCAGAGCCAGCCACTGCTGGGGAGTCTGCCCCTGCCCAAGCTGCGACCGGTCCCGACCCCAGCAAGGGGAGCTGGGCCACCGCCTCAACACCCTCCTTCTCCTCCAGCTGCAGGGGCGGGGGGGGGGGGGGGGGGGGGCGGCCGGGGGGGGGGGGGGAGGCCGGCGAAGGGGGGGGGGGGGGGGGGGCAGGGACTCAGGTGAGGCAGCGATCTTCCCACTCAGAGGGCTCCCGTGGTACCATGATGGCACTCTCTCTGTCACCCTGAGCAGCCAGCCCAAGGCTGTCTCTGGATGTCAAGCGACTGTGACTGGACCATCCGAGGCCAACAGGGTCTTATCGGTAAACAGTTGTGGAAGACAGAGTGGTCAGCGGGAGACCTTCCTCTGCCCTCACCAAGAGCCGCAGGGCAGAGGCTGAGAAAGGGCGCTGGAGTGAACCAAGGTCGGGGTTAGGGCTTGGCTGCGGATCCCACGTCCAGGAATCAGCCTGGGCTAGTTCACTGGATGATGGGGGAACTCATGGCAGGGCCTATCCGTGTGGGGGCCGCCCCCTTCCCAGCCAGGCCACGGTGAGGAGGCAGCCAGAGATCCAGGCTCAGCTGTGCAGACAGAGGTCCTGCCAGGTGGGGGACAGCGTGGTGGGGGGGGGGTCACTCTCTTGGTTCTTGCTGTCACCTGCTGAGGACCCCGCCGCCCGGCTGCCCGGAGGGTAGAGCTTGGAGGCACAGAGGTGTTGGGAAGGGCCCAGAGGGACCCGAGAGGCATGGCCTTCTGTATCACGTCTTGAGGAAGTGAGTGTTGAGGGCCTGTCCCGGCCACCCGTGCCCCCGTAAGGGCGGGGTTAGTCCAGGTTTGCTTGCGGAGGAGCTGAGCACCAAGCCCTCGACGGGGCGGCACAAGGCCCTGGAAAGGACGAACGGCGGTTCGTCCTTCGCCTCCTAAGTCTTTGCCGCATCTTCGCCGCTACCCGGCGAGCTGCGGGGCAGCCTCGGGGCGGGAAGTGGCCGCCGGGCGGGTCTGGGGACCAGGTCTGAAGACGTCTCGCGACCTCCTGCCCCGACCCTCCGCGTCCCATCCTGACGTGAACCAGGAGATCAACCTCCGGCGCCGCCGAGGGCCCTCCCGGCGGGAGCCCACGGGTCCGCAGGAGCGGTCCGGGGGCGCCCTCCAGCGGCCGCGGCCCGGAAGGCGGCCGACCTGCAGGACCCCCGGCGGGGAGCGGGGGCTGGCGGTTCCCCAGTGTCCCGCCTCCGACGCCTCCGCCCGACGGCGCCCGGTTCCTGCCGGGCTGGGGGGATTTAGGAGCCGAAGGGAGGCTGCCGTGGGACAGGAAAAGCGAGACGCCTTCTGGGGGGGCTGCGCTGCGTTCCCGCCGGGACGCCGAGGGGCGGGCGCGGCTGCGGGGCACCCGGCGTCAGGCCGGGTCTGGCTTGTCCGGGTCGGGGCGTCGTGCGGCCCCGATGTCCTTCCCGGGCCCGCCGAAGCCCCGCAAGCCGCCCCTGGAGCGGAGCCGGCGGACGCCGTGCCCGGTTCGCGGCCTGGGGCGGTTCGCCCGCTTGGCCGGGACGAGCCCCGAGGTCCGGCACGTCCCAGCACCTTCTCAAGTCCGGGTCCACGTGTCTGACGTCACACTCGCCGCTGTAGGGCCACTTCCGTGTCCAGTCGGTGGCGTTCGCCGCGCGCGCGTCGTCGCCGCGGGGTCCCTGAGCAGCCGCCGCCAGTGCGCGGGGACCCGGCACGGTGCCTCCGTCCGCGCGGCCTCTCGGGACCCGCGGGGCGGGGGTGCGGTCCCGCAAGCTCGCCCTGCCCTGCGATGGCCGCGTCCGTGAGCGCCGCCGCGGGATCCCGGTGTGGCCGCGGGTCCGAGCGGCCTCCCTCGGGCCGGGACACTCCGCCGCGCGCTTCCCCTGTGCCGGGGCTCGTGGACGCTTGCGCTGTGCCCCTCTCCGGCTGGGGCGGTGCGGGACGCCGCGCGCCAGCCCCGCACGGCCGCGCGCTCCCACGTCCCACCGCCGCGTCCTTCCTCCCCGGGCTGTCGCCGCAGCGGCACGAGGGCTACAGGACAGGCCCTGCTTTCTCAGACGTCTGTACGCGCGAGCCGAGAGCGGAGCCTGTGCCGGGACAGGGCAGAGGCAGGCGGAAGGGGGAGGCCGCGGCCCTCGGAGCAGGGAGTACCGTGCGGGCTCCGTCGCAGGACCCCGGGAGCGCGACCCGAGCCGACGGCAGACGCTGCACCGACGAGCCCCGGCGGCCCTGAAAGAGACGTTCTCCTTCGCTACTCTGTGTCCACTGACGGCGGCTGGTCGGGGACCGACGACCGGTCACCGCCAGCCCCACCCCCGCCGACCTTCAGGGACGCCGCTGCTGTCCGCGGGGGTGGGCTCGTGGCTTTGGGATGCGCGGGAGCAGGGCGAGGGGCGAGCAGAGGCGGCGGGGGCCGCCGTGACACCGCGACACCGTGCGTGGGCGCCCCCGGCCCGCGCGGCGCGGGGCCTTCCGGCCGGCCAGACCGCCGCTCGGTGCACGGGCCCGCTCCGGCTGGGCGCGCGGCTTCGATCGCGGGCTCACGGCGCCCACTGCTGGACCGCAGCCGAGCGTTCCCAGAGGGGCCCCGCCGCCCGGCCCCGCCCCCGCCGCCCGGCCCGCCAGGAACCGCGCGTCCATTGGCCGACAGCGCGACGGCCCGGGCCAATCGTGCGAGGGAGGCGGCCCAGCGCCCAGTGGGAGCGCGGTGGGCGGGGCTGCAGGCGCGTGCGCACTGGGCCCACTGCGGCCCCGCCCCCGTCCGACCGGGGTCTCCGCGCGGGCTAACCTCCCCGGCCGGCGCTAGAAGCCTGGGCGCACTCCTGCTTCCAGGCGTCCCGCGGGTGCGCCCCTCCCCGCGCCGGCCTAGCCGGGTGCCCCGGCGTCGGCGCTCGCTCGCCCGTCGTTGGCCCCGGGCGCGCGGACCCTCCACCCAGGACCGGGAAGAGGAAGCGCCGGGTCGCCGCGGCGTCCTCACCTGGCGGGCGTCGGCGCGCCGCACAAAGGGGAGGCGAGGCGCGGGATGGGGGAGACGGCCCTCGGGGCGCGCTGGGCGGCCTCTGGCCGCGCATCTGCGAGACAAAGACGTCCCAGGGCCGCGAGGCCGCCGCGGCTGGGCCCCGGCAGGGCGGGCCGGCCTCGCCCTCCCCCGCGCCCGCCTCCCCTCGCCTCCCCCTGCCCCAGCCCCGAAGCCCAGTCGAGAGGCTTTGGGAGAATTTCCGTTAGTTCAGCTCTGTTTCAGCGGGAAACTAGTCAAATCGAGGGCGCCCGCCCCTCCGCGGAGAGCCCTCCTGCCGGGTTCCAAAGGCCGGCGGGGACCCTGGACCTCCCGGACAGGACCTTGCCCTTGTCTCGGGAGCCGGGCCTCTAGCGGGGTCCTGCCCTCGTCCCTGCCTCGGGCCTGCCCAGGTGGCCTGGGAGACTCTACACAAAGGCCGAAGGCCAGAGAAGACCCCTGCCCCCTGCCCCCTGCCCCCTGCCTGGGATCCGGCCGCAGCTGACACAGAGTGAGAGCCCCGGGCCTCCAGGAAGGGGAATGGGCCGAGTGACAGGGCCAAGCAGGAGCCTCACTCTTCCGGGGAGCCCAGCTCAGTGCAGAGAGCCCTTTGGGGAGGAGCATGGGCCCGTAACACACACACACACACACACACACACACACACACACACCCCGCTGTGCACAGTGGGGGGGGGGCACCCTTGGGGGCAAGCACCACCCCATCCCCTTTTCCCTCTCCTCTCTGTTGCACAGTCCTGGGGGGCGTGGGGCATGTCCAACGGGCTGGGGCCCTTTGCTCCCCTGGATGGCTTCAGGAGCCCCAGGTCCTGACAGGGAGTGAAGGCAGGGCAGGCAGACAGGGAGGGCCTCAGAGGGGCTGGTGGCCCCAGGGCTGGGGAGGTAAACCTCTGTGAGTCACCTGGCTCCCAGCCTCCGTGCTCTTAACCCAAACTGGGAATCCTGCTCTGCTGTCCACACTGCACTGCTAGAGAGTTGGGGACTCCCCACAAAGCTCTCAGAGGAGAAGCCAAAGTCTTCCCAGGAACTCATAGTCCCATTTCTTTTCTTTTCTTTCTTTCTTTCTTTTCTTTTTCTTTTTTTTTCTTTTTTTTTTTTTTAAGATTTTGCTTATTTATTTGACAGAGATCACAAGTAGGCAGAGAGGCAGGGAGAGAGAGAGGGAAGCAGGCTCCCGCGGAGCAGAGAACCCGATGCGGGGCTCGATCCCAGGACGCTGAGATCATGACCCGAGCCGAAGACAGAGGCTTTAACCCATTGAGCCACCCAGGCGCCCCTCATAGCCCCATTTCATCAGACCACTGCCCTGTTCTGGCCCCGACCACCTCATGGCCCCAGGCGCTCAAGCTCCAGGTACACCGGCCATCCCGTCCTGCAGTTCCTGGAATATATCCAGGCCTGCTCTCACCCCAGGGCTTTTGCGGTGTCCGTGCTTCTGGGGACCTTTCTCTTCCCTTCCATCTAGGTGCCCCATCTCCTTCAAATCTTTGGTCAAACGCTGTCCTCTCAGAGGGGCCTTCTCCAGCCCCTACTCAAGCTTTCACCTCCCCCCAGCTTTTCCTCCGTAGCTTGCATCCCGCCCCCCACACTGCAGTTTCCTGGTTTTTAAGTCCATTTCCCTCCACTAGGATGTGAGTTCTTTCTGCCCATTGTGTTTGCAGCTGTATGCTGATCCGGGGGCTCTCCCTAAGTATTGGTTGACAATAAAGTAGTGACAATAAATCCGTGATACATCTGTAGGCCACCTTTCAGATCAAGGCCGACCCTCCCAGCAGCCCCACCCCAGAACTAGTACGCGGCAACAAGCGGGGCTGCTTTGTAGAACATACACGACAAAACGCTGACATTCTCAACACATCAGAACGCCTGTTAGGAAAACCCGCAGCACTTCAATAAAATGGAGGCTGTGGCTGGGAGCAGACCTTCTGCCGTGACCCCAGTGGAACTGAACGGCGCCTCCTCCAGCTCAAACAGCTGCAAGGTGTCGTTTCTCACCCGGCGGACGCAGGCATGACAAGGTGGGTGCAGGGGAAAGGCGGGGCAGGGCGTCCATCCCCCGCGGGCGGCCTCTGGCTCTTGGGCTGCTGACACCCAGGTGTGGCACTGTGGCTGCAGGAGCCGGTCCCAGGTAGCTGGGGAGACCCATCCCTGCGCCACAGCCCCATCCTGCCCGCCCCTCGCTCCTTCCCCATCAGCTCCCAGCGCCGTCTTGTACTTGAAGCTCCGGGACAGCAGCTGGGAGGAGATCAGCCTCTCGCCAGCGAGCGGCAGGTCAGAGTGGGAGCTCCACTCGTGACCTCAGTGGAGAGGCTCCCGGGCACCAGGCGCTGGGTGGGAGGCCTCCAGGGCAGCCCCAGAAATGCTTATTAAAGAGCCTATAAATCACGGCTCCATCCACCCTCCGCCTCGCTGCCTGACTTCTTCATACTGATGCATTTAATTTATCTCTAAAAATGGGAGAGACTGCTTCTTTGATTTCCACAGGGGCCACGTGGGGCAGAGAGCTGACAAATTATCTCCCGACCCTGGATGGCTGATGTAATGGGGCCCCAGTGCTGAAGTCCCCGTTCCAGTCTCCCAGACGCCCCGCAGTTTGGCTGCGGGCCATTCCCCAGGCGGTGTCGTCAGAGCTGGTGCTGTCCTGGCAGCCGGCTCGCTTGTCCATAGCGGTGGACACCCATCGGTCCACGAGGCCCCCGTCAGGCAGCAGGGCCTGGCCCCTGGCCTCTCTTGTTCATGCCTCCCATAGGGACAGGTGGCCTCGGGACAGGGACAGGGGTGGGGCGCTGACCTTCCCTTGGGCCGGACAGTTTGGATCATTTTTTTGCCTAAATCACCAAAACAGGCAAAATCTGTGGGAGTCACAAAAAGGGATTTGTTTTCAGCAAATTAATATTTACGGTATAAAGAAATCTGGAAAACATCCAAGAGAATTACTTTTCTACACCGGACAGGCTGAGGCCATCTGAGTCTGAAGGAGGCGTCCCAGAACGGTTTCCAGAAGAATCCCAGCCGAAGAGCCATACTCTCTCCCTAGACGTGGCCCTCAGCCTCCTTCAGTGGCCTTGAGGATGCACTTGAGGCATCTGGGCTGGGGTGCCAGGAGACCACACAACGGGACCGCACCGAGTCACCCGGGCTGGACGCCTGCTTCCTTGGGGTCCTTCCTGCCACCTGGGAAAGGCCCTCCACCTTCCGGTGGCTTCTGTGGGCTGCCCGGTCTCATCCACCAAACTGTCCTGCGCTTTGTTTCTCAAGGTTGGGTGTCTGCGGCTGTCGGCAAGAATCCCGACTGAGGACATATCCCGAAATGGCTGTGGGGTGCCCCAGGGTGAGCCTTTGTAAGCCCTCAAGCGCTCTGTGAATACTCGCGTTTATCTGCAGAGGCAGGTGCGAGGGCGTCCGGGTCGGGCATCAAGTCAGCCGCAGGCGGGGCAGTGCCCGATGAATGGGAGAGGAAACGAAGGGGCTGGTTTTTCTCATGTAACCTGGGTTTCTCATGAAATCGGGAGGTGGGGCTATCCGCGTCCAGGACCGCACCTCTCTGTCCCTCTACTCCAACACTGCTAGCAGCTGGCCCGGGTTTTGTCCTCACGGTTTGCTAGGTGGCTGCTGGAATGTCAACCGTGGCTCACAGTCCACTCCACAGTCGAGGTGTTGGGGGGTGGGGGGAGAAGAAAATAAAGGAGGAAGATGCAGGCCCAGTCACGTCTGTCTCCTATTTATTTATTTATTTATTTTAAGGACTTTACTTATTGGGGTGCCTAGGTGACTCAGTGGGTTAAGCAATTGCCTTCGGCTCAGGTCATGATTCTGGAGTCCCAGGATCGAGTCCCGGCTCGGGTTCCCTGCTCAGTGGGGGGTCTGCTTTCTCGCTGACCCTCTCCCTCTCATGCTCTCTTCTCATTCTCTCTCTCAAATAAATAAATAAAATCTTTAAAAAATTCTGGGGCACCTGGGTGGCTCAGTGGGTTAAAAGCCTCTGCCTTCGGCTCAGGTCATGATCTCGGGCTCCTGGGTTCAAGCCCCGCATCGGGCTCTCTGCTCAGCAGGGAGCCTGCTTCCTCCTCTCTCTCTGCCTCTCTGCCTACTTGTGCTCTCTGTCTGCAAATAAATAAACAAAATCTTTAAAAAAGTATCTTTAAAAAATTCTTACTTATTTATTCGAGAGAGATAGTGAGCGCACACATGCAGGAACAGGGGAGAGGTACAGGGAGAAGCAGACTCTCCACCGAGCAGGGACCCCAATGCGGGACGCGATCCCAGGACCCTCGGACTGGGGTCATGACCTGAGCCGAAGGCAGATGCCCAATGGACTGAGCCACCCAGGCGCCCTGCATCTGTCCCCTTTTATAGGGAGAGAGAAACCTCTTCCAGGAACCTCTGCCGCAGATTCTGCCCTAGGCCTCGCTGGTCGGGGCAGGCCACATGACCACATGTGAGGGGTCTTGAGACAGCCAGGAACCAGGCTGTCACGGTTGGTGTTAGCCGAGCATACCGCACCCCTGGGCCTTAGCAGCCCCAACGACAGGAGGGTTGCAGAGGCAGAAAGAAGAGGGCGTGAGGCAGGCGCACCGCTGCCCCAGGGAGAAAGACTCTGGCATATTTAAGCAGAGGACGAATTTTTTTTTAATTAGATTTTATTTTTAGGGAGCCTGGGTGGCTCAGGGGGCTAAAGCCTCTGCCTTCGGCTCAGGTCATGATCTCAGCGTCCTGGGATCGAGCCCCGCATCGGGCTCTCTGCTCAGCGGGGAGCCTGCTTCCCCCCCCTCCTCTGCCTGCCTCTCTGTCTGCTTGTGATCTCTCTCTGTCAAATAAATAAAAACTTTAAAAAAAAAGAAAAAAAAATATTTTATTTTCAGGTTATCTCTACACCCAAATGGAGCTCGAACTCACAGCCCCGAGATCCAGAGTCTTCGTGCTCACCAATAGAGCCAGCCAGGAGCCCCAGAAGAAGAATTTTTAAAAAGATGTATTTATTTATTTAAGAGTCAGAGAGAGCACGTGCGCGTGTGACCAGGGGGCAGGGCCGGAGGGAGAGAGACTGTCTGCTGAGCACAGAACCTGACACGGGGCTCGATCCCAGACCCTGAGATCATGACCTGAGCCGAGACCAAGAGTCGACCGCTCAGCCCCCCTGAGCCAGCCAGGCGCCCCGGGCGGAGGAGCTAACTTTTTCATTAGGGATCGGAAGGCCCACAGGTGAGCAGGGGTGGGAGGGGGCGGATCAAGAACACGCAGCTGGTCGGGAAGTCTAAGGTTGCGAGGCCGCCACTGGCTCCGTCCGGCCACCTCAACACAGCAAAATGCAACCAGTGCCACATGCCGGGAGCTCACGGGGCCCATGGCCACCCCTGCCGTCGGCCACGTCCAGGGCTGTGACTCAGGGAGGGGGATGACCCGGTTGGCAGAGCCTGAGCCACTGACCTTAGGGGACAAGGAGGAACCTAGGGGCCGTGAATCGGCACGACATTGTGGAAAGCAGTTTGGGGATACGTACGAAGAGCCCACAGATGGCCCAGGAGTGTCACCTGGGGGAGCCTCCCTCGAGGATGGTGGCGGGCGCGCTGGGAGCTTCTACCGCTCAGGCCATCACAGCGAGGGAGCTTTTAACCCTAGTGCGCGGGTCAGCCGACTTGTCCGGCGAGGCACGTTCGCGAGTATGTGATCACCTGGGGACACGCTCACGTGCCCGCGGCTGTCTGGGCAAAGCGCGGGGACGCGTGATTCCCTGAGCCCAGCCCCCCAGGCCTGCCTGCTGTTCGCTTCGTTGGCAGAAAGGCGCGGAAGAAGCTCCCCATTTTAGTAGAAATTTCTCCCCGAAAATTAGGAGAAGTCCTAAAATGTCAACGCCCTTGGAGCAAGCTCCAGGTTGGCTGGCTGAGAGGGTCGGACGAGTGGACATGGCCAGACAAGCTCATAAAGATGCAGAAACGAGAACTGCCTCCAGTACGTTGTGTGTGATAGAAACTTAGAGCCGCCTCGGAGCCATCGGGGAGCCGCGGCCGACGGTGGGTTTCCAGGGCCGAGCACCGCCCAGCCACGAAGAAGGTGCCCTGCGTGTGTGGGCGTGGAAGGTCACTAGCGTGTGGATAGAAGGAAAGTCAGATCCTGGAGGAATGTGTCCTTTAAATCCTAGATATCCTGAAAATAGGTTAACATGCGCCTCACAAAGCACAGAGGGCCCTCCGGTGTCTGGTCACCGCGGGGGAACTGGCTTGGGGTGTGTCGTCCTGCCGTCAACAACCAGAGCACTGGAAAGAAAAGAAAATATGCAGCAACTTTTGGAAGACGTCGGACCATAGTCTGCCCAGGACTGTGAGATCCCTAAGAGAAGAAAGGCAAAGACGTGGGGCCTACAGCTCTCTTGCCTTTCTGCTGGGAGGTGCGCTCTGGACGGAGACATGGAGACTGGGGTTGGGAGAGGCTGAAACGGTTGGAATGAGCGGGCCAGAGCGCCCAGCGGAAGTAGCTGTGCGGAGGACAAGCTCCAGAAATCTACACAGACTTAAGGTTTTTGGTAAATTTTAAACTCGAACCTGTGTTCAAGGAAACCCCGTGAGACTCAGCAAAGAATAGCCCCAGCAGAACGGGGGAGCTGGACGATTCCCAGGGCTCACGGGGGACGGAGAGACGTGCCGGTGCCCAACAGACCTCATGAAGCACCCAGGGCACTCCTGGACATTTCGTGAGGGTGACATCTTAGTAGTAGAGCTGACCTTCCCCAGAATAAAAGGCTAACCCAGACTCGCTCTAACAAGGCTTGAAAATAGCCTCGGGGCGCCTGGGTGGCTCAGTGGTTAAAGCCTCTGCCTTCGGCTCAGGTCATGATCTCAGCGTCCTGCGATCGAGCCCCGCATCGGGCTTTCAGCTCGGCGGGAAGCCTGCTTCTCCCTCTCCCACTCCCCCTGCTTGTGCTCCCTCTCTGGCTGTATCGCTCTCTGTGAAATAAATAGAATTTTAACAAAACAAAACAAAAACAAGTTAAGACAAAGAAAAAAATTGGTAAGAAATAGAATACCCACCCAAATACAACAACACTGAAAGTTGACCTAATTGATGTTTACAAAACACTGAACCCAACAGGGCAGAATGTGCATCATTTTCCTTTTTTTAAAATTAATTAGTTAATTATTTTTTAAAAGTATGGTCGACACCCACATGGGGCTTGAACTCACAGCTCCGAGTGTCACATGTTCTACTGACTGTGGGTCCCCTGCATGTCCTTTCCAAGCATACCTAGAAAATGAAACAAGATTGGGGCACCTGGGTGGCTCGGTCAGTCAGGGTCAGGTCGTGATCTCAGGACTGTGACTTGGAGCCCAGCTGGGCTTGGAATCTGCTTGAGATTCTTTCTCTCTCATCCCCTGCCCCTACACCCCTCTCTAAAAAAATTAAGATTGAGCAAATTCTGGGCTATAACGCCAGCTTTAATAAATTCAAAAGGATTGAAATTACATAGATTATGTTCTCTGACCTCTACAGAATTAAAGTAGAAACAACCATAAAAAGATTCTGGGAAAATTAAAAATATTTGGAAGTTAACAACATATCCATCCCTAAGTAATCCATCGATTATAAAATCACAAGGGAAATTAGAATATATTTTAACCAAATGATATGGAAAACACAATGTATCAAAAATTTGGAAATGAGGGGCACCTGGGTGGCTCAGTCGTTAAGCATCTGTCTTTGGCTTGGGTCATGATCCCAGGATCCTGGGATCGAGCCCCACATCAGGCTCCCTGCTTAGCGGGAAGCCTGCTTCTTCCTCTCTCACTGCCCCTGCTTGTGTTCCTGCTCTCTCTCTCTCTCTCTCTGTCAAATAAATAAATAAAATCTTTAAAAAAAATTTGGAGATGAAACCAGAACAGAGCTTAGAGGGTATATATAGTTTTCAATGTTGATATTAAAAAATAACAGGGGTCCGAAATCAAATATATATGTCTCTATTTTAAGACCTAGAAAAAAGAAGAGCAAATTAAACCCAAAATAGAAGGAAGGACAAAGAAAATAGCAAAAATCAATGATATAGAAAATGAATACATAATAGAGAAAAATCAATGAACGCAGAAGCTAGCTCTCTGGAAACCTCAATAACTTTGACAAAGCTCCAGGCCAGGAACACTGGCTTTATGGGCTGGATTTTGTCTCCACAAAATCCAAGTGTTGAAGTCCTAACCCCAAGGCTTAAACGTAAAATGCAAAAACTATCAGACTTCTAGAAGAGACATAGAAGAAAATCTACACAACCTCAGATGTGATTTTCTGGATATAGCACCAAAATCATGATGCGCAGAAGAAAAAATGGAGTTGGACTTCATTAAAATTAAAAACTTTTACTCTGTGAAGGACACTGTTGAGAAAATGAAAAGATAAGACACAGACTTGGAGAAAATGTTCGTAAATCACACATCTGATAAATGTCTTGCCTCCAAAAAATATAAAGAACTCTTAAATCTAATAATAAAATACACGACCCGGGGCACCTGGGTGGCTCGGCTGGTCAGGCGTCCTACTCTTGGTTTTGGTTCAGGTCATGACCTCAGAGTTGTGAGACTGAACCCCAGGTCGGGGTCCACGTTCAGCGGGGAGATTCTCTCTTCCTCTCTGCCCCGCCCCCCAGCTTGTGCTCTCTCTCTTTCTCTTTCTCTCAAATAAATAAATAAATAAGTTAAGTCTTTTAATATTAAAGATTAAATTAAAAATCTGACATGTCACCTCCTCAAAAATATTAAAAATAGAATTATCATATATATAAACTGAATTCCATTTCTGGGTATTTACCCAAAAGAAATGAAAGCAAGGTCTTTTTATTTTTATTTTTTTTACTTTTATTAATTGGGTGCCTGGGTAGCCCAGTCAGTTGGGCGGCTGCCTTTGGCTCAGGTCATGATCCCAGGGTCCTGGGATCGAGTCCCGAATTGGGCTTCCTGCTCAGCAGGGAGCCTGCTTCCCCCGTCCCTCTGCCTCTCTGCCTACTTGTGATTTCTGTCTGTCAAATAAATAAATAAAATATTTTTCTAAAGATTTTTATTTGTTTATTTGAGAGAGAGACAGTGAGAGAGCCTGAGAGGGGAGAAGGTCAGAGGCAGAAGCAGACTCCCCATGGAGCTGGGAACCCAATTCGGGACGCCATCCCTGGTCTCCGGATCATGACCTGAGCCGAGGGCAGTGGCTTAACCCACTGAGCCACCCAGGTGCCCAATAAATAAAATCTAAAAAAAAAAAAAGATTTTATTTATTTATTTGACAGAAAGAGCCAGAGAGGGAACACGAGCAGGGGGAGTGGGAGAGGGAGAAGCAGGCTCCCTGCTGAGCAGGGATCCTGACTCGGGGCTTGATCCCAGGACCTTGGGATTCTGACCTGAGCCAAAGGCAGACGCCCAATGACTGAGCCCCCCAGACGCCCCTGAAAGCAAGGTCTTAAGGAGATATTTGCACACCTACATTCACTGCGGCAACATTCACAACAGCCGGCAGTGACGTGACACGAGTGTCATCGAGGAATGAATGGATCAACAAAGCAGGGTCCCTCCACACAACAGACTATTATTTATCCTTAAAAAGGAAGGAAATTCTAACACATGCTACAATAGAGATGAAACTTGAAGACATTTTACTGCGTGAAATCAGCCCTCACAAAAGGCTACTGTATGAGGAACCTTTTATACGAGGTCCCTAGAGCCATAGAAACAGGAAGTAGGACGGTGGGTGCCAGGGGCTGGTGGAGGGAAGTGCAAGTTATCGTTTAATGGGGGCAGGGGACAGGGTTAAATTTGAGTTTTCAAAATGGAAAGAATTCTGAAGATCGGTGGCACCACCATGTACTTAACACCACTGAACACTTAAAAGTGGTCATGATGGTACGTTCTATGTTATGTGTATTTTATCACAGTTTTTCAAATGAGAGCACCAGACTGCTGGCAAGGAGACCCAGGGATGCTGTCACTCACTGCTGGTAGGGATGCAAACCGGTACAGCCACTTTGGAAGGTAATTTGGCAGTTTCTTACAAAGATAAAGATAATGTCAGCATTCAATCCCGTGCTTATGCCGCAGAAATTTTATCCACCTGATCTGAAAGCCCTGTCCAGACAAAAAGCTCCATAGAAATGTTTGTGTTCGCTTTATTAGTAATTGCCAAAAACCAGAAGCAAACAAAACGTCCTCGATAGGCACGTGGATACACGAAGTGTGATGAGAAGGAGGGGGCTCCTGAGCCAGCACAGACATGTGGACGGTCCTGAAGGGCGTGTGGCTGAGCACAACCGGCCATTCCGGAAAGGCCCCACGCTGTTGCCTCCATGACCGTGGCCTCTGGAAAAGGCAAAACGATAGAGAGAGTAAATGGGCAATTGCTGGGGCTTGAAGGCGGGTGGGGATGGAGGAGATGGAGCACAGAGCCTTCTTCAGGGTGAGGAAACTGTCATCATCGCCCTGTGATGGTGGGTCCACGACACCTGCATTTGTCCAAACCCACAGAATTTTAGAGCAGACGAAGTGAGCCTGCCCGAAGCCACCAAGTGGAGGGGGTGGGGACACAGGGCTGAGCCAGGTCACTGTGGAATGAGCGGGCTCTGTAAGACGAAGGGCAGAAGGAATGTCACGGGACCTGCACTGCTGTTGGTCAAGTTGTTCCCGTGGGGTACCCATCAGGAATTCTTTTCCTTTTTTCAAAGATCTTATTTATTTATTTGACAGACAGAGATCACAAGCAGGCAGAGAGACAGGCAGAGAGAGAGGGGGAAGCAGGCGCCCTGCTGAGCAGAGAGACCGATGCTGGGCTCGATCCCAGGACCCTGAGATCATGACCTGAGCTGAAGGCAGAGGCTTAACCCGCTGAGCCACCCAGGCGCCCCCCCAGTAGGAATTCTGAAAGCAAGTCCCGTGCACTGGGACTGAGTGATTATGTCAGTGGGTGGTGGGTGCTGGGGTTGGGTTTCGCACTGCTGAAGTGGGAGCTGACAGAGAAGCAAGGGGCAGGGTAGGTCGATCCATGTGGTGTGGGGTAGAGGTGGAAACGGCAGTGGGAGCTCACGGTTACCTTAATATAAGCACAGGTGGCCACCTATAGCAACGTGTGTGTGTGCGTGCGTGTGTGTGAGCAGGGTAAGGTGCACACATTCACCTCCTCACTCCGTCACCAGAGAGGGCCTGCCGGTGAGGACATCCCAGTAGCAATGAGCACACCCAGCCCCCAAACTTTGGTCTCTAATACCCTTCTCCAAGAAAAGGAAGACACGGGGACGCAGATGACTCGGGCCCGAGGCAGGGAACGTACGCTCCGTGTGGCGCCAGGAAAGTAATCCACACCCGAGCGCTCCCTCCGGATGGGCTCCCAGGGGCCAATGATGGAGCAGCTGAAACGACAGAGTAAGTGAGGCAGCAGCGGGAAACGACCCATCGCACCCGCAGACACCGAGATACCTACCGACGTAGACGCATGAGCGAAGGAGTGAGTGGGACACAGGTCTCACGCACAGAGGGGAAAGGGATTCCTATCGAGGCCCCCAACCCAAGAAGGTGAAGTGTAAGTGGGGCATGACCCCCTGACCCCGGGGTGTGGGCTCCACGGAGTGCCGTCCTTCCAGAGAGAACAGCACACACACTGGGGAGAACGAACACACCCCAGCCCGGGGTCAAGGCCCCGTCCTTGGTGACGAGTCCCGCTGAGAACAGAGACCCCTGGTGTGAGGCAATGAGAAGGCCCTTCAGCTCTGCGGTCTTCCCAAACCCGTCGCCCGTCCTCACACGATCCCGACGGAGGGATGGCGCCAGAACCCCCCACCCCCCGCCAAGAATTGCCGGGTCCCCCAAAACCAGGGACGTGAGAGTCGGCTCGGCCCCGAGGAGCCTGGGAGACACGACGACCGGGGCGGAGAGAGGGTGTGACAGGAAAACCAAGGACACCTGAGCAGAGTGGACTTTGGTTACCGCCAGCGAGCCAGGCGGGTTCCTGGTTTGGGCCGTGCCGGGGACAGCACGGGGAGGGTGGGTGGGACTCTGCGCTGTCTCTGGGCCTTTCTGTCAATCTGAAACTGTTCTCAAGTTGAAAGTTGACTAAAAAAACGAAGGAAGGGAGAGAGGGAAAGAGGAAAAAGGAACGCAGGGAAGGACGGGCTCGCTTGGGGCCCGGCCATTCGCGTAAACGTGCCCTTCGCAAAGCGCAGAGACGACACGAAGGTCCCCAGACGTCGCCCCCAGGCCTTCCCGGGGCGCTTCTGCCGATCACTTTCCCTTTCAGTTTCCCGAAGGCTTTACCTTTGCGCTCAGACACTGTCTTTTACAGGTACAGACGGAAGTGCCCGTGTCCCAGGCGCAGTCTCCTCTCGGCTCGGGTGGCGCAGGCCGGAGCCATAGGGCCTTGCCCTAACGCGGGTGTGGACGGAGCTGTCCCGAGGCCAGTCCGAGGTGAGCAGCGTTGTGTCCCTGTGAGCCACCGGGAATGACGCGGCGCGCTCGGCACCACCACGGGGCCGCCTGCGTTTCTTCACCAGAGCAGAGGAGGCAGGACGGGCCGCCGGAAGCTGGCCCGCCTCCAGGCCCATCGGGCCCCTTGTCCCACGGGAGAGACGCAGATCCTGCAGCCATCCCTGCTGGACCCAGGCTGGGGGGGAGGGGACATCTGAATTCCGCTGCCCTGGCCTCTGCCCTCGTCCACAGGGGCCAGCTGGGCGTGCGGTTCGAGCCTCTTGTCCTCACTGGCCAGCCGCTCTGTTTCCACAAAGGACAAGGGGTGGGCATGGGGGTGGGTTGGAGGCTGGGGCAGGAGGGGGTGGACCGGGCAGGAGCTGGACTAGTCCTGGGGCGCTCACCATGGCTGAGGCTTCGCCTGGGACAGGTCCAGCCCATCGGATGGCTCCCGCAGCCCTCCGGAGCCCCCTGATCCTGGGACAGCTGAGTCCCGCCCTCCTCCCTGGGAGCAGGATCCCTGAATGAGGGTCTCAGAAATGCAGGCCTTTCTCTAGTGCCCCCCAGCACGCACACCCCAAATCATGGCTTATCATCAGCCTCTGCTTTGGGGAAAGCAAAGCTAGGGAAGAGGGAGGGAACGGGGAGGGCCACGGGGCAGGGCGCAGACCCCGGGCCAGGGAGTCCCGGAGGGGCACAGCCATGGCGGTCATCCCAGGCAGGCTGGGCCAGACCCCAGATGACACCACGTAGTGGGGGCGGGCAGCCAGTGGGCTGTGAGGAGCCCACAGGAGGAGGACAGAGAGGGCCTTTCTGTTCTGTCCCTCAGACAAGACCTCACTCCGGGGGCAGAGGGCAGAGCCGTGGCTTTCGTTTGGGGTGTCTGCTGCCACTCTGGGTGCCGAGGCTTTGGTTGGCTCGGGGCGGAGGGAGTGAAGGCCTCTGGGAGAGTGGAGCCCAGCTTGGGGCCCGGGGAGACAGAGGCCCCTCCCAGGCCCCTCCCCGGCCTGGCCTCCGTGGCCACTGGCCAGTAGGTTCTGGAGATCACGCCGTCCTGTAAGTGAGCTAAGCTCGGGTGTTAGCTGGCCCTGATACCCTCCATGCCCCTGACGCCCGCAGGCTCCCCCAGCAGCCCGACCTGGCCAAGGCCCTGTTTTGGCTCTGCTGCCCGGACTCTGAGCTCCAGTGTCTCCCGAGGGCTCTGTCTCACTGCCCCGGAGGCAGGGCCGAGTCCACTGGCTCAGGTGAGCTGGACAGGCCCTGGGCACATACTGAGCACTAGGTGAGCCCTACGGGAAGGGTGGGAGCCCCGGTGAGCCCACCGCGCTTGCCCTCCAAGAGCCCGCGGCATACCTGCTCGCGGGGCCACCGGCAACAGAGCGGCAAACAGCGACTGCCGTGAGGGTGCTGGGGACCCGGGAGCACGGCTGGTGGGACCGTGAGCCGGCCGCGGCCGCACAGACGGGGAGGACCCCCCCAGAAAGTTAGGACTGCCGTGAGATCGGGGATTGCACCTCCTGGCACGGGCCCAAAGGAACGAGAAGCCCAGCCATGCTCGCTGTGGCTCGGTCCCAGGAGCCCAGAGGTCCGTCCGCAGGGGAGCAGACAGACGAACGGCCGTCTACCCAGACGGAGCTCCTCTCCCGGAAGGACACCCTGACCCCTGCTACACCGTGCGGGCGCTGTGCACAGCGGGAGACTCGGATGCTGGAGGACAAGCGCTGTGCGCCTCCCGACCGCCAGCCTCGCGAGCCACCAGAGCCACACACGGAGCCTGCGGTTGTGCAGAATGTAAGACTCGCACGAGGTCCTTTTTGTCTGTTTTTTCCTTCTGTCACCTTGTTCCTCTGGGTCACACCTGGGGACCCCTGACGCACCCAATGCCTCGGGGGTCCCCTTCCGTGGTTTTCTGGGTCTTACATTTTGGTCCTCGGTCCGTATGGGGCTAGCACTTGTATACGGCATGAGGTAAGGGTCCGGCTTCCTTCTCCCGCACGTAGACACCTGGTTTCCCAGCACCGTTTGTCGGAAAGACCGTCCTTGCCCCACTCGCAGGCCCTGGCCCCTGCTGGACACCGCTTGACCATACGCGTGAGGGTTTCTTTCGGGGCCCCTCCTGCTCCTGTGCTCTGGCCTCTACCAGTACACGCTGCGTTGGTCACTAGGCTCTGCGGGAGGTTTTGAAATCAGGAAGTGGGAGTCCTCCGGTTTCTTCTGTTTCAAGGTCGTTTTGGGGCTATGAGAGTCCATGTGAATTTTAGGATGGACTTTTCTACTTCTGCAAAAAACATC
>NW_022631035.1:1142823-1269105 GCF_010015895.1 Lontra canadensis | reverse complement strand
CGAGCAAGGAGCCCGATGTGGGACTCGATCCCAGGACGCCGGGATCATGACCTGAGCCGAAGGCAGCCGCTTAACCAACTGAGCCACCCAGGCGTCCCAATATTTTATATTCTTCACCGCACACGTCTTTCATCTCCTTGGTAAAGTTAATTCCCACGTATTTTATTCTTTTTGATGCTATTATAAAAAAGATAAATTTTACATGTTGTATATTTTACCACAATTTCAAAAAAAAAAAAATCATTGGATGGATGGATGGATGGATGGATGGATAGATCCTATAGACCAGGGAGGGAGACAAATAACGCAGGGACAGACCTGTTGGGACCAGTGCACAGGGGACAGACGGGGCTGTGCAGGGGCCCCATGGATGGCCACGCAGGTGGTGCACGGCACAACTCCAGAGGCTACCACTCCCACTACCTGGTGCTGTATCAGGTAGGAGAGGCTCAATTATGCTGTGTAACAACTGACCCCACAATCTCATTGACTTCCAGTAACAAGGATTTCTTTTTTGCTCACCCTGTATATCCATCCAGGTTGGCTCTGGTGGCATCTCTCCAGCCTCCAGACTGATGGAGAAGCCCCTCCCTGGAATGCTGTGGCCCCAGAGCAGAGGAGAAAGAGAGCAGGGCCGCTCCGCCCTGCTTCCTAAGTTCCTCAAGCTCTATGACTGTCTAAAACATGTCCCATGGCCCAACCCATGATCAGTGGGGCGGGAGGTGTAACTCTCCAGAGAGGGGCAGCCTCCTGCAAATGCAAGGGGACCCGTGGGCATCACGCACCGTGATAGGCCTCGTTGGAGGGCACCCCGTCGGAGGGAAGGGAGGGAAGCCTCCTGCAGGAAAGAGCCGCTGGGCAGCGGGGTATGAGGCTGCAGGCCCGCCCAGCTGCGGGAAGCCGTGGGGACTCGCTGTGTAGCAGCAGCAGCCCCCCTGCTTCTCAGACGGAAGCTCACTGAGTTGGATGCCTGCGGCCTCTCACCACAAACGGTCCCAGAAGCCCGTCTCTCACTCACCAGAGACCGGCCTTTCCAGTGCGAACCCTTGAAATGGTCTCTGTCCTCTACTAAAACACTGGCCGTTAGAGACGAATGGACCTTGGACTTGGAATTGCATCCGATGAATGCAATGTCTACCCCTTGCCTGGGGACACCGGCTCCAGGTCCCAGCGGTTACTGACCACCTGCTGGGCGTGTGGATGCTCCTCCCGCTGCAGAAAGCTTGGGCACCCGCGAGCCTCCCGCCCCGCTGAGAGCAGTCCTTCTCCTCTGCCTCACTGCCGGGACACCAGGGTAGCCCTGAGTCCCCAGGTGGCCAAGGCACTTCTCCAAGGAGGCATCCCTTCCGGCAGCTTCCATTCATTAAACTAAATGGTATTTAAGACAACGTTAGCCTCTGAGGTTTCATCTTCTGGAAGTTGTCCGGTCGTATGCTTTCTCTCACGTGTCTGCAGATTCTCCTCCCTGTCTCGGTGTGCAGCTCCGCGCACAGCCTGGAGATAAGTCCCTGATTCTCCACGTAGAAGACGCTGCGTCCAGGTAGGTCTGCTGACTTTGTTGACGACGGCCTTCCTTGCAGAGAGCTCCCTTTTCTTCTGAAGAAGCAGGCAGAAACTATCCTTGTCCTGCTTTGGTTTTTCAAGTCTGAATTTTCAAGATTCAGAGCTTCTGAGAGAAATGCCGGCGGGTGGTTTGCGGACTCAGGTGTCGGGGGCCTGTGTCCTCATACCCGTGAGGAGAAGCCACGACTCTCCCGTGTGGGGACAGTAGAGGGACTGGCCCACTGGCCCCAACACCAGAAGGGCAGGGCCAGGACAGGGCTGATGGGGTGGCGCCCTTTCTTCAGGCTCTAGGACAGAGGTGCTCCCCTGCTCCCTCACCCAGCACACATGGAGCCCGCTCTCCACCGCTGGGACCCACGCACACTACGGACCAGACCTTGTCCCCACGGTAAGGGGAAAACCGCACAGGGTGGGAAAGCAGTTCGGTCACGCTGCACGCTCCTGCGGGTGGTACGAAGAGGGCAGAGCAGGATGAAGGCCGGGGCTCTGGAGGGCCCTTTCTGGCAGGAGACTCTCCAGAGCCTTCAGTCATGAGCTCTTGGGTGCCCCCTCTCCAAGCCTGACAGAACCCACCCCCCCAAACCGAGAGAGATGGGACCTAGGAAGCCCCTCCCCCCTCCTTGCTGATGAGACTTGCTTCCCAGCAGCAGAGGCAAAAAACGGTCCATCAACCCACAGTATCTTTAACCATTTCCAAGGTCAGTCCTTCCAAAGCCCTAAGCGTTCTCAATCCTTCCTTCCTTCCTGAAGCACCCGCGTAGCTCAGTCGGCGAAGCGTCCCACTCCGTTTGACTTCAGCTCAGGTCTCGGGGTTGCGGGATCAAGCCCTGAGTGGGCTCCTCTGCATTCTCTCTCCCTTGCCCTCTGCCTCCCACTCCCAGCCCGCAGCCTTTCACAACAGAAGCTCATTTCCTTGATCCAACCTGCATGTAGGTCATTTTGAATCTGAAGAAACTGTGGGACTCAGGCCTCCCACTAGAAGCCCCAAACCTGAGGCCAGGGGTACAAACAAGGGTCTCGAAGGTCAAGTTGGTCACGTTCACACCACTGGGGACCAGTCCCTTGCTTCGGTTTCAACATCTTCACAGCGGCTGCACTGAGCTTGTGGCAGGGAAGGAACCCCAGTCCCACAGCGCACACGGAGGGAACCCAGCCCTGTAGGGCCCCAGGGGCTTCTTGGCATCACAGCCTTCATAGGACCCAAGTCCACCCATTCCTCCAAATCACGATCTGGAGGGCTCCCGCTTCTGGTCTTGGCTCCACTGGGGCCCCTGGACGAAAACCCACCCCGCGGGACAGGGGCTCCCCAGTTCCCAAACCACGCCCCACTGCTCACTAGCCTGCGTTCTTAAAACGGGCACACGTTTGCTCCGAAGGACCCAGGCTGTTGCCCAGCCCCAGGCGGGGAGCGGTCCCCCTCCACACCCTCTGCCCCTCCCACCCCCTGGACAGAGGCCACCGGACTTCACTGCAGCACTTTTTTATTTTCCTCACACAATGACGCGTTGCTGGGGCCTAATGTTCTCACATGACAGTAGAAAACCAAAAATTTGTTGTCATCTCTTAAAGAATTGAGAATTGTGTACAAAAACCTTACATAAATTAAAAGGATGAATAAATTTACAGTTGTAAATGCAAACCGTTTTCCAACTCAAGGCAATTAACCCACGGTGTTCTGGCAGGAAAACATCGGGTAAGAAAGGAAAGTGGGTCCTAAGGCTCGGACTTCCCAACCCTGTTAGACCGGCAAGACAGAAATGACAACTCGTCCAGGACTCTTGCCAGCCTCTAGAGAAATCCTGGAATAGGCAGCTTACACATCAATACCCTGCACAGATCAAGAACCTCAGGGCCTTGCGGGTTCTCCAATCAATGGATTTCTCTTCCATAAACGTGTTCTCAACCTCAGCCACGAACTGACCAAGCCACATGTGCTAAGGGTTTAAGTCAAAGGTATGTACAGGGTATTAAACATATACCAAGGGAACAGTTAACTTGGATACAAGGTCAAGATCAGCAACAAGTTCTACAATCCAGTGCTGATATCAGATACAAGCTTCAAGGACAAATTTCTTTTCAAAGGCGGATTCCAGTTTCACGAGGCCGGCATGAGGTGTGCACATGTGCCGGGGCAACTGCTACTCCGGGTTCGCTCACGCAGCAGGTGCTACGCATCTGCCCGCAGTCCGTTTAGAAGCATTTGCGGTGGACGATGGAGGGGCCCGACTCGTCGTACTCCTGCTTGCTGATCCACATCTGCTGGAAGGTGGACAGCGAGGCCAGGATGGAGCCCCCGATCCACACGGAGTACTTGCGCTCGGGAGGAGCGATGATCTATTAAAACAAAGAACGTGGGTTTTAGCCCAGGCCGCCGTCTTCCCAGCGAGGCCTTGGAGCCCCAACCCGCAGCCACGCTGGACTCACCTTGATCTTCATCGTGCTGGGCGCCAGAGCGGTGATCTCCTTCTGCATCCGGTCAGCGATGCCAGGGTACATGGTGGTCCCACCGGACAGCACCGTGTTGGCGTAGAGATCCTTCCGGATGTCGACGTCACACTTCATGATGGAGTTGAAGGTGGTCTCGTGGATGCCGCAGGACTCCATGCCTAAGACAAAGGTCTCCGTTAGAGGGCACACGCCCACAAGCCCCGCGGCCCTCCCCAGCCTCAGGGGGGGCCCTGCTGCCCGCCGCCGCCCCACACCTACCCAGGAAGGAGGGCTGGAAGAGCGCCTCTGGGCAGCGGAACCGCTCGTTGCCGATGGTGATGACCTGCCCGTCGGGCAGCTCGTAGCTCTTCTCCAGGGAGGAGGAGGACGCGGCCGTGGCCATCTCCTGCTCGAAGTCCAGGGCGACGTAGCAGAGCTTCTCCTTGATGTCACGCACGATTTCGCGCTCAGCGGTGGTGGTGAAGCTGTAGCCGCGCTCGGTAAGGATCTTCATGAGGTAGTCCGTCAGGTCCCGGCCAGCCAGGTCCAGACGCAGGATGGCGTGGGGCAGGGCGTACCCCTCGTAGATGGGCACAGTGTGGGTGACCCCATCCCCCGAGTCCATGACAATACCAGTGGTGCGGCCAGAGGCGTACAGGGACAGCACAGCCTGGATGGCCACGTACATGGCTGGGGTGTTGAAGGTCTCGAACATGATCTGGAGAGAAGGCAACGGGCTCCTTAGTCACGGGCAGGGGCGCCGAGCCACCCCCATGCTCACACGCTGCATGCTGGCATGCCACAAATGTGATGTGTAGAGAAAAGAAAAGGTTGCAGGCAGAAACACAAATAAGAAACCTTGAGACTTCAGGAAGGAAATGCCAGGAGAGGAACAGAACCCTGGAAATATTGAAAGAAATACTTGAATTTCAGAAAATAAAGCTGAGCAGAACATGGTTTAACGAAAACAGATGGGCGGTGGTCGCACGGGGCAGCGCCTACCTGGGTCATCTTCTCACGGTTGGCTTTGGGGTTCAGGGGGGCCTCGGTCAGCAGCACGGGGTGCTCCTCGGGGGCCACGCGCAGCTCGTTGTAGAAGGTGTGGTGCCAGATCTTCTCCATGTCGTCCCAGTTGGTGACGATGCCGTGCTCGATGGGGTACTTCAGGGTCAGGATGCCGCGCTTGCTCTGGGCCTCGTCGCCCACGTAGGAGTCCTTCTGGCCCATACCCACCATCACGCCCTGGTGCCGGGGTCGCCCAACGATGGACGGGAACACGGCCCGGGGGGCGTCGTCCCCAGCAAAGCCCGCCTTGCACATGCCGGAGCCATTGTCGATGACGAGCGCGGCGATCTCCTCTTCCATTGCGGTCTGCACAGACACCCGTGCGGTCAGACGAGCCCGCCACCGAGGGTCCGCCGCCGCCGCCGCCCGCCGCCCCCGAGCCCCGCGGGGAGTAACCTCCCGGCACCCGGCCGCGGGCGGCAGCGCGACCGGGCCTCTCCGCACTGCGGTCGGCCCCGCCCCGCCACCCCCACCCCCGCCCAGTCCCCCTGGCCCGCGTCCGCCGTGCACCGGCTGTCCGCCCCCGCCCCCGCGCAGGCCCGGGCCTGCCGACCCCGGGGACGTATGGCCGGGCCCCTCGGGCAGAAGGCGTGGTGCGGGGACCAGGGCCCGGGACGCGCAGGCCGGCCTCTTACCGGCGGAGGTGGCAGCGGTGGACGCGAAGGACGAGCGGGAGGAGGACGCTGAGCACGGGCCGGCGGCGGCGAGTGAGACCGAGCGCGGCCTCCCCCGCCGCTATTTAAGCGAAGCGGGACGCGCGCGCGAGCCGGCGGCGCGCGCGGCCCCAGAACATGTCCATATATGGCGATCTTTCCGAACGCCGGGCGCCCATTGGCTCGCCCGGCCGGGACACGTGGGGCCCCGCGCCCGGCCCCGCCCCCCGCCCGCACCGCCCCCAACGGCCCCGCCCGCGCCGCCTCCGCGCGCTCCGGACCCCGCGCGCGAGACCCCGCGCGTACTCGCGCGCGGGCGGGGCGGGCAGGAGCCCCCCGGGATTCGCGGGCCTGGCTGCGGGTCGGACGGGCCGGCCCCGCCCCGGGACTGCTGGGCTGTGGGGGAGGGCCCGGCTGCACCCCGAAACTGCCTGGCCCAGGGCTCGGCCGCGCCCCAAGCCGGGGTGTGTCCCCGCGGCCCGGCCCCACGGGTGGGGGGTTTGCCCCCGCGCGCCCCCTGCGAGATGCACCCCGAGGCTCCGCCGAGAGCGTGGGTTGCGAAGGCCGACCCTGGGCTGGGGGAGGGGCGGGCGGGGGGACCCCCGCCGGTCGCCCTTACGGCGCTCTGGGTCCCGCGGCCGGGGGGGAGCCCCAAGGAGTCGTGATCTCGTCTCGGTGACGAGGGCTAGAAGCCGCCTGTCGTCCCCCCCCCCCCCCCCCCCCCCCGGCCCCCCCGCCGGAGGAGGGGGCGCCCTGCCTGGAGTCCCTGGCGGTGCGGAGACGGAGGCTTCACTGCAGACGCGGCCGAGGCTTCCTGCCTCTCCAGCCGCAGGCCTGCCTGAACGTCTCCGGGCGCGGGCTCCAGTCGGGGTTTGGGGCCACCCCCTCCCACTGCGGAGGGCCTTTGTTTTGTTCTAAGCTTCCCTGTGCGTTATGAGGAAACTGAGGCAGGGAAGTGAAGTTTTGTCTGCCCAGACCGTGGACTCTCCCCTGGAGTTGGTGGGCGCCCTCCTCTCTGCATTTCCCATGCCAGAGAGAGCCAGGGCGGCAGTAGGTTTGAGGACCCCTACCCACAGGCCGCCCCACTGCTCCCCGGCCCTGGGTGGCCAAAAGGCCGCCCCGTCCCTGCTGCCCAGGACTGTGTGTCCTCCCGGGTGCAGGGCGGGCCCTTTTCCCCAGGAGTCTGAGCTGGAAGACCTGTCAGCCAAGGCAGGGTCCTCGCTGCACCTGCTGGCGCCAGTGTTTCGGTTACGCCCAGAGGGGAACGAAGACTATGATTTCTTTGGGATGATTTGTAAGCTTTTGGAAGTGCTCAGAATTAGACGTTAGAGGGGGCATGGGGAAGGGCACCATGAAGAGGGGTGGTGGTCGGGCCAGGCCCAGTGAGTCAAGGGACTCACTTAAGGGGGTCTCAGCTTGACCCAGGCAGGTGTCTGATGGCGGGGCTGGCCTCCCCTAGAACCCTGCGGGGTGAACCGGTGGCCCTGCCTATGGAGGGGGTCACAGGGCCCAGAAGGCAAAGCTGCTGCCCAGCTCACCTGAGGACCGCAGTCCGTGGCCACCCATGTCCCCAGGCCTAGCTGGGTCCCCGACTCCCCAGACTTTTCCTGGGCGCAGGGCAAGGCTGCTGTCTGTCGGGTGTGTGCCGCACTATGGGAGAAGCCCGTGCTGGGCCTCTGTAAAACCCATCCACTCTGGGGGCCACTCGTGCGGTGGGCACCATCATGGCCTGCTCAGCCACCAGGTGGGGGTGTCTGTGATGTGAGGATGACTCCCACTTGGGGGCCCCAAAATGTCACACAGGACATAGGGAAGATGGGAAGTCCTAAGGTCTCCACGTCCTGTGTCCACCAGCTCCGAGACTCCACTCAGGCCTCTGACTGCGGCGGCGGGGACACCTGCCCGGCCTCCAGCGCAGCCGCCCGGCCCTCCTTTGTCTGGTGGCTTGGAGGGGCGGCCACTTCTGGGGACAGATGGGGAGGGAGCAGACACCCGCTGACCTCCGTCCCCGCCCCCCTTCCTCCCTGCGCACCTTGCAGTCCGCCGGGCGCCGGGTGCTCGGCCCCGGGGTCGCGGAGGTTAGTGGGGCGGGGCCCGGGAGCCCCGAACTCCCCCCCGCGAGCCGCCGCGCCGCGCTGCGGGGGAGGGGCGGGCGCTACTTCCTCTTCCGCGGTGTGTCACCGGCGGGGGGGACGGCAAGGTGCGGCCGCAGGTGTGCGGCGGGGGGGCGGCGGCGCGCGCGGCGCGGTGCGGCCATATTTGGCGATTTGGGCGCCACGGGAGCCCCGCCCGCCGCCCGGGAAGCCGCGGCCCGGGCAGCCCCGTCCCCGCCCGCCGCCGGCCCTGAGTCACCGGCCGGGCGGGGGTGGAAGTAACGGACGGGGGGCGCCGGGCGCGCTCCTCGCCTTATTTAGTCAAGGAGGCCGCCGATTGGCCGGCGGGACAAAGGGCGGTGGCGGGCGGCAGGGGCGGGAGCGGAGGGGGCGTCGCCGTCCCCCGCCCCCACCCCCGGCTCCCCACGACCCCGCGGCTCAGCGGCAGGCCCGGCCGCGACAGTGGGGGTGGGGCTGCGCGTGGCTCCCCCCGCCCCCACCGCGGTCCGGTGGCCGCCGGGGGCGGGTGTGATGCGGGGCTCGATGCCGGGCCGGGGAGCAGGGGAGTGACCGCCCTTCTGGGAAGCAGCACCGGAAGCCTGGGACGCGTGGACGCGGTGGGGCCCGGCTCCAGGTAGAACTGGGCCTGCGGGCCGGCCGCAGGGGGAGGGGGAGCACCGCCTTCTGCGCTGTGATTTTTCTGTTTTGCAACTGGGCAGTACGAGGCCTCGCCCAAGGTCACCTCGGGGCTGTGCTCTGGGAAGCTCAGGGCCGCCCCCACCCCGCCGGCGTCCCTGGGGAGGGGACGCTGAGGCCGGGGCAACCCCTGGCTCTGGCTAGAGGGAAGCTCTGGGCAGGAGGGAGAGAGTCTGCACTTGCCGTCCTGCCCAGGAGCGGGTGCGTCCTTTCCGTCTTGGGGACAGAAACTTGAGCCTCGGAGAAACGACGTGGTTTTTTTTCTAGCTCATTGCTAGCTTTGGGGGATTTGTGACTTTGCTGCCTCTCATTTGCTCTCCCACACCTGCAATGGCTGAGAAAGTAGTGGGGCAGGGAGGTGGCGTCACCTTGCCAGTCAGTAACTGTGGTGGGACTTAGCACTCCGGTCCTTAGTGCTGTCTGGCAACCCCACAGCAGCCTGTCCTCTCCCTGCTCCCCAGGACCTCTGCACCTGGCAGCAAGGCCGCCACCCCACACACACCCACTCTCCCTCAGCCCCCGCCTTGCCTCCCACCTCCAGCCACCTCCCAACTAGTCATCCCTTGTTAGGCAGACAGGCTAGGTCGTGGACCACCGCTCCTAGCCTCTGCCGCTGCCGTTCCACCCGCCTAGGATGCCTGTCCTCCACCCAAACGCAGTGTGGGATCCTGGGTTGGATCCCGGAACAGAGGAACCAGGGAAGCCGGGGGAAAGCGTGGAGTTTAACATCGAGTACCAGAGTTGGTCTCAGTGACAGATGAGCCAGGCGGCTAAGTTGGAGGGAACCGAGTTACACGAGGGAAACAGTGCGGAACGTGCAGCAAAGCTCAGTCTGCGCCACTTTTCTGTAAATCTAAAGTTGTCTCAATAAAAGCTTCACTTTAGAAAACCCAAGAAAAACCAGTTTCTCTGTCTTGGGTCTCTGTCTTATTCTCCCAGGGCTGCGGACAGATCACGTGCACAGCGATGCTTCCGCCGCCCGAAGCCTGCAGAGAGGCGAGGGGGGCAGGCTTGAGCCGCATTGGTCCGGAGGGCTGTCCTGGTAGGCAAGGCCGGGTTCCTGCTGGCTTGGCCTGCTTACCTCTGAGTTCCAAGTCAAAGGGCAAGGTCAGAGCCACATACTTCAGTGTCTGGACTAGCACCCAGCAGGGCTTGCTCCCCTGCCAGCGCTGGGCACACTGAGGCATAGCTAGAAGGGAAGCTGCGTGGTGGCTAGCGATGCGGTCACACGCACCATGGCGCGCGGGACCTGGTGCCCATGTCTCATGGCCGCCACTCTGTCCTGCGCCAGGAAGCCCTGGGCCAGGCCTCCATGCACCATCCACTTCTTGCCATCTGGGGAGGTACCCCAAATGTATGCCGTGCTACAGGTAGGGAAGCAGGCTCGCGGTGTGGGAAGTTGGGGGTACAGAGACACCCAGGCTAGGAGTCCCACACCACCCCTGTTCCCGCAGAGGGTTCCAGGCTTTTCAAAGACAGGCCCTGGGGGAGTTTTATCTCCCCACCCTGGTGTAGCAGGAACCACGGAGGGTCCTGGAAGAGAAGGGGGTTGAGTCAGGACCTGGGTTCTGGGCCAGGCTCAGTCCTGTGCCAGCTGGGGCCTCCCCATGCCTCAGTTTCCCTGAAAAAGTGGTCTGGTGATGTGAAGGTAGAGTGGCCATCAGAGGCTCTGAGGCTGGCGGTCCTTCTGCACTGGACGACAGGTCTAGGGACAGAAGGCCACGGGGCAGCCTGGTGAATCTCCCCGCCACGCCGCCCCCCAGGCCCTCTCTCTGTCTTCCCCGCGTCTGACTTTGACGTCCCAGTATGTTCAATTTTTGGCTAAGAGGCACTCACTCTACACCTCTGGTGTCAGACCCAAGATTCCTGGGAGCCATGGCCCTTGACGGAGCAGCTGGCTCCTTGCTTTGCTTCTGAGGGCGCATGTCCAGGCCTCGCCTCCCTGGGCCTCAGTAGGCAGAGAGATGCGCTCCCTGTACCACGGGTGGGGTGTGGGCCCTGACCCGGGGCCGACCCGTAGCGCTCAGACTCCCTTCTCCCCACCTTTGCTGCACAGGCCACCAAGAGTAATGATGTCGCCAATGGGGCGTGCCCCCGCCATAGCCGCCTCCCCCAGAGGTCACCACTCTCCTCTGGGCAGAGTTCTTATTCTCCTGTGAGTGGCACCCACAGTCTGCAACCGGGAAGCAAGGATGAAACCAGGCAACAGCCCGCCTGCCCCGTTGTCTGTCCCGCCGGCTGTCTGCTGCCTGCTTCCCCGCAGTGAACGTTGCCCGCCAGGTCCCTCTGCTCTGGGTGTGGGAGGCCGGACCACACCCCTCACCCCCCACATCACTCGCTCACTGCTCTTGGTTGCCTCTTCCCTGCAGGCCTCCAGGCTGCGCTGGCCTCAGGTCCCTTCCCCCCTCCTCCTACTCACTGTCCTCACCCTCTGCTCCAGAGTGTGGGTTCCCAGGGCACAGGGGGGAAGCCGGTGTCCCCTCTGCAGAGAGCATGAAGGGAGGGAGGCAGAAGGAATGGAGAGGGAGGGGCTCGCAGCCCTGGTGGGACCTTCCCTGAGGGGCTGGACCGCTGGCCCCTACCCTGACCCCAGTGTGCAGAAAGGGGGCCGTGTCTCTTGGGCTGAGAAGGAAGGGAGCCGGGGGTCTGGGCGCCCCCTGGGGCGCTGTCCTCGCATCCCCCTCCCCCCGCGCTGGTGGCTCCCGGGGCCGCAGGGGACAGTGCTGAGGTGCCGGGGCAGGGCACAGAGAAGGTTCAGGCTAACCCTGTACCTCGCGCTCTGGCCCCGATTTGCGGAGCGCGCCCTGCCGGCCGAGCTCTCCCGACGTAGACGAGGTCGGGGCCCCGCGGCCGGTGTCCCCACCCCCAGGACGCCTGGCGCCACTCCGAGGACTAGGAGGCGGACCGGGGCGGGAACACCGGCGGGAGGACGCTGCTCTGGGCGCTCCGTCGTCCCCGCCGCTGTCCCGGCGCCTGGCGGAGTGGGAGGATGCAGGGCCAGGCTGGGGTCGCGCCGGGGCTCCGGACCCGCCTCCGGGCCCTTCGCAGCCGCCTCCTTCTCCCGCCGCCGCCTCCTTCTCCCGCCGCCGCTTCCCGGGAAAGGCCTGCGGCGTGCGGGGGGCGGGCCCGGCGAGGGGCGGGGCGTGGTGGACTAGGCCCCGCCCACCCCGGGCGGGGTGCGTGGCCCGCGGCGAGGCCGTGGCGGGGCGCCTGGGAGCCCGGTGGGCGGGCCGGGGCGCTCGCTCGCTCGCTGCCCGCGCCCGCGGCCACGGGTCCCGGCTTGGTCAGGGGGCGGTGCCCGGGCAGCCCAGTACTCGCGCCCCCCTCCGCCTCCGGGCGCCCGGTCCCGGCTCTCGCTTTCCCCGCGCCCTCGGAGGTCAGCGCCAGAGACCCCGGACGGGAAACCGGCGAGCTTGGAGGCCCGAGCCAGGAGCCGGCGCCGCGCTCGGCGGCCCGCCCGGTGCTGTCCCCGGGTGCGCCGCCAGGTGGGTCCCGCCAGCGGGGCTGGGCCAGGAGTCCGCGCGGTGCACAGCCGCTGACCGGGCCGGGGAGGCGCCTGGCACTGCTGGCCAGCCCCTGAGTCACTGTCGCCAGAGAGCGATGGGAGTGGCCGGTGACCTCAGCCAGTGCTGACGCAGGGAGAGAAGGTGGGATCCGGGTCGGCGGGCACTGGCGCTCCGGGGCACCGGGGCACCGGGGCACCAGGGAGAGGGGAGGGCCCTGACCCAGCCAGAGGGGGTCGGCCCACCTTGATGTGCAGGGGCAGACAGCACCTGCGGAGGGACCCCAGAGCCCGGGCAGACCTGGACCTGCGGTGTATCTGTTGGACACACAGTGCTGGTGCCCAGGGGACCGGGCAGTGGGCGTCCCAGCTGCCATGCCCTGTCTCCTTCCTGGGCACACTCAGTTATTTCCATAGCTAGATTCCCCCCCACCAGGCAAATGGCCACTGATCACCAATTCAGAGAGAAGGAAGGGGCTCCAGTTCACACCGAAGGAAAGGGGGAGCCAGGATTGGAGCCTGGGACTCTAAAGCCAGCTGGTTGCTCACCCGGCGAGCTAGGGGAGGCCAGTGGGGTGGGGGACACAGGGGGTGACTTATCCCCCTTCTCCAGGGGAAGTCCAGGGCTGTGAGTTGCAGGGCTAGCTCCAGGAAGTGGGGAGGGGAGCCGGACTACCATAGCCACAGAATGTCCTGGGGCGGGAGGGCAGAGGTGGGGAAGGCGGGGAGGGGGTCCCCAGATGGCCAGGCTGGGCTCACGTCCTTCCAGGGGAGGACAGACGATGCTCTTGGGTGTCGCTGTGGTACCTCTGCCTCCTTGGGTGACAGGTGGGTTGGCCCCAGCACGTGTGTCCACAGGGGCCTGTGAGAGTGAGTCTTTGCTGGGAGCCCCCCTGCCCCCCGGAGCAGCCCTTACCCACCGGTAAGCATCCAGAGCGAACCTGCCTCGCAGCTGTGCTGAGCACCTTCCCCAGCCCTTCCCGCAGACCCCCCCCCCCCCGATGCTGGGAGGGACTGAGTTTGGTGGGCAGCCCAGCTGGAGAGGGGCAGGCAGGGAGCTATAAGTATGGTTTTGGGTGTGCGTACCTGCACACCTGAATTCTACCCTACCTGGGAGGGTGGTTTGGGGAGGGAGGGAATTCCATGCGGAAAATGTGCCCTTGGGGGCGCCTGGGTGGCTCAATCATGAAGTGTCTGCCCAGGATCCTGGGATCTAGTCCCGCATCAGTCTCCCTGCTTGGCGGGAGCCTGCTTCTCCCTCTCCCTCTGCTGCTCCCCCTGCTTGTGCTTCCTGTCTCGCTGTCTCTCTCTCTGTGTCAAATAAATAACTAAATAAGAAAATGTCCCCTTGGATGTTGAAGGCCTGATTGCCTGTCTCTTGCTTAGACGGCTCTTTCGGGGAAGTGGGTGTCATTTGAGTTCTGGTCCAATATCCGGGTTGTTTCGTGTTTCTCCGTGAGGTTTTAGGCTTTTCTCTTCATTTCCACTGCCGTGATATCTTGATGCTGGAGTCCCCTTCTTGTCCCGATGATGTCCAGCCCTGGCGCACAGCGGCCTTCAGCTCTCGGGAAATTTCTTACATTCTTTCTTTCACAGTTTCTTTCCCTTTTTTTTTTTTTCAGTTTTTTTTTTTCCCTTTGGGACCTCTGATAACGGGGTGCCGTATCTCTCCCACAAGGCCTTTAATACCGTTACTGTTTCTTTGACCTGTTTTCCCCCCATCTTTTTGGGATATTTCTTTGACTTCTGACCTTGCAACGGAATTTTTTTATCCCAGTTACTATCGTTTCTAATTCTTTTGTTTTGAGATAATTCCAAACTTACTAACTTTCTAACGTTTACCACAATTGCCTTATTGTTCTTTTTATCTGTCTTTTCACTTCTGAACCGTTTGGGAGTTGGTCTCAGACATTCCGCCTCTACGCCTCCGTATCTCAGCGCGTTTTCCCCGAGAACAGGGGCATTGCCCTGCGGAACCCCTGCGGCTCGTGTGCGGCGACGGAACAGGTCGCCGCTGGTCTCGTCTGCGGGCTGTGTGTTCACGACAGCGGTTGTCCTGACGTGGTCTGGGGCCACCTGTGTCATCCAGGCGTCACGAGCCCTCCCGTGCTACATCCCCCAGGATGCTCTCTCACGCGCCCACGACTCAGAGCGGCACCGGAGGCGCACGGATTCTCCTGGAAGGGACTGGCCCAGAGACCGTGCGCTGGTACTCGGCCCTGTCCCCCTGGGACAAGGAAATGCTGCCTTCCTGTTTGTCCCAGAGGTCCCTTTCAGCTCTGTAGCAAGTTCCGGGCACACAGTCGGCACTTACTGTGGTCCAAGTGTGTCTGCCGCATGCCCGCGTGGACACGGTTGCACGTGAAGGCTGGGCTGCGCAGAGGCGGCCCCAGTCACGTGCAGAGCTGGGGGCTCCCGACTGTCTGTGCCGGCGCGTCTCAAAGCCCAGCTGCACGGTAACAGTCACCTACTTTCCCGGGGCTGTTCTGGTCATGCTGCGGAGCCCTGTGCAGCCGGGGACTTACTCTCAGATACTCTCGAGATCCTCCCCTCTTGTGCCAGGAATACGCAAAAGTCCTGGGGTTTGGGTGTCAGACGCCTGCAGCAGTCACATCTGGGCAGGCTGAGATGCCCTGTGCTGCCCTTGTGGTCCCTTCAGGGACTCACTGTTAGCCTTGCTGGGGCTCTGGGACTCCGGGCAGTGCCCGAAGGCCTTCGTCCCTCTCTCTCCCCCTCCCCTCCCCTCTGGAAATAAGCACCCCTCCCCAAGACTTCATGATTTTGCAAGGGACAAGAGCGAGGAGACTTTAGCAGCTTTCTACGCAGGCAGCACCGGGGCGGGGGTGCTTACCCTCCCAGCCAGCAGCTCTCCCTTCAAGGAGGAGGGCCACAGGAGAGGAGCCCACGAAAACCGCATTTCAGTGAGCTCCCCTGCCTTCAGGAGGGGTCTTGGGGGGTCGGGCTGGTGGGGAGGGAAGTGGGTAGATTTTCACGTGGGGCAGGCAGGCGGCTGGGCACTGCCTCGCAGTGTGAGATGCAGGAGCCGCCTCCCCACACTTCATTCCAACATTGCCCTCTCCTCCCTACCCCACAGAAGGGAGCCTGTCACCCTAAACCGCCCACAAGCCTCCAGTAAGCCAACCCAGGCCCCGCCCGCCCATGTAAGTGGAACTTCAGAGTGGCCGAGCTCTGCCATGAAAAAATCATGAGGCAGCCCAGCCCCGGGCCTGTTTTCAGGAACAATGCAGCAGGCTGGGCTCTGGGCACTGGCCAAGCTGGACCCCAGGAGCAGAAGCTGGGCCTGGGAACAAGGAAATCACGGCCTTTGGTCTGGGCCGAGCAGGAAAGCCCTGGCCTCACCCCAGGGAGGGGCAGAGGAGCCCTGGGGGCAGAGGCCCAGAAGGGCACTGGTCAGAGTGGTCTGGCCATGGGACGGCACAGTGCCTGGGACCCAGTGGGACAGGAAGGCGGGTGAGAGCCGCAGCGCCCCAGTGGCTGAGGGGGAGGCCCAGGAAGGTGGGGGTGGAGCGCTGGGGATTTCCTCTGTGTGAATTCCCAGAGACTCACTGGCCGGTGGGGAAGGAAGGGCACAGCTGGCATTGCCCACACGGGGCGCCAGGACAGGTGCGGCCTGGGGACATCCCTCCGTCCTCGGCCATTTCCCAGTTTCCAGGGCTCCAGGCCAGCCCAAGTGGGGAACCAGCCCCTCCCCAGCCAGCACCCACATGGGGCCCATGCCAGCTCACGCCACCAGCGTGTTCCCCGGGCGTCCGGCCTGGTACACGTGCCTGTCACCATAGCAGCACACGGCGTGTTGGGTGGGAGCCTGGGCTGGGCGGTAGCAGCCAAGGCTGGCGGTCTAGATCTACGGGACCAGGACTCTTTCCCTTGCCGCAGCCCCCTCTGGGGCCTGCCCATCCCCCAGCGTGCCAGGGAAGGAGCGGTTCCCTGAGAAATCCCGGGTAGGAGCCAGGGGCTGGGGGCCTCAGCTGGACCTCACTGCGGGGGCAGGAGGCCAGGGACCTGGCCCACCCTTGCACGTTGGGAGCGTCAGAGAGCCGGAGGGATCTCTGCCTTCTAGGTCCTGCTCCAGACAGCAAGGTTGGTCTGGCTGTGTTGTGTCCCTCTGGACCTGGCCACTCCCTGAAGTGGGGGTGCAGGGGAGCCACTCACCCAGGCGGCCTCTCTGTGCCTGGGAGAGCAAGTCATGCATGTTGAAGTAGACACGTCAGGCACCCTGACCCCTGTCCTCAGGCCCTGTCCAGGGGTGGCAGACAACAGCCCAAGGCAATGCACACTCACCGGACATACGCCCCATCCCCCATGAGGGCAGGTTCAGAGGTGACCTCGGATGCCTCCGAGGGGATTCTGGACAGGCCGCAGGCATTGTGTGCCCAACGTGGGTGGCTGTGTGGACCCCTCTGGCAGGGGCACGTGTGTCCTTGAGGACACGGCCGAGGACACAGCAACCATAGGCTCTTACAGGTAGTCCCTGACCCGGATTCCCTTGTGCTGTGCACAACATGATCTCCCTGCTGGGCAGCGGTGGATGGACTCTAAGGCTGGGATCCAGGGAAGCATCTCCAGGGCCAGGGCTGGCCCAGCCACTGACCGTGGCTCCCTCCCACACCGTCTGTGTGCACCTTTGCACGCACGCCCCCCGGCATGCACACTGCCTCACCTCCCTGCAGAGGCTCATTGCATCACACCGAACGTTCCCAGTACCTACTGTGCGCTGGAGCCTTATAGGGGATCGAGAGAGGAGCCGTGACTCCTAGCAGGCATCTGGGCTTGGGGCTTGGGTCCTGGGGGGTTGTGGAGGGCCATCCATGCAAACCACCTGAAGCCTGGGCTGGGAGGCCCACCTCTAAGCGTCCCCTTTGGGGACTTAGGTCCCCCCTTAGCTCACACCGTGAGTCAGTGCCAGGCAGCCCCACGCCACGCCCACCTGGGGCTGCGGGGCCCCAGGGACCGAGAGGCCACAGCCACTTCTGGCTCTGCCACCAAGTGGCTGCCTGGAGCCCACTTAGTGCCTGGCAGCTGGGCTTCCTCCCACTGGGCACGTGACGTCCATGAGCACCCTGCCAGCGCCAGTCAACGTCAATGAGGCCTTCGTGCCGATCGGGCACTCCGGGCTCCTTTGGAGCCTAGCTACAAGCTGGGGGGACCATGGGCACAGCTGCCCCCAGGCCCCCTGAGCCCTGACGAACTGACCAATACCATTGAACACCTGCTCTGTGGGTGTCCCTACAAGCCTGGGGGTGGCACAGAGGGAGATGCAGCGAGAAACAGGTGTGGACAGCCTCATGGCGTGCACCCCCAGACCAGGGACATCTGCCTGGCATCGAGGCAAGGCCTGGGCCCTGGGCACGCTCCGTGGGGAGGGGGTGCTCCCTGGACCGTCTCTCCCCGCCGGCGAGCACCTGGCACGCAGTACAGCCAGGCCCACGGTTGGTGCCCCATCAGTGAGTGGGGGTTGCAGAGGTGGACAGTGCTAGACCAGCCCCCAGACCATCTCGCAGCACGCACAGCGCTGCTGGGGGCACGGGGACCCAGGCGTGTCTCCCAGCGTCCCACCCTGGTCCTCAGTGCCGCCAGGCACTGAAGCTGCTGCCCGGGCTTGAGAGGATGCAGGAAGGACGCCTGAGCCCATCTGGCCTGCCCGCCCCCCAGCCCCCACCCTCGGCTGGACCCTCACAGCACTGGGCCCCATCATGGCCCCCAGTGGGTCAGAGCGGTGAGCCTGTGGCATCAAGGCCCCACAAGGCTGTGGCTGGAAATGCCTGTGGCCCCAGGCCCGTTCCCCCAGGGAGGCCTGAGGGTCACACACTGCGATGAGGAAGAGGACACCGAGGCTGGCCCGGGCCCAGGTCGGGCAGCTCTAGTTTCACTACTTGGCTCCCCGCCCCTGAGGCAGGTGCAGGAGACAGACAGGCAGGGTGCGGCTGGGCTGGCCCCTGCGGGTCCCCGTGGATGTGGCCCCCTGGGCTCAGGGAGGAGGGAGCACAGCCAGGTGGTCCTGGTGGCTGCGGCTGGAGGTGCTGGGTCGGTGGGAGTGGGATGGGCTAGGGGGCAGCTTCTAGCCTTTCCTAGCCTGCTGGCCACACCGCTTCTGCTGACAGGGCTTTGTCCCCCCACACGCACCTGGGACCAGGCCCCATAAAGACGCCGCAAGCCAGGCGAGTTACCCCAGCCACAGGAGAAACAGTTAGGGGTCTCCAGGCCCCCGCAGCAAGGCTGGCTTCACCACAGCTCACGCAGGGAAAGGGGAGCAGCCTCGTGGGCTCCTTGAGGTGCTTAAGGCACAGGGATCAGCCGAGGCCTGGTCCTCTGACCCTGGGTCCGACCGCCCGCCGGCTTCAGGACGGCCCCTGCTCCGTGCTCACACTCCGCGGACCGGGGCCCCCTCCCGGCCCCGCACAGCCAGGCCGCCTGGCCCGACGTGAGCAAGCGTGACCCTGGCTGGGGCCTGGATGCCAGGATGGGGGCACCAGGGCACACATGGCCACTCCCTGGCCCCACGTCCCCTGGGTGCCACCTTCCCCACCCTGGCCACCCTGGGGCAGGTGCAGGTCCTGGGCTGCCGGCTGCAGCCCGGGGATGGCTGAGGGGGACGGCATGGGATTCCAGCTCCAGGCTGCCGGAGTTGGGGGGCCTTGCTGGGCTCCTGGCACCAGGAATCAGAGAAGCAGTAACTGGATCTGGCGGGGGATCTGACGGCCGCTGGGGCGGAGGGCTGCGATCGGGTTGCGGCCTCGCTGAGTTTTCCACCAGGCAGCTTTCTCGACATCGGGAAGGAGCTGGGCTGGTGAGTCCGTGCACTGGGTCTGGCAGCCCTGGCGTGGGGCACAACGAGGAGAAAGCCCGAGCGGCGCAGGGGCCGGGAGGCGGGGCACAGGGCCGGGTGGCCCCAGTGAGGACAGGGAGGTGGTCAGCCCTCGGCGGGCGGAGCTCTCCACCCCTGCCGGCCCTGGGGCTCCGGCCGCTGGAGCAGTCCGCGAGTGGCTGAAATCCAAGCTGGGGTAACAAAAGGCAGCCGCCGTCCCTAAGCCGTCGCAGCTCTGATCCGTCCCCCGCCCGCCCTCTGCCACCCGCGGGCCCGCAGCCACTGGCCAGAGGGCGGCGGGTCCATGCCGCCGGCCAGGCCACGGGGGGACCTCGGGGGCTGTGAGCACGCGGAGAGCGCCTCGCAGGCCCCTCGCGGGGCGCTGGGCCGGCCCTCGAGATGCCCACCAACGGCCTGCACCAGGAGCTGAAGGTCCAGTTCGGCCTCGTCAACGACACCGGCCGCTACCTGACAGCCGAGAACTTCGGCTTCAAGGTCAATGCCTCGGCCCCCAGCCTGAAGAGGAAGCAGACGTGGGTGCTAGAGCCCGACCCGGGGCAGGGCTGCGCCGTGCTCTTCCGTAGCAGCCACCTGGGCCGCTACCTGTCCGCCGAGGAGGACGGGCGCGTGGCCTGTGAGGCCGAGCGGCCGGGCCGCGACTGCCGCTTCCTGGTGCTTCCGCAGCCCGATGGGCGCTGGGCGCTGCGGTCGGAGCCGCACGGCCGCTTCTTTGGCGGCACCGAGGACCAGCTGTCCTGCTTCGCCACAGCCATCTCCGCGGCCGAGCTCTGGACCGTGCACCTGGCCATCCACCCGCAGGCGCACCTGCTGAGTGTCAGCCGCCGGCGCTACGTGCACCTGTGCGCGCAGGAGGACGAGATGGCGGCGGACAGCGACCGGCCCTGGGGCGTGGACGCGCTCATCACGCTCATCTTCCGGAGTCGGCAGTACTGCCTGCGGTCCTGCGACAGCCGCTACCTGCGCAGCGACGGCCGCCTGGTGTGGGAGCCCGAGCCGCAGGCCCGCTACACGCTTGAGTTCAAGGCCGGCAAGCTGGCCTTCAAGGACGCCGACGGCCACTACCTGGCGCCCGTGGGGCCGGCCGGCACGCTCAGGGCGGGCCGCAACACGCGGCCGGGCAAGGACGAGCTCTTCGACCTGGAGGAGAGTCACCCGCAGGTGGTGCTGGTGGCCGCCAACCACCGCTACGTGTCCGTGCGGCAAGGTAACGCGGGCACGGCGGCCGGCCACGCGGACCGAGCTGGGCAGTGGCATCATGTCCGCACGGGTGGTGGCCAGCGGGGGGCAGCACAAGGGGCAGGGCGGGGGATGGGTCTGGGGTCACGCGTGGGGGTAGCAGCCGAGGACCGCTGGCTTTAGCGTCAGGAGGACGGGATCCTTCTCAGGACCCCTGAGCCCAGGCCGTGCTGGACACAGGACGGCGGAGCCCCGGACCACTGCCGCGGGGTTGCGGAGGGCAGGTCTGGCCCGTGCTGGGCTGGCCCTCCACCCCCTACCCTCCCCTTCTCTTCTCCTGCTTCATTTTCTGAACTTCACAGGAAGTTGGGGAAGGGGCCGCACACAGGCTAAGGAGCCAGCAGGAGTGCAGTGGGCAGGGCCCTGGTGCCACACCACCCGTGCCTGACCAGTGGGGATCCTCACCCAACCCCGGGGGTGGAGTGTGGAAGTCCCTCCGGTCTGGTGGCCTCCCCCGGGGCCCGGGCTTCCTGGTGGCAGGCTCGGTCTCTGCCAGCTGGGTGCCACTGGCTGCTCGTCTGTCCTGGCTCATTGGCTCCCTGCCTCGCGTGGCCAGCGGGCCTTTCCGCACACCATCACATGCCCGTGAGCACAGGCAATTCTACTTCCCCGAGAGGAAACCAGGCCCAGGCCAGCAGTTCGCAGCTGTTCCCTGCGTGGGCCCCTGGGTCTGTGCCCCCAGGAGTGGCCAGGCATGCCCTTACCAGCCCCATTGCCACCTGCTAGTCCTGTTGGCCGAGGCCCAGCCACGAGCACTCAGGAGGGCCCCCCTGCCTGGAGCCAGGGTTCCCAAGGCCAGTCCTGCACCACAAAGGGAAGTCCACAAACACCTCCCCAACGCCTGTCTGGAACGTGGCCAGGTCCCAGGGCACGACGGACCGTCCACCCTGTCCTTCCCAGCACAGGCCCTGCGGTCTGGCCACACCATTCTCTGGCCTGTGGGAGTTGGCTGGTTTGTCAACCATGTGAACCGCGTCCTCTGTCAGCGGGGGAGGTGCACACAGGAGCACTTGGACGGGCTCGGGCCGTGGGCGAGGCCATGGTGCTGCAGGCAGTGGAGGGACAGAGAGCGCTGGTAGTGATGGCGAGGGACGGCGCATATGGGCTCTGCTCCCCCCTGGAGTCGACGAGGAAGCAGGACGTGCGTGTCCGTCCCGGGGGAGGTGACAGCTACAGCTGCGGGTGGTGCCTGGATCCCAACAATTCTGCTGGTCAGGTGGCCCCCGAACCTGTCTTCTTCCCACAGGGGGTCTGGGAGTACCCTGCTGGCTTGTTTTCCCCACCCAGTATCTTTTTTTTTTTCTTTTAAGATTTTATTTATTTCTTGGACAGACAGAGATCACAAGCAGGCAGAGAGGCAGAGAGAGAGAGAGGGAGAAGCAGGCTCCCCGCTGAGCAGAGAGCCCGATGTGGGGCTGGATCCCAGGACTCTGGGATCATTTACTGAGCCGAAGGCAGAGGCTTTAATCCACTGAGCCACCCAGACGCCCCTCCAGTATCTTTTTGGGCTGCCCCCATCGGCCGGAGTCAGCTGTTTCTGCTGCCCCCACTGCCAGCCTCCAGTGGGACAGTGGAGCTCAGAAAACAGACCCACGTGGCTCAGGCCACGAGGATATCATCTCCTATAAATGGAAGTCCGGAGGCACAGGGTGGTGGGGACCCAGGCAGGACACCATCACCGGCTCCATGGAGTTCTCAGAACTCTTCGTTCTCTCCTCCTTGTGGAGCTGCTCTTGGGGGACAGCTCTGACCTCGAGCTGGTGGCCTTGTGGTCACGAGACGGCTGCTGCTATACCAGCAGACAGCTGTGGGAGTCAGAAAGCCCTTGGCCGGACTGTCTGGGGCGATGCTGGGGATGCCAGTGGGGTCGGCCTCCGAGGGGCCACGGTGCAGCCCGACTCAGGAGCCCTGGCCTCCTTCTGCCCTCAGCACCTGCAGGGAAGGGTCTCCCACCCTCCTCGGTCTGTTTCAGTGTCACCTTCTCCAGGAGCCATCCCAGCCAAGGCCCACAGCATGCACAGGCCTCGGACAAACTGTCTGTTGTCTGTGTCATTACTGCCAGTCACATGCATGGAGCCCCAGATGCCCACTCAGCTCAGTACTGCTGATGGGATGGCGGGGACGGTGGGACCCACGTGAGAAGGGAGACAGATCTAACTGGGCGGCTTTAGAGGGAGCAACCTTGGGAGCTGAAGGACAGCAGGTCCCACCCTCTCCAGCACACATGTGCCTGGTGCCCGTTCTACCTTCCTGGGGACAGGGCTGGACAGGATCTGGCCCTGACCCTCCGGGCCCCATTTCCTCCTGCTTCACCAGCTGGACACACTGGAGCCTGGCCTCATTGGGGAGCTCTGTGATCTGTCACATCCCTGGAAATGGGCATGGTTTATGGGAAGATACTAGGGAGACTCTAGAGCCTGCCCTCTGCCCCCCATCCTGGCCATGGTTATCCCCAGTTCCATCCTTCCAGGAATCCCAGGCAGCGCCCAGAGAGCCTTGCCCCCCCCTCAGGGTTCCTAGGACACCACACACGTAAAAAGGTGGGCTGGGGGTGGGGGGACAGTGGGCCAGGTTCTCCTCTGTGCCCAGGAATGGACCCTAGGCCCCAGCTGGGGTCTTCCCCAACTTGGGCCCTGGCTTGGGGAAGAAGAGGGACCTCATTGTGCCTATCCAGGGACTTAGGGGTGAGTTATAAATAGAGGCTGGTGTAAGTCCTGGGTCGAGAGGGCAGCAGCAAGTAGATTACCTAATGATTAGCAGAGGCAGGGGATTTGCTGGCACAGAAGGGTCTGGCTCCTGGGGCTGATGTAGGAGCTTGGACAAGGACCTTCAGAGAACTGGACACAGCAGTCTGCAGCGTGCCCACATGGCCATGGCGACACTCCCTCCTACTCTCCGAAAAGCGCCTTCCAAATCTTAATTCCAAAGGGTTCTAGATGAGACTCCTTCTGCCTTCAGGGTTGCCCCAAGACCATGCTTTTCCCCATCTTTCTGCTCCCCACCCCCCACCCAGGGAGAGGCGTGAGGGGCTTCCCATATCCTCCCTGCAGGGGTCAACGTCTCAGCCAACCAGGACGAGGAGCTGCATCATGAGACCTTCCTGATGCAAATTGACCAGGAGACGAAGAAGTGCACCTTCTATTCCAGCACCGGGGGCTACTGGACCCTTGTCACCCACGGGGGCATCCACGCCACAGCCACACAGGTGTGAGTGCCCCATCCCCATCTCCACCACCATCACCATGACCATGATCACCACCACCACCACCACGCCTCCTCCACTGCCCCAATCACCACCATCTCCACGGCCTCCACGGCCTCCGCCACGAGGACCACTGAGGCGGCCCAGCTGAGAAAATACTCACTGGGCAAGGGGCAGCTCTTAACAGTGGTGGGTGTGTCCGTGGAAGGCAAGCGCCTGTCTCTCCCCCTGGGGGTTGGTACTGGACCTGAGGGGGATGGGAAAGCCTGACCCTGAGCTCCCGTCTTGCTGCTCTGAGGGGACTTTACCCTGACCTTCCCAGTTCTGCAAACACCATGTTTGAGGTGGAGTGGCGTGGCCGGCGGGTAGCCCTCAAGGCCAGTAATGGCCGCTATGTGTGCATGAAGAAGAACGGACAGCTGGCAGCCATCAGCGATTTTGTGGGTGAGCACTCCTCACCGGGCCCAGGGCCCCCTCACTGCTGAGCTGGTCCCTCCTCCCTGCCCAGGTGGCCCTTGGCGGTAGTAATCCTTGCTGGTCAAGATGATCACTCTGGACGTCAGGGAGAAATCAGAGCCCAGAGCCCCCTGATCTCCACTGCACGTTTGCGGAACCTGGGGCTTAGCGGTAACAGGCCTCTTGCCGAGGTCACACGAGTCATGGCAATGGCAGATGTGGGCCCACAAGTGTCCAGGCCAAGAATCTGGGCCCTTTCTGCCCTCAGACCCCACCCATCCTACCCACCCCGGGGAGGACGGCGGGCGGGCAGTGGCCCCTCAGCCCCTACTCCCCCCCCAGGTGAGGACGAGGAGTTCATTCTCAAGCTCATCAACCGGCCCATCCTCGTGCTGCGGGGCCTGGACGGCTTCGTCTGCCACCGCCGGGGCTCCAACCAGCTGGACACCAACCGCTCGGTCTACGACGTCTTCCACCTGAGCTTCAGCGACGGCGCCTACCAGATCCGAGGTGCGCGCGGGAGCGGGGGCCCGGCGGGGCGGGGGCGGGACAGGGGCCCCTGCGGGGCGGGGGCGGGGGCGGGGGAGGGCGCCTGGGCCCCCGCGCGCCCCGCCGACCCGGCCCCGCCCCCAGGCCGCGGCGGCGGGTTCTGGTACACCGGCAGCCACGGCAGCGTGCACAGCGACGGCGAGCGCCCCGAGGACTTCCTCTTCGAGTTCCGCGAGCGCGGCCGCCTGGCCATCCGCGCCCGGGGCGGCAAGTACCTGCGCGGGGGCGCCTCGGGACTGCTGCGCGCCGACGCGGACACGCCGGCCGGGGTCGCGCTCTGGGAGTACTGAGCGGGCGGCCCGACCCCCCCATTAAACCGTGTCTCGGACGCGGCTGGCGGGCTCCGTGGCGCCGCGAGGGGAGGGTCGTGCGCGGACGGCCCGCCCCGCCCCGCCCCCGCCCGGCCGCGCGCTCCGGCCGCGGCTGCTCCATCTCCCCACCCCGCGGCGCAGGAGACGCAGGGCGGGCGCGTGTGGCCCGGAGTGGGGTCCAGCGGGTGGGACACCCCCGCCCCCGCCCCGGCAGAGTTCTTTGGGGTGAGGATCCCCCCACGCGGATCCGGGTCTCAGGAAAAACCCAGCGCACGTGAGGTGAGAACGACCCCGCCCCTCCCAAACAGGGTGCGAGTGGCCAGCCCTGGGGAGAGGGCCCCTCTCAGCCCTGCACAGCCCCGACGGGGGCCCCCACGCCTCCCGCTCCCACCCCACCCGCCCCAGACAGGCCAGATGCCAAGACAAGGTCTCTGGTCCGGCAGCCAGCAGCCAGGCACTCCCCAGCCCCCAAGGACCCCCACCCAGGCCAATGCCTTTTGGATGGGTCGGGTGACCCGGTGGGAAACGCGGAACCTGGGGTTGGGAGGGGACCACACATGCGTGGCCCAGAGCCTGAAGGGAGGATGAGACCAGTTGCCCCGTCCCTGAGCCCAAGCCCCTCCCCGTCCCCAGGGCCTGAAAGCCCATCCGGAGAATCCAGCCAGTGTGGGCCGTGGGGACTGGGGCGCTTTGGGAAAGGTGTGCGAGGCAGGGGGTACAGCATGGATGTGCCTGACCAGAGTGGACAGGGAGGGATCCTGCCCCCACCCACAGCCTCTCCCCAGTGCCCGCCTCATCCCGGCCTGCACCGGACCTCACTGCCCTCGCCCAACCTTAAGAACAGAGGGGCTGGACCGACCCTAGCGGGCCCACTGGTCAAGAGGGGGCTGAGTTAACCCTCTGAGGACCAGACACCAGAGCCTCAAGGCAGCAGAGGAGCAGGTGGTTGCGCACCCCACAGCCTGTGCAGCCCCCTGGCGATGCCAGGGCAGGAGGACGGGGGGCTCCCCCGCCCAGTGCTTGCCCACAGTGATCACAGCGGGGGACTCCCTTGGTGTCCCCGACTTCCCTTTACTAGTCTCTGCCAGGAGTGCACTTGGCCTCAGACCCGTGCCGAGCGAAGCCCACGCGGCCTGGGGAGGGGAGACAGGGAAGAGTGTCCGGAGGGTACACCTGGGACAAGGAGGAGGCTGGGACTGCGTGGAGGCCATTCTCCGGCGCACCGGAGCTGTGTGGGGGACAGCGAGCCACACGCTGCAGGGACAGCCGAGGGACTCCCGTGCTCGGTGCGGTGGCCCGTCCCTGATGGGGCGTTGACAGGGCAGCCCAGCACGAGGCTCCTGGAGCGGCTCCAGCGGAGCTCTGTCCCGTGTCCCACTTGCCCTCGCCCCCGCCCATCTCTCCCGATTCACAAAGGTTTCACAGGATTCCTCTTTATCTCGCGTCCACGGGTTGGCTGCCCGGCTGGCGTGTCTCCTCTTCTGGAGACCAGATGGTGGGGCTCGAGTGACTGCTGCCTTGCCCGCGCCACCAGGGGCCTCCCGCCAGCAGGGAGGGGGAGCAGAGCGCCCTTTCCCACTACTGTGGCTGCATCCCTGGGAGGGTGCAGGCTCATGCCTCACCGGGGTCATCCTGGTCAGCAGCCTGGCAGAGGTGACAAGTGTGCCTCGGGCGTCACGTGGGAGCTGGACAGTGGGGACCAGGGGCAGGGGCAGCCCAGCCAAGCCCTGGCACTGGGGGACGTGCTTCCAGTGCTGCTCTGTTCACAGCCGACATCTGTGCCCACCACTGTCTCTAGTATGTGGTCTGTGGCCTCCCACTCTCCCTCCTTGGAGACGGCCTGTCCTCCCTGGGAGGGGGTCGCATGCCCTGCGGGCCGGGTGGACCCTTCACCCAGTGCCGGGGGACTCTCCCTGGCCCCCACGACCATGGAAAAGACCAAGGCAGGGTTCATCCGAGCGCACCCCAGGGGAGGCCCAGAAATGCAGTCAGAGCTGCTGCCCCAAAACACACACACACACAGTGACGAGGCAGCTCAATGGGGAGCAGACTTCTCCTGCAGCAAGGGGGGCCTCGCAGCCCCTGCACGTACAGGAGAGCACCATGTTAAGTCCAAACGGGGGGGTCACCCCCCCACTGGTGGACGCACCAGCACTGGAGTGCCACTGAGTGGCTGCCCAGGCCAAGGGGCCCTGGAGACAAGGCACAGTGCTGGGCACGGCTCCAGCCATAAGCACCTACTGGGTGAGTGTCGGAGCCACAGGAAAGCAGTCCCAGCTGGTGGCCTCAGCAGTGGCCCATAAAGGAAGGGCCCCGAGAGGGATGAGAGGTCTGTACTTGGGGGAGTGGGCAGTGGGGACGGCAACAGCCATGACCAGAAGCCCCTAAGTCCCAAATCTGGAAACTTTCTCCGGGGACCCTGTCGGCTGCTCTGGGGCCTGGACCCTGGGTTGGGGGGACGGACGTCGTGGATCCAGCTCCAGGGCTCCAGGCCAGGGACTGCCAGGCACGACCAGGTTCAGCAGGAGCGGTGGGCAGCTACTGAAGGGGAAGGAACGCTGTGCAGAGGCTGGGGCCGGGGTGGGCTGGGGGGCTACGAGCGCCGCTTCACGCACGCCCCAGAGCAGTCGTGGGCCCCGTGTCCCTAGCAGTGCCCAGCCCACCTGCCTCCCCCAGCCTCACGGCCAGGGTCAGGAGCCGGGAAGCAGCCCCTCGTGTCCTGAGCTTCTCTCCATAAAGCCACAAGGGTGCTGGGCTTGTGGCACGGGCCCACCTGGGGTCACACCAGGAGGAGGCTGGGGCTGCGCAGCTGCCTGTGCACCTGCAGGAGCCTCTGGGCGGTGGCGTGGGAGCTGGCTTCGTCCTCCGTGCACAGCCGGTCCCGCAGGGTCTGCACCTCCCGCAGCAGGGTCTGCTGGTGGGGGCAGCAAGCTCAGACCCCCCACCTCGCCACTGGGCACAGCCCCTCTGGGGGACAGCGGTTATGCACAAGCCCTACTCGGTATGTGGCAGGTGACCCAGGAGTGCAGAGGAAGCACAGCCAAGCCCCTCCCCAGGTGACAGGAAGGTCCTATTGAAGGCGGATGGGCGAGGGAGCAAGGCTGGAGACAAGGAGCCACACCCACCCTGCATTCCCCACCGTCCTTGGCTGAGCATGGGGCAGGCCCCCCACTGTGCTGGGTGAGCCCTGTGTTCCCAGAGGATCCCGGCCAGGGACGGTGTGAGGCCGGGGGGTTGGGAGCCAGAGGGGCCTCACCTCGTGGCTGCTGTGGGTCTGCTGGAGATACTGTACACGGAGGTCGGGCGGGCCAGGGATCCGGGCAGCTTGCTCCACAACCATCCTCTGGGGGCAGGGGACAGGGAGGCTGGGGCCGGTGCCCAGGGCTCCAGGCACCTGTCCTCCACCATGCCACCACCTCCAAAAGCCCCTCTGTGTCTTCCACTCCAGCCCCAGCTTGATGATGGAAGACTCGGGAGTCTTTCTCCTAAGTTCCTGTCACCCCCTCCCACCTCTTCCCTCATCCCCACGAGCTGCCTCCCACCACCCTGTCTCCCATCCTTCATCCCAGGCCTGGTGCCCCCTGCCCTCATGGGGGCCACCCAACCTGCCCCATCAGCACAGCCCCTCAGCACGGCCCCCTGTGGGGCTGCTGCTTGTCCTGCGTTCTGGGGGAAGCCCAGGATTAGGCAGCGAGGCCCCCACCAGCCTCTGTGGCAGGCACTGCACACCTGGCAGGGCCCCCCAAACTCTGAGTGGCCAGAACACACACAGGTTCCCATGGGCAGTCCCGTCACGGGGAGCAGGGCGTCAGCTGACAGGACCGGGATCCGCAGCCCGCGTGAGGGTGCCTGTCAAGGGACCACCTGCAGCTCTCCGTTTGGGGGGATACACGCGGGAGCACTGCCCCAGCAGCTGAGAGACTACTTGGACGTGGGGCCTTTACAGATGAGCTCATGTGGGGGGGACCCAGGTCTAGTAATAAGTGATCAGAACACAGGAGCCTCTGGGTGGTGGCGTGGGGACAGCTGCGCGTGAGTGCGGGAGAGAGGCCTCGGCCGCGGGCACTGGATTCCTGCTGCTTGGGTCTGGTCTGTGGCTGTCATGGCCACACCAGGACACTCTTCCCCCAGCATCACGCTAACCATGTGGCCCCTGACCGTCGTGCTCGGCCGGGTCTGTTAACAGCCTGATGGGAAGACTTCGGTCTAAGAGGCTCCCCTCTGAGCAAAGGGAACGGGAACCACTCTGGGGGCTGGGTGTCCCTGCTGGGCACCTGGCACTACATTCCTGAGCTGCGTGAGCCTCAGTGGGCCCATCAGAGTGCCACACAGGGGCAGTGGCGGGGGCCACAGGCTCCTGAGTAATGCCCGTAGGACGCAGCGGCACTCAGGTCCTCGTCAAGCCTAGACTGCGGCTTCTCCAGTTCTCAGGGTGCGGGGTGGGGCTGGGGAAGGTGCACTGGTGAGTTCCCAGCTGGGGGGACAGCTGCCATGGCAGACTCCTCTGGGGCCGCCAAAGCCGCAGTCAGAGGGGTGGGAGGAGACGGCCAGCTGGCCCCAGAGCCTGGGCTCGACCGAGCCAAGGGACCAGGTGCCAGACTGCATTTGGACCGTGAGCACCTTCTCAGATCTGGGACTTACGGCCCCCAGAAGGCAGTGCAGCCGCTGGCTCCCACACTAGACGGGGCCCCTTGTGGTGTCTGCGAGGGTGGAGACGTGGTGGCTCAGAGTGCAGGCGGCACAGCGCAGGACCCACGCCCGGCACACGCAGCCCCGGCACACGCAGCCCCCGGGCCCACGCCAGCACACGCGGCCCCGGCACACGCAGCCCCCGGGCCCACGCCAGCACACGCGGCCCCGGCACACGCAGCCCCCGGGCCCACGCCAGCACACGCAGCCCCGGCACACGCAGCCCCGGCACACGCAGCCCCCGGGCCCACGCCCGGCACACGCAGCCCCGGCACACGCTCTCTCCGCACAGATGCTGCTCAGCCAGGCGAGGTGGGGACCTGCCGCTGACCGCGACGGGGAACACGCGCACGGTCCTCCTTTAGCGGCCTGAGGGCTCATGGGAGCACAGGCAGGGTCTGCCACGGAAGCACCACCAGCACAGCTCCCCGCACAGCCCGAACAGGCAGGAGCAGAGGAGATGGTCCTGCAACCCCCACACAGGGAGCCCCACCCCCGACAACCCCCCACCCCAGCTGCCCAAGCAGACCCGCCCACCTGCAGACGCCCGATGACCGCGTGGTGTGCGCTGCACATGCTGGCCAGAGAGGAGCTCTCCACCTGGATCTCCACGGTCTGCACGGGCCCCGCTGCACCCAGGTCGGTCATAGCCACCTGCCACACAGAAGAGCCTCACTGCCCACCCATGGCCCTGCCCAGCCCCAGGCCAAGGGCAGCTCCGCCTGCCCTCAAAGGCCCTGGTGGCCCCCACGCCCAGGCCTGGCTCTCCCCACCCGACGAGAACTTGCATCACAAAGACCAGCCAGCCACCCAGCAGTCACCCAGCTGGAACACGTGTGCAGAAGTCCTGTTTCCTTGGAATCTAGAGCCACGGCACTCACTCTACAGCCAAGGGACTCTGTGCCTGCCTGCCAATCCCGGACAGCCCATGCCTGGACTCCCCTACGGCACACTGGGCATCCCGGGTCACCTAACAGCAGGGCCAGGGCTTCGGATGTGAAACAGGGAGCAGGCTGGGTGATCCGTCCCCCGGAACCTCCAGCCGCAGGAAGCTGAAGACAGAACCGGCGAGGACAGCCACAGGCAGGACAGGTCATGGGCCAGGACTCCACACAGAGCGCCAAGGACGGGCCCCACCCGGGAACTTAGGAATGCCACTGCTCCTGGCACTTCTTTCTGGAACCCTGGGGTGTTTTAGGGCTGTGAGCACTCACGAGGACAAGAGCACTGGTGGAGCCACCGTCAGGGCCCAGAATCAGGGCCCAGACACGCCCCCACCTAGACATGCTGGCCTGGCCTGAAAGGCCATGTGGCAGCCAGGGACCAGCCCACTACCTTGGGGACATGTGTCCTGGCAGCCTGGGCTGGTCCGCAAGCCCGCTGGGTGGTGAGGGTCTGGCAGATGTGGCTGCAGGCCTGCCACCATTAGCACGTTGGGAAGGAAGGGGTGTGTGAGTGAGGGGCCAGAGCCCGGGCAGGCCAGCACGGTGTCTCGGCACGCCTGGGGGCAGCCTCTGCAAATGGGCAGGGGTTTGGGTGCCTGAGGACCAGTGTCAGCAGGCCCCGCCCCCGGGGGTGCTCACTGCCGCCAGACACAGCTGGGGGGTCGGCCACGAGCACCAGCAGTGCACAAGGTGGGGGCCCCACATGAAGGTCAGCCCGGTTCCCACACAGACCCTACGTCCCCACAAAGGCTGTTCCCACACAGCCGGGCCTCAGCACGTCAGGAAACTCTATGCAGTGGGGACCGGCCACCGATCCCCTCAAGCAGCACGGACACAGCTGGCTTGAGGACGCCACTCAGAGACACTTCTCCCCAAGGTCCAGACCCCCACGTGCCTCTCGGATGGTCAGGTGCACATCGGCGCCATCTGGGGCCACTCCCTGGACCGAGGACAGCTGGCGGGCTCGCACAACGTCCAGGGCGGCGTTCTCCGCAAGGAGCCACTGCAGGGCGGCGCAGCCCAGGGACGTGCCTGCTGGACAGGGGGGCTGCGGTGAGTTCAAGCAGGGCCTGTACGGGGGAGGAGCCCGATGTCCACACACCCTGAAGCCGCAGCAAAGGCATCCACCACCACCAACCTGAGAGACGGTCCCCCAAGGCTGCCCTCAGCAGCTCTGCAGACACGTGGATCGTGGCCACCGATGGAGGCAGGAACTTGGCCCGCAGGGAAGCAGGTCCTGTCGGCTCGCTGCGGGGCCCGAGGAGAGATCCCAAGAAAGTGTCCACGGGGTCGCACAGGGGGCCGAGCAGCCCGGGGGCCTGTGTGTGGGGTGCGGCCAGGCCAGGGAAGCGCAGGCACCAGAGCATGTCCACGGTGTGCTGGCTCAGGGGCAGGCAGATGCCATCCTGCTCGGGCAAGACATCAGGGCGGCACTCGTCCAAAGAGGGACGCTTAGAGGACTCAGAGGGGGCAAGCACCCCGCCCACGACCTCCCTGAGGCTGTAATGGAGCGCGCAAGACACGGTCAGGGGCAGGTGCAGGACGCCATCCTCCCCAGGGCCCAGGGGCAGCGTCACTTCCCGCCGATCGCCGGGGCCCAGCCGGTCCACAGGGATGGTGTAGGTGGTGGCCACGCTGGCCACGTCAGAGTCTGAGGCAGAGGCGCTGGTCAGCACCCGCACACACAAGGCCCAGCCCCGGTCCAGCCTGAGGCCGCTACTGTTCTCCAGCCGACAGGTGGCCATCAGCACGTCCTGCAGCTGTGGGCGGCTCCAGGCGGTTGTCACGGTGCACGAGATGGGCCTGGGGCCCTCCCGGCTGGACAACAGGATGCAGCTCACGTTCATGGCTCCGTTGAGGCACGTCAGGGCCTTGTTCCGCTGGTCAACAGTCTTTCTCAGAGAAGACACCCTGGAAAGAATGAAGGTGGCACCCGCGGGAAGGAGGCACACCGGTGGGCCCCTCGTCCCCTGCTCCCAGGACTGGAAGGCCCAGGACCTCACTCCTTGCAGTATGCCCCGTGAGGAGCGGGCCACTGCCTCGGGGAGCAGCAGTGCAGCCCTGGCCAGGCTGAGCCCCGCCCAGGGGCCCCCAGCGTCGGACCCGCCCCCTCCCAGGCAGCGGAGCCACGGCGGGGCAGAGGATGGGGCTGCCACAGCCCACGCCCAGCAGCCCTGGCCTGCTCACTGGGCTCCCGGCCACCGCCAACCTCGTCGGCGCCGTGTGGCCCGGGGTGTCCACACATCCCCCGCCACGACCCTCGTCGGCCCCGTTGATCCTCCGCGGCAGCAGCGCGACAGCCGAGGACGGCAGGTGCTTCGGAAACGGCCCGAAACCACAGGGCGCCGCACAGAAGGGCAGGCAAGGGCTGGGCGGAACCCGTTGCTCTGAACAGGTCAGAGGAAAACGCCGCTGGGGCCTCTGCTGAGACAGGGAGGCAGCGGCCTCCGAGGAGAGGGACCCGCTGGGGGAGAGCCGAGGACCCGCTAACAGGGAGAAGCTGCAGGCGGGGGACGGAAACAGGGGACATCCCTTTCCCCCTGACGCGGCCTTCCGCCATGCAACGCGCCACCTGGGGTTCTCTCTGGGGTCAGAAGCCTGGACCCACGCTGCCCCCACAGACGCAGCACCAGCCTCCACCCGAGCCACCCGAGGCACAGCTGCTCACCTCTCAGAGACGGTGCCGATCCCAGATAGCAAGTCCTTAATCTTCTGGCCAGTACTGGCCGCAGCGGCTCTAGTGGGGCCCGGCACCTCTGAGCTCAGCTGCAGGCGGCAGGTCATCAGGCGGCCCCTGGTGGACAGGGCCAGGAGCCTCGCGCCACCTGCAGACGCATACCCGTGAGACCCAGTCACCGGGCAGGGGAGGGGCAAGCTGCTGGGGGCACAGGACAGAAGTCGTCAGCGCACCGGCCCCCCAGCAAGAACGAGAGGGTCCCGGAGACGGCCCTGAAGAGCCCAGATGCGTACCAGGGGCCGGGCAGAGCCTCTGCCCACGTCCATCCCAGCACACGTTCTCTAGGGGCCTCTCTAGGGGGCAGTGCTGGCACACAGCTCAGTGCCGTGGGGAAGGGGTCTGGAAACGGGACTAAAGGGGGCCGAACAAGGACCCACGTGGCCCGATCAGCCAGGTGCAGCTGGCCTGCAACTGCCCCTATGGTCTGCAGAGGGAAAGGCGGCGCACAGGCGCCCCATTCTCGCTCCGCACTCACGGGGCCTTTCCAGAAGCCTGTGGTCTCTCTAGCATGGGCTGGTCCCCTTCCCCGCCCCTGGGCTCCATCTCCTGCAACTGTCTGCTTCTCCCCCACGCCCAAGACCACCGAGGCCCCAAGCCCTGGGCCGTGGTGTGGCAGCCCAACAGCGAGGCACGGAACACGCGCGGGCCCGTTCGGCGGCCTGGCGCTGCTGACCACGCGGCCGTCCTTCCCAGCGGCACAGACGCTGGCCTTGTCCGCCCTTCCTCCCCGAGGAGTTCCACCCCGTGGGCTGGGGGAGGGGGAGGGGGGCACCGTTCTCGCCCCCCAGCACTGTCCAGGGAAGACACGCCCAGCACGCAGCTCCAGCAGAGCGGCCGGGGGCAGGCCACACAGGAGGCGGGCGAGCGCTTCCCAGCCTCCAGAAACACGCCGGCCTTGACCAGAGCCCTCCCGGGGCTCCCCACCACAGAGCACTGCCGGGGAGAGATGCCCCCGCCCTACCCACACAGGACACACACCAGCACGCCGCCCCCGCCCCCGAGGCAGGCGTCAAGCACCAGCCTAGGGCAGCTGGGGAGGAGCCTGCCCGTGAGGTTTGCCAAAGATGGGAACAAAGCAGGGAGGTGACGACGTGCCCGTTCACAGCGCAGAAGACGAGCCCTGGAAACTCCACCCCCAGCACGACAGGCTGTTGCGTCTCGGGCTCACGTAGCACCACCTCGTACCTTCGGGCACCTCGGACAACACCGAGAGGGTGACGACGCTGCAGACGCCCAAGCCGGCTGCACACAGCAGAGACGGCGGGTCTCCCAGGTCCCCGCTGGGGACGCCTCCCTGAGCCAGGTCCACGACACAGAGCTCCGAGGTGGTGCTGTGGTAGACACGGCCACCTCCGCCACAGGCCGCACAAAGCACGGGCCCCGGCAGCCGGTACTCCCGCAGCTCCGGCACCAGAGTCCCAGCCTCATCCCAGCCAGCCTTGATGGCCAGGACCCGGCCGTCGTGACCAAGTGCCACCAGGCAGTCAGGGTGTGTGTCTTCCACGTCCTCGGTCAATGACTCTGTCTTCACGGCCCCAACGAAAACGACGGGTTCCTCCAGGTGATGCAGGATCTTGACAAGGGCCTTCGGGTCGCCAGGGGACAACTTTGAGGTGACCAGGGTCTTCAAGACCACACAGCAGAGCTGGCCATCGGGGAGACCACAGAGGATCACAGGTGATTCCAGAAGGGAGGCGTCAACTCCAAAGAGTAGCCCAAAGAGGGTCCGTTCCAGCAAGAAGCCCCCAGAGCCCTGCGCACGGCTGTGCAGAGCGCTGAGGCCCGCTGGGGACACACAGCACAGCACTGGGAGGAAGCGGGGGGCTGTGGGCTCCCCAAGGGGCCCAGTGAGGGGGCTGGAGGTGGACAACTCCACCTCGCCGACCTGGCCTCTGGGTCTGGCGTCCTCTCCCGGACGGGGGCACTCAAACAGCTGTACCTTCCAGTGGGCAGGGCCCTGTGCCAGGGTGACGAGCTTATCACCAACCACAGTGAAAGTACACAGAGTGGCATCTGGGAGGAGGCAGGCATCTGGGTCCACGGAAATCACAGCGCAAGGAGGCTTGCCGTCCTCGTTGTCCTCGCCGTCCTCACTGTCCCGGTCACCCCCGTCATCTTGGTTCACAGACCTTCAAGAACCAGGGAACTGTGAGAACACAACTAAGCTGCTTCCCAACAAACCACCACTGAACACACTGGGCTTGCAGTCTTCCCAGGCAGTGACCTCAGTGCCCATTACGGCCCCTCAGCACTGTGGGGAAGGCCCACCTGGGAGCGGCTGGCCGGCCACATGACCTCCTGCCTGCTCGAGGACAGCTGTGGTGAGCACCCGTCACCCTGGGACACACAACAGGAGGCACCCAGGCTTCCAGAAACGGGTTCAGGAGGAAACTTCTCGTCCGAGCAGAACCGTGAGACCCCACCCCACCCCCACCGAGGTCTAGTCCCTGAACTGCCCCCCATTTTTAGGTCCTGAGACAGCAGCGAGCGTGGCCCCGCGTCTAGACCTGCACTGGCGCACAGGAGAGGCCGAGCTCCTCAGCACAGGCCCCGTCTAGCCTCGCGTTCAGGGTGCGCTGGCGGTGACCGCTAACTACAGAGACCCACCTAAGGCCAGAGGGGACAGCATCCTGCCTGGGGCTGCACGCTGTGCAGCCTGAACCCCATTTACTAAGGATTCTCCTCCAGGCGAGCCTGCTGGAGGATACCCGGGCTGGGGGTCGGGGGCAGCCCAGACTTCAGAGCTGGCCCTGCGTCCTCCGGCCCCACAGGGGACGGCTGGTGTGTGCTGTGACCCCGATCTAGGCCACGCAGGGCGAACAGGTCACAGTGACCAGGATAAGGAGACCAAGGCCAGAGACGAGGAGGAGTCCCCGAGGCGGAGCCGGCCTCCGCCACCTGTGCCGCCCACTGTTCCCCACCACCTGCTCTCCGGGTCCGGCGACAAGCAGTAGATGCCCTTCTGGGCGCACAGGACGTAGAGCAGCCTGGGGACGGCCGAGAGCTCCAGGTGCCACACCTGCGCGGGGAAGCTGTACACGGCCTGCGCGCGGGGAGAGGGCGGCGTCGGGCCGGCCGGAGGGCGGGAGGCGCGGCCCAGCACCCGGCCTCGGAACCCGCAGCCCCTCGGGTCTCCGCGCCCCCGGCGGCCCGCCCCTCGCCTCCCCCCGCAGTGTCCTCCCCCGGGCGGCCCCGCGCTCACGATCAGCAGCCTCCCCTCCTGCTCGTAGACGGAGACCCGCTCGCTCCCGGCGGACACGAAGACCGCGGCCCCGTGGCACAGCACGCGCGGCCGGCCCGCCGCCAGGCCCCCGAGCGGGCAGCAGAAGCTCTCGAGGTACTCGACCCGCGGCTCGAGGCCAGCCATGGCGTGGGCCGGCGGCGCGCACGGGGCGCGGGCACGCAGCTCCGCCCGGGACCGCGGGCGCTTTACGGCCGCCCACGTCGCGGCGCGACCTCCGCCGTAAAGCGGCCCGGCGGGGGGCGGAGCCGGGCCGGCGCGCGGGCTCCGCGGCTCGGGGGTGGGGTCCCGGCCCGCGCTCCGGCGGGTGGGCGGGGGCGCGCCGCTGCGGGGAGGCCGGCGGATACGGCGGTTTGCCAAAGGGCCAACGTGTTTGAAGCCAAACGGGGGACGGCCCCCGGCCTGCGCTCGCGGCCCTCGTTAGTCCTGCGCGCCGCCCCAGGCGCCAGCCGGGGTAGGGGACTCCGCGGCCTGCAGCCCCTCCCACGCCGGTGCGGGGCCTCGGGGCCCGGATGGTTGCGACCGAAGTCGCGTCGCGCCTCCCTCGTGCGCCCCGGAGCAGGGCCGAGTCCGGGACCTGCCGGGACGAGGGCTCCCTCGGGCCGGAGCCCGGAGCCGGGGGTCGGCGGAACGCCACCTCCTCGGGGGCAGGCGGCCCGCTCCGAAAGCGATTTTGTGGGGTTTCGGGGGGGCGGCTAGATTGCATGGGGGATGGGTCACCTCCCTCAGCAGCTGAGTCTCGGACGCCCACTCCTCCCTCCACGCCTGGACACAAGCTGTCCGTGGGTGTGTTGGTTTGGCTGGACGGTGGGTCACCAGCACTCAGTCTGGGGATGAGGGGGGAGCGAGACACCGGCCACCCTGGTGGCCCCCCTCATTTTCCCCAGGGCTTTGGAGAGAGCTGCTGACCACAGAGGGGCCAAGTGCTCTCTTCTGGAGAGTGTCCCTGAAGGGTGTCTGTGGACGGAGAGGTCAAGCACACCTCACTCCTTTAAGCCATCGGAGAACCTCTGAGGCTGGGCACCTGTGAGCCAAGGAGGCTCCGGTGGGGAGCGACCGAGCACAGCGCGCTGCAAGACGTGCCCTGGGCTTGGATTGAAGCTGGCCCCTCTTGTGGCGGCTGAGGTGGGCACTCAGCCCCCAGGGCCGTGGGCAGCCACGGCTCGTTTCTGGGTTGAGTGCATGTGAACGTGGCATTGGCAGTCCGTTGTTTGCCCTTCCTGCTCCCAGATGAGTCTGGGCTGGGAACACCATCCAGGATGCGGGGCGACAGGCATGAGGAGGACGGACTCCCACCAGGCCTTCGTGACTGGGGAGTGGGGGCAGGCTCCTCCGCTAGGAGCGCGTGCAGGCCTTCTGGGCCAGTCAGACCGCCCTGCCTTGTGAACTGCCCGCTCACGCTAACTCCCAGCTTAGCCCTCCCAGGACGAGGGTCCTGCGGAAAATGAGCACGTGGGGAAGTGGATCTGGAAAGAGGTGGGTTGAGCCAGGCAGGCCTCCGCCACACCGGTTTAGCCCCTGGCTGGCCAGGATGCCTCTGCAGACACTGGTAGGTTGGGTCCCTACTCCCTTTGCTGTGACGTAAGATTTACGACCAACGGTCCATCTGGACAGAGGGCCCCGGAGTGCCAATCCCTGGCTGACACACGCACCAAGGGCTGAAGGCTGGCACGGACAGCGGAGGGGTGATGCAGAGTAGGCGGCCGCCCGCATGGGTGTGCGAGGTGTGTACTTCTGTCAGTGCTCTCTACACAGCTGTGTGGGCAACGTGATCTTCCTGCAGCCCCACGACACCACCAGCCGGGAGAGAAACCGTGGTGTGTGCGGGGCAGCTGCCAGCCGTGCTGGTGGCTCCTCATGGCAGCGCACCCCCTTCCCATGGTTTCCTGAGGTCGGGACCGCTCACTTCAGAGATCCAGCAAGTCCAGCGGTCTGAGATGTGCCAAGGGCCGGGTGTGGCAGTCACCCCAACTTGGGGACTGTGGTTAGTAGCGTGCATGGCACCGCACCACTGCTGGGAGCAGCCAGGCCTGGGGGCACAGTGAGAGGCACCCAGGGACCCCCGACATCGGCAGGTGCTGTATTCTGCGTACTTGTCCAGGGAACAATGCATCCTGAGGCCAAAGGACAGGGCAGTACCCAAACACCAAGAGCGAATGCCTCTGGCTGCCATCGACAAGGTAATCTGGGACAGGCAGCGTGTCCCCTCCAGGTCTCACATCCCCACACCTGTCCAGTCTTGGGGCTGCCAGACTGCGTCCCTCATCTGCCGCAAGCACCTGCCTCCCCCAACGCCCCCGCCAGGCCCAGAAGCAGCCACACGGCTACAGGAGAGCACCCGAGGGAGGCTACGCTCTCCTTCCACCCTGAGGACACGCTGGGGTCTCTATCCTTCAGCGGTCCAGATACGTCAGCGAGGACAGTGACGTGTGGAGCGAAGTCAAGCCACAGGACACAAAGCAGACTGGGATGCAGACACACACGGCGCACAGGGAAGGTCTCTGGGCCCAGGAAAGACACTCGGGAGCTCGGCAGTCACTTCAGGGTTTTATTGGCTTCACGGTGGGACCCGAGTCCAAGTAACGCTAATGCAAACCCAGCAGACGCAGCCCTGCAGCCGCGAGCGGGCTGGAGCAGCAGCACCAGGGGCTGACCATCAGGAGGCCGAGGCAGCCAGCTGTGTGCACCTGGGCACCCAGTCACCCCTTGCCCGGGGGTGAGAGGGTGTGTCCACAAGAGGGCAAGTAGGCTGCAGGTGGGGCTGGGGGACCCCTCCCTCCCTCCCCTGTGCAGGAGGCAGCGGCTGAGCTGCCCATGGCCAAGGCCTCCGGCAGGGTGCCCCCCGCACCCTCCCGCTGAGCTCCAAGTCTGTTTATCTGGACAATAAAGTGTGTCACTGAACAGTGACTCAGAAGCAGAGAAGTCCCAGCGTTTTTCCTTCAGCTAAAAGATGAAAGGAAACGAATTACGCATCTGCCGGATCTTGGAGTGAGAATGTTGGCTGAAGAGAGACGGGAACCAGCTTGGTGGGTGAAGGTGACACAAGGAGAAGGACTGGGGGAGCGGGGGCCTGGGGGACACAGAGGCCGAGCTCAGGGCCCGGGGCCACCACGCCCCTCCACAGCCTCACACTGGATCGCAGGGACCACACGGCACGGGGTCCACGAGGCATGGACAGCCCCTCAGCAGGTGGCAGGGAGCCAAGCTCAGAGCCGGGACAGCTGCCACAAACTGGTGGGGCCCACCCTCCCCAACAACCAATGGCTCTGCTGAAGCCAGACCCAACCTGATCGGCCCCTGGCCCCCAGGGCAGAGAAGATACTGGGTGAACCTGCAGATGCCAGGCACAGCCTGATACACGGAACACAGAGTTCTCTGTCTGCAGTGCCACAGGTAAGGGCGGGCCATGCAGGCCTCCCTCTACCCCCAGGGCAGAGACACGAAGTACCCAACACAGTCCACGTCTGGGCCAGCCTCTCCCGTGGGTGCCCTGCAGCTCAGAGACAGGACCCTCATTAAGGCAAAGAAGCATCAGGGTGCCGCCCACAACCCCCTGGGGACCCCAGAGCACACGCGCAAGGCCTGATACGACCTCTGTCCTGGGACCCCCACAGCAGTCCCAGTGACCCTCACAACTGGCCAAGCCCCTACTCTCTCTTGCAGGTCTGTTGCAATGGCTCGGTCACCATGCAGGAGGCCTGGGGCTGGGCAGAGCAACGGGGAGAACAGTGGACAGGGCACAAGGGGCCAGAGCTTCGGGTCCCAGGCAACCCAGCTCACCACAGGCCGGCCTGGCCCATTTGCAGGGGCGGATGCTTGCCAGGAGCGACCGTTGCCCTCCTGCTGGACCGAGTGCGCCGCTGTGGCAGTTGTGTGGCAGGAAGGTCTCAGGCACTGAGGTTTACTTCCAAGAAGAACTGACTGTGGGTCCCCGTCCACCTTCGCCCACCCTGTGTCCACCCTGCAGCCACTCCAGGGACTCACGAGGGGAGGGAAGGAAGTGGGAACTAGTGTCTCTCAGTCCTCCTTGTATGTAGTTTTTACCTTACAAAGAAATAAATAAGTCTCCTGGGCAGAAGTTACTGATAACTGTTATTACAACCAATGCAGACTTTAAAAATCCCACCTGGATGTCGGGTGAGAGCGAGGAGGAGGGCGGGCAGCAAATGAACCTGCAGGTCAAGCAGAAGGGAGGCCAGCAGCCCTGGGCCCACTGTGATTCTGCCAGATAATGGCCACCGGCAGGGGAAAAAGTGGCCTTCACAGGCAGGGTCTGCCCAGAGCAACAGGGACGCCAACGCTCCCACCCACAGCCACGGGAAGGGGAAGAACAAGAGCCAAGAGGAAGGGAAGAGAAAGCGGGATGGCGGCAGTCAGCCCTCTCTGCCCCCCAATCCCGGGTGATGGTTCTGGGGTGCCCAGGTCCTGCCACCACCTCGGATGCTGGCCCTAGGCATGCGGGGGGACCGTTGTGCCACCCCATTAGGAGGCTGATGTGCGCCCGCGGAGCACCAGCCTGGCTCTCCCTCCAGGTTAGCCTGGTGCTGAGAAGCTTTGTGGGCCAGTGACCCGAGGGCAGCCACCCTGCCCCGCCCTCCAGGGCTGCCCACCATGGGGCCGTGGTGACAATGACCCCGGTTTCAGGGAGGGCTGGGTGGGCCCCTAGGTCCTCGGGAGGCTACACATCTCGCAGTGGCCGGTGCCCGGAGGGTTCATGAAGGTGCAGTGCTGACAGGCCCACATGGCTGCTGTGGCGGCGTGCGTGGCGCCCCCGACGGCCCCGTACTCATGGAGGCCCGGAAGTTGCACTCCGACGGTGCCTGTGGGACGGGAAGAGAGGCTGTTGGTTGCCGTTCGCGGCTCCTACCCCGCGAGAGCTCTACCTTACTATGTGGCGGAGGACAAGGCGGCCCAAAGACAAGCAGCCACGGGCACAGACAGACGGGGCTCTCGGGCCACGCGGGGGCCCCCACACGCGCACACAAGCCTGTGGCACAGAGCTGGGGTCCCAGCGTGAGCCACTCAACCCCAGCGCTGTCCTGGGGTGTGCCCGGCGAGAGCACCGCCTCCGGCTGCCCATCAGGGTGGCTGGCGGTTTGGAGCCGTCAGCGGCACAGCTGCCACCCACACGGCCGCACACATCTCCGCGTGGGCCTGTTTTCACGTCTCGGGGAAAAGCCCCGGAGCCGGCTTCCTGGACCTGAGGAAGTGGCTGTTTCTACAAGGCCGCCGGCAGCTCGCATGTGGCCAGCGGTGCGTGCAAGGGGACGAGGTGTGCGGGGCTCTCGCTGAGGGTACATTCCACGCCCCTGCTCACAGACGCTGCTCTCTCTGCGTCAACGGTCTAAGTCACCAGGTTCTTTTTAATCCATGTGCAGCTGACACAGGATGCTTAATTCTGGGGTCCAGCACAGGGACCCGTCAGTCCTGGCCGGGGCCCAGCGGCCTCAGCCTGCACCGCTGCAGCCGGCGTCTCTGCAGGGAGGCGGCGGCATGGGGCGCACCGTACCCCTGGCCACCCGAGGACGCGAGGTCGCGGGTCTTCCTCTCAGGGAACTGGGCGGCCACGACCGGGCCACTGCATTAGAACGGACAGCCCCGCAGAACGCAGGGGCAAGAGCACGCGGCACGTCGGCCAGCCCCGTGACCGCTCCGCCGGCAGCCGTGCAGAAAGGAGAATGTGACCCGAAGCGTAACCAACACCGAGGTGCTTCGGACCACAGGCCCCGGGGAACTGGCACCCCCATGAGAGAACGTGTCCCCTCGGCTCCCTCATGGCTTAGGCTGCACCGAGGTTTTCCTTGGCTAATTTTGGCTCTAGTATCTAACTCACTAGTTTGAGAAAATGGTGTAAACACTTTTTATATGTACTTCCAAAGCTGTCTGAAGAGGGCATTCCAGTGTTTCTCAAAGCCACAGGGAAAGGGGCCACGCCAGCAGCCTGCCACCCGGAGCTCCTGGGACTGAAGACAAAGGCTCCGTGTGGGCAGCGAGGGGACTCGGGATCCTGGACAGTCTATTCTGTACGGTTTGTCCTCCCTACCCTTCACGGAAGCTCCGAGGACCAGTACAGAGAAAGGACAAAGGAAAGCCTGAGGAGACCAAAGGTTTCTGACGTTTTGGCACTGCGGCAAACGTAAGGTTTGTGTTTCCCTAAAACAAGGACGTTCAAATTGCCCCTATGACACCACAGGACTGGCATACCCTCCACATCCACGAAGCTGCACCCACAGATCTGTGTGGCCTCGAGAGCACGCCTGGCGCAGCGGTGAGAAAGTCTGTGTCCCCGAAGGGCCTCCCGCAACACCACCAGAACGTGTCTGGGGTCCGAGAGGCTCTGCAGAGCACGCGTCCAGCTCCCTGCGCTCCGGCGGTGGGGGTGCGAGAGTGGCACCCTCAGAGCCGAGGAAGGGGAGGACACTTACTGCACAGCTGCTCGATGGTGGCCCACTGCTCAGACTTCTTCCACGTCTGGGCGAGCTCCTCGTTCCCAGTCCTCACGGCCTCCAGCAGCAAGCTGATGCTGTCCTGCAAGAGGCCAAACGTGAGCGCCGCGCGCCGCACACCCGGCACGGAGTCGCCCCTGCCCCGCAGCACACACGCTTCGCAAGCAAGTGAAGAACCTCATGGGCTGTCCCCATGAAACACCAAACGCCACACACTTAGGTCTACAAAGCCAAGTGCTAAATTTTAGAGCTGAATTTAAGTTCTTTCCCGATAGCCGTCCGTGCGGCTCTCTGTCGCGAGCAGACCTGTGTGCTCAACCACGAAGCACTAGAGCTCACGTCCCTTATCCTGAGGGCTGGGTGCACGGACAGGGCCTGCGCTCCTGGGCTCCATCCTCCGCCCTCACGCTCTCCCTGCAGACTCTCCATCTTCTCGACCACGTCTCTAGGTGCTAGGCATCCACGGTCAAAGTGCGGGGAATTAAAAGAGTTTATCTAATGAGAAACTAAGCCTTCGGGGGCTGCCAGGGGCTCCCCAGAACATGTTTTCTACCAGGTGACTGTCAAACCGGACGCGGCCCCCGGTGAGGAGGCCTAGTGTGAAGGGCCCACCCTCTGGGCTTAACAAGGCAGGTGAAGCCAGACGGAAGCCTCAGGATGCCTGATGTCAGATGCCAGAAGTGGGTAGTCTGGGGACGAAACACAGACAGCAGCTAAACCCAGCGGTGTGCAAGAACCGACACAGGCCGCCGGCGCAGGGCTGCAGTGGGGACGGAGGGACCTCTCCCCTCGATTCGGTCACCTTTAAGGAACATGTTGAGCCAGAGGCTCAGAAAGAAGTCATTCCCCTCTCTCTGCTGCCTCCTTGGGTCTCAGCAGGAAAAAAAAGGCACAAGAGCCCCCTGGCTGGACCAGCGGCCCCCCCACGGCTCGGGGAGCAGCCACTGTCAGCGACACCTGCCCTCTTCTCCCCAACAGCGCGTCTTAAAAACGCCAACTCTGCAGCCGAGCACTCCGGGCCTGGACGGCAGCCAGCCTGCTGCGCTACGGCAGTAAAACGCAGGCGGATTCAGGAGAGAAGAGATGGGAAAGCAGCAGAGGCTGTGGCGCTCAGCCCGCAGGCAGCTCTGTGCATCGTGGGATCGCGGACGCCCCGCGCCGGAGGGCTCCGAGCTCCCTACAGAACTGAAACAAATGCAACTGTCCTGATCCTGGGGACAGACACTGCAGGAAGCAGTTTAAGTGCAAACTCCATCTCCTATCAGTAAGCCTCTTGGGAAGAGCCACTGCCCACAGGACGTAGGAAGGACTTCGACCCGGCTCCGCAGCCCTGCTCTGACCGCAGCCCTGCTCTGACCCTGCATCTCTCTACAGGCAGCCCCCACCCGGGGCCCACCAAAGCCAGGGGCGCAGCGGCCACACACTCAGGCCTGTACCTGCAGAGGCATGACCTCATTGGTGACCAGAAACAGCAGGAGGTGGAAATCCGAGATGGTGTCCAGGAACACGGATGAGGTATTCTGGGACAGATAGGTGGCCAAACTGTGGAAGTCCTACAGGGCGAGGCAGAAGGAAGCAAGTGAGTACAAGCGTCCCAGGACAGCCCCCGTGCTGAGCCCAGAGAGCCATCTGCCCCTCCTGAGTCCCGGCTGGGTGCAGAGTGCGGACACACCTCTCTCTCCAGCTGGTTCTCACGCACCAACGGGGACCCGGGCCAGAGGGACACGCGGCTACGACACGCGCTCTGGCCTGTCTTCCAGGAATGAGCTCTCCACCCGTGTGACTCATGGACGTGTGTGTGTGAGAGAGAGAGAGGGTGTATGTAAAGCTGGGCCGGCTGCAGACACACTCAGGGAGCCCAAAAGTGCCCCCGCCGCTCCAGGAGGAGAGTGGGCTATGAGAAGGGCTCACTCTGCGGCTAGAAAACCTGTGTGCACTCGCTGTCCAGCTGCGCTGCTGATCTGTGTGTGTGCGTGTGTGCTGGGGGGCGGATGCAACACACCCACCTTCAGCAAAACTAACCCAGGAGGTCAAGAGCACCGCCCAGGAAGTGAGTGGCTCTGCACCTCTACAAGCACCCCGAGTCCCCGCACAGAGGGGCCATGAAGAGAGCAAAGCATCAGAGTGCACCACACTTCCCAAGGACTCTATACTCTTTCCTGCGACGCCTGTAACAACTAGGACCTAAGATGAAATGCGTGTCCCAGACGGCCCGTGCGGCAGCAGGAGGCAAGCGGGCAGCCGAGGGCAGGGCCCAGCACACAGGACGTGCTGCGTGGGATCCGCACTGCGTGCTGGAAAACCCAGGTGGCCAGGCCACACGAGGCCCACACGGCCCAGACCACGTATGAGAAATGCAGCAGCAAGTGGGTGCCTGGGGGGCTTAGTTGTGCAGCGTCTGCCTTCGGCTCAGGTCATGGTCCCAGGTCCTGGGATCGAGCCCCGCATCGGACGCCCTGCCAAGCTGGGAGCCTGCTTCTCCCTCCCTCTCTCCCCCTGCTCCTGCTCCCTCTCTCGCTGTGTTTCTCTCTGTCAAATAAACACATAAAATCCTAAAAACAAAACAAAACAGAAAAAACGCAGAAGGTGACAGCGCAGGAAACCAAAGCAAACATCGAGCTGCCACATCTCCACAAGGAGATGATGCTTGTTAATGAACAAACACTAAAGAAGTTGTTGGCAGAGGACACAAGTGTCAAACACATTTGAGGAAGAAGAAGTCAACTGAGAACGGCCCGTTGGCAGATCCACAGCCCCGGGGCCTTACGGGGGTTTGCCACAGTGGTTATCTTCAGGCCCCAGCCCCGGAGAGGATGTCACGGTGACCAACTGAGTCTCAGAAAATGACCTAGCTGGGCTTTGTCACAAGAATCAATCAGGAGAGTTTGAAAGCTTAGTACGTTCTGGAAAAACATCACTGACACCAGATAAACAAGCAGGAGTCACATTAAATCATGTCTGTAAAGACGAGCTTACCTGTGTCTCACCCAGGACGTCCCGGTTTTCAATAGGAAACGGACTTTGTGAAATGGAGAAAGTATGAACTGGGTCCTTGGGGAAGGTTGTTGTGATCTAGCGAACAAACACACAAACCTTGCTAAATCGTGCTGCAAGCAGTGGTGAGGGCAGCCCCGAGTGCGGCACCCTTCCCCTGAGCTCCGGCCTCAGAGTCCTGTTCCCCACTGGACACCACGGTCCCGTTAATGACGCCAAAAATGAAAGCCCTGACACTGGTCCCGGAAGCCAACGGAAGGACCACTGTTCACACGCTCGAGGACAGGGCCATCCGCGGGCCGTCCGAGTGTGCGGGCCTCCGCAACACCTAACTCGGGGCTTCCATCAGCCTAGCCGCTCACACAGAGGCCCTCGCCTGGGGAGGAGCCGGAGGGTGAGCCGTGGGGACATGACAGATGAGGCCAGAACTCTAAGGTCAGCCGAGACAGTCTGGGAGACGCAGCGACCTCCAGAGAGCCTGCTGAGGCCCCTCGGGACGTCGGGCCGCACCATGTGGATGCAGCAAGAGAAGCCACACTCCTGACGTGCGGCACAGGGCACGCCTGCTCTCCCCGCAGACGGGCTGCGGTCAAGAGCTTGTGTCCAAAACGGCACCTAAGCCCTTCATCTGGCTCAGACGCGCTTTAGGAACCAGAGAGGGCGTTTCACGTCAAACGCTGCATCAACAGAAACCACAGGGGCAGGGGCAAGTGTGCAGGAACCCATGCGGACACAGGTCCGCGCTCCCCGGCAGACGCGCCTCCCCACGGAGGCACCCAAGTGTGACCGTCAAACACCCTTGGGTTGACACAGCCTTTCCTCTCCAACAGGACAGTAGCGCCAGCAGATCACACCTCGTCCACACTCAGCGGAGCTCTTCTGGTTCCTCTGGGACTATCGCTGAGTGGAGACACGCTGTTCCAGTCTGTTCTCTGCATCAGCGACGGCCGCGGGCCGCTTCGGGCTGGCTAGCCGGGATCTGGGCGACTGCACCAGCACGCTGGGGAGCGGCTGAGCGGGCAGCGGCGTCGGAGACCTGACCCCGCTGCTCTTCTAAAGGTGTTACTTTTAAGTCCTGTCTGCACCCAATGTGGGGCTTGAACTCACAACCCCGAGATCGAGTCACACGCTCCAGCAACTGAGGCCGTAGCCAGGCGCCGCTCCCGCTGGTGTTTTACTGACGAGACCATGCAGCCCGCAGACTCCGGCCACTGTGCCGCATACGGCCGTGTGGCCTCTGTCAGCCACGGAGCCTAAGCCTCGGCCTGCTCCTTTAGAGCCAGAGCCGCCCCCGAGAGCTGGCGTCCACCGAGGCTCAGACGCACACGGCCTTACCGGGGCCAGGGGCTGCCACGGTTCCACAGAGGGCGGGAGAGCGACTCGCGCCGGGGAGACGAAGGCCTGTGGACGGCACAGCACCTCCACTCCGGGAAGGTAGACTCGGTGGGGGGCCAGCAGCAGCAGACGCCCACCGGGCAATCAGTGTGGAACTAAGAGACGTCTCTGCCCGGCTGGTAACCGCCCCTTCACGCAGGACAGCGAGAGTTCACCGGGTAGTCTGTGATGACCGCAGACCCCACAGAGGGGCACAGGGCACCCGGCACCTAAACCACAGCCCCCAAGCCTGTCTCAGGTCATGTAGCCGATGCCCAGACGCCCCGAACCGCACCAGCACAGCAGCCCGGGGACGGTGGCTCACGCCCTCTCTTGCCTGAGCCTGCAGCCTACTCACGAGGCTCGACGAGGGGCTGAGCACACCGGTCTGGACATCTGCTCTCAAGGGACTGCTCCAACCTCATTCCGCAACAGAGAGCGTGGCCGTCACGAGGCGGAATGTTCCTTCACGACCAGACTCTACTGACACAGCACACTGAAGCAAGAACTCGGCTCTTTTGTAAAAAGAAGAGGGTGGGGAGGCCACGGGGAGAGAAGACCTCAGAAAGCTGCCTTTAAATCACGCCGACTCCTCCTAAGTGCGTGTTCCGTCCATCTGTTTTCATCTTAACGACACCCCGGGTGGTCTAAAACACAGACGCCTTCACGGCCGAGGTAATAAATGTGTTCTCGGGAGCTGCCAACTGGAATGGCGCACCGATGGGCTTGGCTCCCGGGGACCCGTTGCTCCAAACGCGAAGATATTTTACAGCCTGAATCACGTGCCCTTCCTGAGCCCAAACGTGGCCTGGAGAGAACCTGGCAGGTCGCAGTTAGGAAATGAGTAGCCGCCCGTCCCCGTGGGACAGAGCTGACTTCTGCAAATGTGCCGCGTTCACACTGGAGCCTGCTGCCACCCTCTGGCCTGGGGCCGCACCTCCACGAGCAGAGCACGCCTCCAGAAAGGAGACGAGACTGGGACGGGGCCTCGTAGCCAGCTGCCCGCTGGGCTCCTGCAGCGCCCCACAAGCGAGCACACAAGCACGTCACTCAAGGACCGTCGCGGCTGGCCCACCGCGAGCCCGGCTCTGGCAGATGAGCTGTGACCAGGGTCGGACCTGCACATGCTGACCTCCGGAGGCTGCCTGACCAGGTCGGTGGACCTGCACTTTAGTTTGGAAGAAGGTAAACCCGAAGTTGTTTTTTTAAGGAAATAAACTGAAACTAGAAGGAAAGGCCCTTAGAATCGCCCATTCTTCAGGGATGACAGGAGCTCAATGATGCATCTACTTCCAGGGTGCCCGTCCCGGGCCAAGCAGAGGGGCAACTGTCCAAGCCACCGCCGCCCGCACCCGGCCTGCATCTGGCCGCCCAGGGTGTTGGTGTGTGCCGCACACTTACGTCTATGATCAGATACTCCACGGGCAGGGGCCGGGCCAGCTGGGTGATCTCATTGCCAAACTTGTCTATGTCCTGAAACGGGAAACAGAAGTGAGCGGGATGAGGGAAGGTGTGCCGACCAGAGACGCGCTTTGTCTTTCGCACGCTCGTCGTCCTACCTTCTCAACGATTCTAGGTCTCGCTGAAGTGCAGGAAAAGCAGAGAGGAGCTGTGCGTGTTTTTGCCACAAAGCCACCTGCCGTCACATCCCAGAGCTCGGCGCAGTGGCCACACCATGAAAAGCGACCATGCTCTGGGCTAATGGGGCGTCTCCACTGGGAGCCTGCATCACAGCCCCTGACCCAGCACACTCACTGGCCCAGGGCTCCCTCCCGCCTGCCGCCCACTACACCCGCCCCGCGGCCTCCCACCCGCGCGGCCCTCGGTCTCGGGTCTGAGCCGAGTGACCCCACTCGCACCCCTGAAGCCTGACTTAATCCCGAATAAACGTCAGGAAAACAAATAATACGCAAATGAGCGCACACACAAACACGCAGGCGGGGAAACTCCCCCACCAATCTGTCAAAGTCTGAACTTGTTTTGCTTTGTCAGATGCACAGAACATAAAGTTTAATTATGGGGAAAAACGGCCAGCATATGTTCATTAATCACAAAATGACAATTATATCTGATTTATGTCAAACATGCTGAGTTCAAACAGAGCTCTAGAAATAAATTCATAAGAACCCACACTTTTCATTAAAGATTCTGTGAGGGGGGATCATATTTTCTATCTAAATCATCACTTAACACCATATAAATCATTCACTGAGTCATATATAAATTGTACATCCATAACTTCCAATTATGGGGCCATCCATAAAAGTTTACATTGATTAAAGCCCCCAGACCCAATGGATGCCCAGCGGACCCCCCTGAGGCTCACAGGCCACCGCCGGGCCGCCCCGGCACATGCCACCCTTCCGGGGACCGCAGGGACACACGCCGTCTTCCGAAACAACCTTCACAGGCGTTCCTGAGTTGAAGCAAGTCCATCATCCTGACGGCAAGTCCAGAGGTACTATTTGGCCCAGATTCTTTTGTTTAGAAATTAAGACTCCTGGTCTGCAATACATGTTTACCCATGCCTTCCGGACCTTTTCCTTGATTCACAACATAAGGGAGCTGCCAACCAGAACCCGCTCCTCTGCTCTCCCAGAAAGCGGTCCGGATCTGTCTAACCAGCGAGCCGCACAGGCACCATCAGCACCCCATCAAAGGACGCATTCCTGGAAACGACACACTGCTTTGTCTGTCTGCCTTCCTTTGAAGTTGGAATTACTTTCCAGTCCATGTGACAGGTGGCCGCCTTGCACTGCTTTCTGCGGCCATCAGGCTGGGCCCAGCTTTCTCAGGCTCTACCGGCTGGGACGGGGGCAGCCCCCTGAGTGGGTCCTGGAGCCCCGGAAGCGGCAGTTGCCCAGTGGAGGAGATGTGGTAGGAGGCGGGAGTCAAATCCAATCCAACTAAATCACCACTTCCAAAAATACACGCTTGCCCCTACCAGAAACAACCTGCAACAACTCATACATAATTAGCCCATCTGGAATTCATCTTCCAACCTAATTAAGCTCTAATATGCAGAAACATTCTTCCAGCACCTGTTCGCTTTAATCTTCGCCTCTAGGGAATTTTCTTGCTAAACGCCCCTCTCTCTTTTTTCTGTGTCATGCTATTCTCTTTCAAATTTAACTGCCCAATTGTACCTTTCTGCTCCCCAAGAAAATAAAGGTGTTGTATCCCTCTCTGTTCCCCAGGGGGAAAACAGGTAACTTCTCTCTCCCCCCCACGCCTCCACACCGATGTCTCTGCCAGCCAGTCCCCAGCCCTATGCAGCATCTCAAAAGCACTTACTTTTTGCGGGCGTCAGCAGATGTCGGGCCGGGAGAGGAGGGCCTCTTAATCCCCAGGTTGGCAGCTGACAAAGTGTCAGCGGTTTCATTTCCACAGGGAACACGCCTCTGGGAGAGGCAGGGGCTGAGGTCCCCGGTGCCCCGGCCCCTGCCTCGGCCACGTCTGCAGACCATGGCACCACCGCCATGTTACCGCGGAGCAGCCAGGGAGCCCGTGCTCTGCCGGGACGAGGCAAGCATCGCTGACCAGGGCGCCATCTTGCTGGGAAAAGGCAAATGAGGGGCCTGGTGGCTCAGTGGGTTGAGCGGCTTCGGCTCAGGTCACGGTCTCGGGGTCCTGGGATCGAGCCCCGCACTGGGCTCCCTGCTCAGCGGGGAGTCTGCTTCACCTTCTGCCTGCTCTGCCTGCCTCTCCCTCCCTCCCTCCCTCTCTCTGTGTCAAACAGATTTTTAAAAACCTTAAAAAAAAAAAGGCGAATGGAATCTGTACTGTGTGACTCTTCTCCTGAAAGAACCGGCAAGAAGGAGAACAGGTGACACCGGCGGCTGGATCTGACTTCATGGGACAGAGGAAACAATCAAAGTTCTCAGAGCAAAGTTTCTCCAAGAATCACAGTCTAGGAAACAGCCCTGTGGATAAGCACCTCCAGAGCATCTGTCAATGCCAACAGAACCCGTAGCTGGCATGTATTAGGCGCTGGCGGTGCACAGTCCAGGCTAGACACCACATGTATACAACCACAGGGTCCCAGCACATGGAGACACCAAGTGCTACCAGGTGATTCATGTGCCTGAGATCGAGAGCCTGGTAGGGACAGAGGGGGTTAGAGACCGGGTCTGTCCACATCTCAGCTCAGGAGCTCAGCATCAGAACCGGGCACACTGTCCACATGGCGCTGGGACCAAGAGGTCACACATCCCAATTCCACTCCTCCCCTTGGGGGAGGGGGGCTGTGGCCACAGACCCCCCAGTCCTGACTGCGCCCGTGCTGAGCAACACTCGACCTCTAACGCAAAGAAAAGAACAGGTACCACAGGTTCCACAAAGTCCTTTCTCCTAGAGTGGGATGTTATGCCAATACGTTGTTCAGAATCGCTTCTCTTGCAATTTCTTCATCTTTCTTTCTTTTTTTAAGATTTTATTTGTTTTCAAGAGAGAGCAAAAGCGAGAGATTGTGAGAGTATAAACAGGGGGAGCGGCAGGCAGTGGGAGAGACAGAGAAGCAGGCTCCCCGCCGAGCAGAGAGCCCGACGCCGGGCTCGACCCCAGGGCCCCGAGATCATGACCTGAGCAGAAGGCAGACGCTTCGCTGACTGAGCCACCCAGGGGCCCCAAAAAAGGATCTTTGAAATCGGAAACTATTTCACCTTTTGTAGGAAAAACATAAAGAAAAGGGCAGCCTGGCACGTGTCTGCAACACATGGCAACACACAACACGTGTTAACACACAAGCACCCGACAGACAATGCAGAAACAACGAGCTGCCTCCCAAACGCCCCTGCGCCCCCCACAAGGCAAGTCACAACGGGTTCAGAAGACCCGGGGACAAGGCAGGCACCGAGCAGGATCCGGTGAGCAGCACTGCGCCCGCGCACAGCCAAGGGCAGGAAGGTCTGCGGCCCAGCGCGCACGGGTGAACTGCGCCCCCCCTTCCTGGGGATCTGGGAGAACGCAGCACACCCCGAAACACAGCTCTCCCTCCACAAGGGACACACCGCACATGCCCAAAGTGAGCTATGGGATGACCCAGGAAGCACCACGGAGAGCACCCGGCAGTAGGCAGGCTCCCTGAAGGAGGGACACCCCCCCACCGGCTATGTGCCCTCCTCCTCATGACCTGTGGGACCCCACCTTCCTGCCCCCCCACCTCCCTGTCCTCTCACCTCCTCCAGGGTTTCCAACGCAGGTAATGCCACAAACGGCTTGCTGGGCTTTGTTCCTGTCCCACCAGGCCAGACCTCAAACACCAAACACTGGCCCCTGGCTCTCAGTATGCTACTCACCGCAGGTTCTGGATTCAGCCTGGGTTTCTCCCTGCCATCCCGGAGCCCAAAGGCCACAGGGAGAGGACATAGGCCCCTGAACTACAGCACAAGCCTTTTCACTGGGTTCCCCAACTCCCCTGAAATGATCTTCAGCAACACTGACCTCCCGCATGCAACCTGCTTTCCAGCGCTCTCCTACCACGTCTCATCCTGATTATCTCACCTCCCTCCTGCTGCCCTCCCCTGGCCTGGCTCCGGCTCCCGGCACATGAGGCTTGTGCTGTGAAACCCTCCCGCCTCTGCATCCCGTCCAGCAGGGACGTCCCAGAACTACCTTCCATGCCTCTGGCCATGTCTTCCTACCACCCGCCTCACTCTCTCAGCACCCCGGAGCTACCACCGAGCCTCCGCTCCCAGATGCGCTGCGCCCTCCAGACGTGTGCGCCCCGGACAGGCTCCTCCCAACCTGGCTCTCACGGTCTGGGCTCCGTAGCGCCCACCGCACCACAATGGGGTGCCCCCCAGTCGGCCCACAGACAGCCCGCAGGAAGACCCCAGAGTGACCTGCCCACCACTACCATCCCGGGACCCAGCGGTGACACCTGGCACGGTCTCTAGGCCTGGACCACGTGCGGAGGCCACAGACCCGCTGACGGGGCATCCGCGTGCGCACGGCGGGCCTGGAAGGGCAGGTGAGGAATGGTGCCCGGTGCCTGTTTCCTATAACCAAAACTCTCTGATTTTCCACAATAAACAAACATTTGATTTCATACCGGTAAAATGTCCCGGACGTTAACTTAGACAGACCTGCACTAGGGATCCACATGACACAGAGCTCCGACACGGCCCCTCGAGGTCCTGCTGCCCGTCCTCAGCTGTCCCTTCAGCCGCTGTCTAGACACACTTCCAGGCTCCCCGCAGCTCTGCCTGTTTCTGTCCCGCTCTCAGCTGATGACTGGCTTCCCGTGAGCAAACCGGTCCTCCAAGACCGCCCGTCCCAGCCTTCCAGCAGCCGCCCGCCAGCTCAGGGTCCACGGCGGCCCCCACCTGGGCCCCCCCGGTCTCTCTAAGCCCCAGAGCTCACCCACCACCAGTCGCCCTTGCCACGGGACCAATGCCAGTAGCATACAGGTTATTTCTCTCATATTTAAAAAACCCCCAAACACGCAAGCACCTTGACCCGACTTCCCACACCAGCACCATCCATTGCCCCGTCCCGCTGCCCAGCAGACTCGCTCATCCCTGGTCTCTTCTGTAAACCCACGCTGACCAGCCCCACGTTCTCTCCACTAGCTGCTCGGGGCCCTGACAGTCACGTGGTGCTGGGAGCCCCCCATTCTCGACTTATCAGCCCCACGTGACAAGGAAACCCTTTCTCTGCTTGGCTTCCAGGGGCCGCCCGGCACCCTGAGGGGGCACAGTCAGTCTGCTGCGGCCCACCTGTCCGCGCTGAAGGCCCCTCTGGCCCTGGACGCTCATCTCCACTTTATGCCCCAATGATTGCATCCAGGCCACAGCCCCGAACACCACACACCACCCCTGCACACCCACCTCCAAGTACACCTCACTCTCCCAGCTACGCACTCGTCCACCCCCAAGCGTGGGGGCACCGACGCGTGCCAGGAGCCTCCCCAAACCCAGGGACAGACAGCCGCAGTGGCTGTCAGTCGTCTAACACGCTACGGTTCAGCCGCATCTTCAGCAGTGTACTCCATTATCTCCACAATCACCGTTTACACAACTGACCGGAAACGACAGGAAAGAAGTAGGAAGGAGGTATGCCGGATGCAAGCAGGGCTTACGCTCACCAGGCCTTCCTCGTATCTTTCTGCAGGGATCAAGTGTGCGACCACAAACACGGAAAACTCTTGCTCTAAATTATAAAAGGAACCCACGTGTAGAGCAAAGCAGCACAGAGAGAAAGGAGAAGCCACACTCCCCTCCCCTCTGCATTCCCCCAAAATAACCCATGCCAAACACTGACTCAGGAAAGCACCTGCCTTTATAAACAACAGGCCCCGGCTGTCACTGCAGCCCTCCTGTCCGTTCCTTCTCTAGTGTCACGGCGTCTCTAGGCGACATCTCACCCCTCTCTCCCCTGCCATGCTTTTCTGGCTGCACAGGACCCAAAAGGACATATACACCAGAGCTGTGGACAAGCACCGACCACCCTCCCAAGGACCCCCAAGCTCTGCAGGCCTGTCCTCCATACACACGCACACAGGAGTGTGCACGGGCAGGCCCGTCCGCCGTACACGCACGCACAGGAGAGTGCACATACGCAGCCACACGCATATCTCCGCGCTGCATATGCAGGTGTATGTATGCTTTTACATTATGAGTTTTATCCCAGACCTTTTTTAACTTAAGTTCAACTAATTTACACAGAGTGAACTATTAGTTTCAGGGACGGAGGTCAGTGACACGTCGGTTGCTCACAACACCCGGTGCTCATCGCATCCCGTGTCCTCCTCAGTGCCCGTCACCCAGTGCCCCCGGCCGCCCAGTCCCGGCCCTCCAGCCACTCTCGGTCTGTTTCCAATGGGTAAAGGTCTCTTACAGTTTGTCTCCCCCTGATTTCGTCTTGTTTTGTTTTTCCTTCCCTTCCCCTTTGCTGCTCTGTCTTGTTTCTCAAATTCCTCGTATCAGTAAGATCATATGGTAACTGTCTTTCTCCGACTGACTGACTTCGCTCAGCATAACACCCTCTAGTTCCATCTGTGTCTGCAAATGGCAAGATTTCATCTGTTTGATGGCTGCGTAGTATTCCACCGTACAGACACCACATCTCTATCCTTTCATCTGCTGATGGACATCTGGCTACAGGGGGCTTCGCTGCTATAAATCCTGGGGTGCAGGTGCCGCTTCGGATCACTACGTTTGTATCTTTGTATCCCAGATCTCGGACTAATTTTCAAGCACACAACTTCAGTGACCACGTAATATTCTACCCCAGAGATATATTCTAACTTGGTGCCCCATCACTGAACTTTTAGAGAGCTTCCTGGTCTTGCTTTCACAGACGACATGCCAGGTGGTCTTCGATGAACCTCGGGGCGCGTCCCACTTGCAAGCCTGACTCTCAAGCTAGCCACAGCCCACAGGAGGACCAGGAGGATTACTTCCATGTTTGCCTTCAGAGGTCTCTGCTCAAACTGGTTTTCCTAAAACGTATGAGAAGTGATTGTGTCAAATCCCACAAGGCTATAAAAAATTACAGGAAGCACTGCTAGCCTGCTCTAACAGGCGAGCGAGCAGTCCCAGAAAACCACAGCACGCCTAGCGCAAGAGCACAAGCTCCGTGACAAAACGGTGGGTGGCTCAGTTGGCTAAGTGTCTGGCTTCAGCTCAGGCTGTCATCTCAGGGTCCTGGGATCAAACCCCACGTTGGACTCCCTGCTCAGCAGGGAGTTTGCTGAAACTCTCTCTACCCCTCTCCCCTCTTGTACGCTCTCCCTGGCAAATAAATAAAATCTTGGGAAAAAAAAAAAAAAAGGGAGCTCACTTCTTAAGTGCAAGAAATTGACAGACATGGAAGAAGCAAATTTCCAACATGCTGAAGGGGACTACCAGACACACCTGAGCACACGCGTAGCGCATGATGAAATCCGGAAAGCTCTTCCTTTATAGCTAAAAATAAGAGACCGCGCTGGTCAATGGACACGGTTCGGGAAGGCCTACCCGCGGGAGCCGAGGTGAGCAGGGGGAAAGACAGCTGCCGTTGCTGCGCGACGCGCTCACGCGCGCGGAAACCCAGAAGAACACACGTGTAAATAACAGATAGCAAAGTTGCCAAACAAGAGTTTGAAAACGTCATTTTAAAAAGACACTATTTATGTTACACAGAGATAATAAAGGGCCTGGGAACAACCTGACAGGTGACTGACTGGCAGGACCCCCATGCAGACGACCCTAACCCCTGAGAGACACCGGGGAACACGGAACAGGTGCGGCACCCCCACATTCGCAGGGGAACTCGGCGCAGAAAAAGAGGCAATGAAATCCTCGCAACACGATGACGGAGCACGTGAAGTCCGAGTGGCGGCTGACACCTGCACGCAGTGGGGGGACCATCCTGGGGGCGGGCAGCAAGTCTCTGCCAACCGCAACAGCACACAAGGCGCCTGGTTTAGGAAAACAAACACGGGGGAACAGCTAGGGAGAGAAGCAGGAAGTCTTAGCTCAACACCACAGTGGTCCCCTTTAGAAAAAGAGGAGAAGGGCCCCAGGAATGTTCTGGTCCTTAAACTAGGTTGGAAACTTGGTATTATGTGATGTTTTATTTCTTAAACACATTTTATAAATAATCTTTCCTATTTGATATTTAATTTCAAGAACTTCAAAAAGAGAAGCGGACGGCAGTCTGATCCATCTACAAGGACATACTGGATCATCGCACGCACGTAAGGGCTGCCGGTGCTTGTGCGGGGGCGGGGCCAGGGGTCGGCTCCATCTTAAAGGAGCAGAGAGCCTGGGTGAGGAAGCTCTGACGCAGGACGCCCTGAGCTCTTCACTGAGGACAGCAGGTGCTGCTGTCACCCACAGACCCACCAGCTTTCCTAAAAAGGGTTAAATGAAATTACTGTCCAAACGCTCAAAACGGCAGCCTCAGTCCTAAAAATGAGTCAAAACGCTGATTCTTCATCATGAAACATCACGGCACAAATGCATCTCCGTAGTGCGAACTTTAAGGCAGGGCAATAACGAGCGCTCCGATTCTCCGCATGGGGCCCCGCGCGGTGCGGTCTCGTGCGAACATGCAGTCAGGGTTCAAAACTGGAGGACCTGCTCCACAGACAGGAGCTAAGGGCGAGGTCTGTGCCGACGGTTTATTAACCACCATGGGACAGGGCGCCTGGGGGGCTCAGTCGTTAAGTGTTTGCCTTCGGCTCAGGTCACGATCCCAGGGTCCTGGGATGGAGCCCCACATTGGGCTCCCTGCTCGGCGGGAAGCCTGCTTCTCCCTCTCCCACTCCCCCCCTGCTTGTGCTCCCTCTCGCTGTCTCTCTCTCTCTGTCAATAAATAAAATCTTTAAAAAAAGAAATTAAATAAATAAATAAATAAATAAACACCATACGGGACGGGGGAGGAAGAGGAGAGGAAGCCCTACCCAAGGGGCTAGGAGCCTCTTGCTCCTGTCCCCTGGAAAGGGGCGCCCTCCCCACAAGTTCTCTTAGGCCCAGACCTGAGAGGCAGCCCAGTGCACAGTTGCTCAGCCGCGGCAGTCTGGAAGGGGCATTCCGGAAGGGGCCGGAGCAGCAGAGCCAATGTCCTGCGCACCGCAGGCCTTTGCAGAGAGCAGTGGATGTGAGCACACCTCATGCCTTGGGACCCCGCGTCTGCCGGCCGCCCCGGGACTCCCGCGGACCCTGCAGCACCTTCAGCCGCAGCCACGGTGCTGAGCCACAGTCAGAAGGGACAGAGCCGAGCAGGGGCCAGGAGGCAGCACTTGGGCGTACTGGGTGGCCCCCGCTCGCTGCCCCGTCCCGTCCCACCCCCAGGTGGCCCCTGTCCGTCAGCCATCAACACAGACGATGCAATTCCGCGCCGCCACCCGGCCTCTACTCTTCCCGACGGATGAGGAAGTGAATCCTTTGTTACGAGGGGGTCATCCCCAGCTTCAAAAGTTCCTCTTCAGGGCGAGGCCCAAAGCCTCCCAGCTTCTGGGCATCCAGCCCGCCCCGGGAGTCCAGCACCCTCGGCACCACACGACGTCCAGAAGACAGACTGAAGACACGGCCACAGACGTGGCCAGAACCAAAGACCTCAGGAAAGTGGCGAACAGGCCTGTCACAGCCACCCACGTGGCGTGATCGCGTCAGGCACTCGCACAGACAGAAAGTGGATGCATGACCGCCAGGAGTCCCGGGACGGGCGGCTACGGGCCTGGGGTCTCTGTTTGGGGGACCAAAGTGTTCTAAAATCAGACGCGGGCCGTGAATATGGGTGAATTGTGCTGGATGTGAGTCACACCTCAGAACGCCACTGAAACACCGGACTGGAGGGGCAGCTGGGTGGCAGATGAGCATGCGGCTCAGGTCACGGTCTCAGGGCCACGGGATCAAGCCCCGCATGGGGTTCCGAACTTGGGGGCGGAGTCTGCTTGGGATTCTCTCTCCCTCTCCCACTGCCTCCAGTCCCTCCCTCTGCTTTCTCCCTCCCTCAAATAAATGAACCTTTAAGAAAATATTTAGCCTGATTATTGAAGAGGTACATGAAAAAGGTACCACGTGACCACACCCGGTGAGGGCGTGGGAACACGGACACTCCCTGACTGCTGGCACCTGGTGGGAAGAAACCCCCAGGTCCCACCGCCTCCCAGCTCCACGCCTTGGCGCCTGCCCGGCCTCCAGGCCCCAAAGGTGTTCGCACACGCACACCAGGACTCGGGGACCAGAACTCGACAGCTGAGCGACTCGCAGAAGCAAAGCCCTGCAGACCACCGGTGGCCCCAGCAAGGGGCGCAGCTTCCCACCGGTGGAAACAAACGCGCTCGGACTCCGCACGGCTGGGGGCGCAGCGCGGGACCGTGAGCGGCGGCCGCACCGCAAACCACACCCCGCTGACCCCACTGCAACACGCTGACACGGGGGTACACGAGGAGACACACAAGCGGTACAAGTAAGAAAAACTGAAGAATGATGAGCCTGTCAGAGGGGGCTCCCTAGGACTCCTATAGCACTGATAATTGCCTCTTTTTTCCTTTTGTAGGATTTTATTTATTTGAGAGACAGCGCGCCCACACGCACGTGCACTAGCATGGGGAGGGGCTGAAGGAGACGGACAAACAGGCCCCCTACTACAGGGAAGCCAGACTCGGACTCAGGGCTCAACCCCAAGACCCTGGGATCCTGACCAGAGCCACCCAGGCACCCTACCAGCTGCATTTTAAAAGCTGTTAGAGGGGCGCCTGCGTGGCTCAGTCCATGAAGCATCTGTTTTCACCTTAGGTCGTGATCCCAGAGTCCTGGAGTCGAGCCCCGCATCGGGCTCTCTGCTCGGCGGGGAGCCTCCTTCCTCCTCCCCCTCTGCCTGCCTCTCTGCCTGCTTGCGATCTCTGTCAAATACATAAATAAAATCTTTAAAATAAATAAAACAAACAAAAGCCGTTGGAGATCTGAGGGCGTAAGTGTGGCAAGGCTGCAGCGTCAGATCCCCAGGGGCTGCCTTTGGGCGCCCGCCTCGGAGCGGAGCCACCGTGGGAGGGCGCGGGCGGAGCCTTGCTCGTGGGCGTGCGCTGGGCTGCCCGACACGGCGCGGGGCACGCAGCGGCCCTGTCGTCCCTCGGAGCAGGCGCCCCTCGCCGCGCCGCCTTGCTGGGGCGTCACGAGCACGTGCGTCATCAGGCGGCAGGCTCGTGCAGCCCAGGGGAGCACGGCGACGTCGGTGCCACTTTCCCAACAGCATGTGCTTACATGGGGTTCGTGTCTCTGGGCCACATGCTGGGGATTCCTGCATCATTTCCACCTTGTTACTACCCTTGTTGGGGGCCTGTGAGCAGTGATCTCTGATGTTCCGTAAACTGGCCGACGCGGGAGCAGCAGGGCTGGAGAGGACGGATGCTGGAAGAAGCTCTCCAGTGGGTGAACTGCCCTCAGCGCCTCATGCTCCAGAGGACTCGGTCGTGAAAGAACAGGCGATGCAGCAGTCGTCGCTACCGTCACAGTTTAAGAACCTGCCGTGGCCACGCCAGCCTTCGGCGGGAGCCACCCCGCTCAGTCAGCAGTCACCCACAGCGAGGCCAAAAAGCGGACATCCTAACAGCTCAGAGGACGCTCAGCGTTTCTCGGCAATGAAGTATTTTTAGGTTAAGGCATGCACGTGGCTTTTCAGACATCCTCCTACTGCACCCTTAGCTTTTGCCTGCGCTGGGAAACGAAACAAGCGCACCTGACCTGCCGCATCGCCGTATCTGCGCCGTGGCGGTCTGGAAGTGAGCCTGCGGCATTTCTAGAGCCTGCCTGCACCTCGGGCACAGAGCAGTGTGGGCAGAAGGGCCTGGAAACCACAGAGCCGGGCAGCGAAAACCCAGACAGAGTGCCGAGTGACACCGAGGCTCTGCGCACTGCGGAGAGCACGGGGGGCTGCGAGTACCAGGTCCCCCCCGGTGGAGGGCCACTGCTGCAGACGCAGACCCCTCTGCACAGGGCTGGGGCTTCAAGCACACCGCCACTCTCCCTGTCGCAGGATGCACAATTCCTGCGGTACACGGGGCGGGACGTCCATGTGTTTAAACTGCACGAGGCGGCAGCCAAGCTGGAGACTTCTTAAGGACAAACGATGCATCTCCCAGCCTGGCAGGGACAAGGAGACAAAAGCGCAAAGTCTGGAGGCTACACTCTAGGGAAAGGCAAGAGTCCGCAGCAGACGGAGACCCGCGCAGACGCGAGTCGGACCTGACCCAGCTAAGTACCCCGCCGATGCAGGAAGGCCCATCAACCCATGGCCCCACCGGAGGAAGGGGCGGCCCCCTCTGGCGGCAAGGTCCTCCCGGGCCTGTGGCTTTTTAATATGCCATGACCAGCGCACACCAAAAACTTCCCAAACCCCTGCAGAAAAGACAGACGACACAAAGGAAAAACAGGCAATAGCTGCAAACCCACAGATGATCCACGTGCTGGACACAAGGTCTCGGAACACCAGGAGCACAGCCCATCATCAGACGGGAACAAACGGGCCCATCAAAACTGACCCAGAAATGACAGACCGACCTACAGATGAGGACACTGGGACGTTCACCTTAACTGCCCCGCACGTGTGCTCGCGGTCGAGGGCAGACACGGGAGCAGCAGGGGAGAGCGCGGCAGCGACAGCCTCAGCGCCTGGGCCACAAGGGCCCAGGGCCAGCCGCGGTCGCAGCCCAGACAGCACACGAGTCAGGACGCACAGGCTGCAAAACCCCGCGACACAGGCTACTCAGAATGAAGCGCAGAAAAAAAACAAATGGCAAGAAGCCAGGCAGCTCCGTCAGTGAAGCATCTGCCTTCGGCTCAGGTCATGACCCAGGGTCCTGGGATCGAGGCCTGCGTCGGGGCCCCTGCTCAGCGGGGAGCCTGCACCCCTCTCCCTCGGCTGCTCCCCCTGCTCGTGCTCTTTCTTGCTGTCTCTCTCTCCTCTCAAGTACATACGTAAAATCTTAAACACAACCACACACAGACTGAAACCAAGTGGACGGACCATCAACGAGCTGCAGGACTGCTTCAAGCAGCCAAACACACGCAGTCCCCGGAGGAGGACGACGATGACAAACCACCGAAACCAAACACCGAAAAGACACCGGCCGCCCGGCCCCCTCAGAACTCGAAACACGGTCGTGGAACACCTCCCGGCCTCCTCCCTGGGACCGTGGGGAAGACGGGAACTCAGGAGGCCCTTGTGTTCAGACACGGAAACGGCGTCTGTGCTGCAACGGCCGAGCCGGCGTCCCAGCCCCAGCCCCGCGTCCGGGTGCGGGAGAGAAGCCGCCCACGCTCTGGAAGGACCTCGCCGATGAGGCGTGCTCGGAGGCACCAGAGCCACACCCCGGTCAGCGCTCCTACCGTTCTCCGGCCGCGACTCTCGGCCGCAGCGTTCTCACCTTATAGAACACGTCGGGCACGTACTGCTCGCTGCTGGACTCCTTGGCGTAGCCGAGCTCCGGGGCGTCCTTGCAGGGCAGCAGGCACTCGTCGCGGACCAGCGCCATGCACTGGTTGGACACCTGGTACCCTTCGAAGTGGACCTGGTTGTCGGGGCCACCTGCGCGAGAGAGACCTTCATGGAGGGAGGCCGCCAGAGGAGGTTCGAGTCAAATCTGTGTCTGTTACTCGTCCCCTTGGACCCACAGAACAAATGAGCTCGCAGAGTCTGTCCTGGGTAAGAGTTCGAAGGCATCTGACGGCCACCAGACGAGTGGCCTGAGCATGTGGCTGGGGAGGTGGGGCAGGGGGACGCACCTGTGGCCCCGCCAACGCCTAACACCAGCCCTGCCGGTGCACCAAGCGGCGGAGCACCAGGGGCGGAAGGGCAGGCAGAGCCCCGCGTCCCAACAACCTCCTGTTCTGGAGCGGATAGAGCAGGGCGATGGCAATGGACGGGACAAATGGCGAAAATAAGGCCAGAGTTTGCACCAGGGTCTCTACCCTGCAGCCGCCCACACCGCCGCCCCACCGTCTTCCAGCACTGACCCGGGCACTGCAGACACTGCCCCAGAGCCGGGCACTGCCCGGTGTGGCTTTCAGCCCAAGCTCTGTCGTCCCGCCACAAAACCTTGAATGGGACTTCAGATTAGAGACACAGACCGTGCAAAAGCTGCTGAGAGGGAACCACCCAGTAAGTCCAACGGAGCAGGCACCTGGCTGGGATGGGACCCTGAAAGGAGGAGGGCACCCTGGGGATGGTGGGCCCCGAGCCTCTGGAAGAGGGAAGACCACATGGTGCGGACGGCGGACCTCCTCCGCCACCTGCGCCGACGGGTGAGGCTCTGACAACACTAACGTCTGCTATCATCTCCGCCTTGAGAGAATGAAGAAAACCCCACATCTCGACTTTGGTTTCTTTGACAAAAACAAAATACTGATCCGGGGATAGAAATTTCTTCTGGGTTTCAAACACGTACCAGAAACCACACCTGGTGGCCAAACAGAGAATGTGAAAGACGGGGGCAGAAGAGCCTCAGAGGGGACAAGCCAGGGGCCTGCCCTCTGCCCGGCTTCCGAAAGCGCAAGCGGGCTCCAGAGACCCACCGGACAAGCAAGCTCAGGGTCTCGGGCCCTCACGCACATGCTCAGGGGAGCTGGCCACAACCACTGTCTGACGCGAGGCCACGGACGCAGGGGGCCTCTCTCTGCTGCGCTTGGGGTTAGGGACGTGTCACGTACCACAGAGGAGCACACTGGGTGCGAAGGAGCAGTGGGAAAAGGGGGAGAAGGGGGGGGAAGCAGTCCTGTAGGGCCGCCCACCCCTCCCAAGTGTACATCTGGCTCTTGTTTGACTTCAGGTGTTGTAAATTTGCACCGGCTTTTCTTTTTCTTTTTAAAGATTTTATTTATTCAGTTGACAGAGACACCGTGAGAGAGGGAACACAGCAGAGGAAGTGGGAGAGGGAGAAGCAGGCCTCCTGCCAAGCAGGGAGCCCGATGCGGGACTCGATCCCAGGACCCCGGGATCATGACCTGAGCCGAAGGCAGAGGCTTAACAACTGAGCCCCCCAGGCACCCCTGCCCTGGCTTTTAGATTTAGCATTAAAGTGTGATGGGTCATAAGAGAAAAACACTCGGCCTTTGAAAAACAGAGAAACACAGAAAACAGTAGTTGTAAAATTGAAGGCTGGTTTAAAAAACCAGCTGGTTTAAAACACCTGAGTGGCTCAGTCAGTAAGTGTCTGACTCTTGGTTTCAGCTCAGGTCATGATTGCAGGGTCATGGAATCTGCTGGAATTTCGCTCTCTTCCCCTCTGCCCCTCCCCACACGTGCTCTCTCGCTCTCTCTCTCAAATAATTTTTTTTTAAAGCAAAATTAATCCAAATGGATAGTCTCCAAAGGTAGATTCAGTGAGAGGAACCGTAAGCCGCCCTTTCCCGTGTGGAGAAGCAGGACAGCAAGCCCTCCTGGGTTTCGTTATCCTTTCCAGAAACCCCACACTGGCTGGGCTGTCGAGGCAGTGGGAGAAGCTAACAATAGGACTGTTCCCTTCTCAAGTCACCAATCTGCGGAGGAAAGCTGCACGTGGGCGGAAAGGGCCTGTGGCAGAGGCACGTGGTGCCTGGGACGCTGCCTCGGGAGGGGATGCTCACGGCCCAGAGACACAGAGAGGCCAGCTCCAGGGCAGGGAGTTTAAACGTAGGCTCCATGATGCACTCCCCTTCCCCCGACCCTTCGAGCTCCCACACTCTCAAAGCTCCTCCTCCACAGGTCTCAGGCTAGAGCTGCTCTTGGCAGGGAGAGGCGGGGGAGCGGGGGGCACCTGCGGCTTCCGCAGCAGCTCAGGGAGCTGTGAGCACAGCACATGCAGAAGTACCATAAACCCCGGATGCAGCAGTCAGTCTCCTGGGAGCGGGCCACACACACGCAGGCCTGCTCCCTCCCAGCCCATCAGGGACTCAGGGACGGGGCACGGCTAGCACAGTTCAAACAGCTCCATGGGGCAGGGGCACGTTCCTGGTCAAGAGCCACTGACACAGGGGGACAGCACACTTTGGAGGTCCAAGATGTGCGACGCTGTGGATGGCCGCCCCTCCTCTGGCTGCCCCTGGGAGCCCGGAAGAACTGCGAGCCTGAGCTCATCACAGGGCTCAATGAGGGGGGACGTCAGCAGAGAAATGCAGGGACCCCAACGGCACATCTTACTGTAAATTATTTACTGTCTACGGTTCTGAAGCCTTTCAGCGAAGTGGCAATGCTGAAGGAAAAACTTCACAGATGATCTCCAACCTCCCAGCAAGAGGTGTGAATCAGTAACTGAAAGTACAGGCAGCCCCAAGCAGAAACTATTTATAATTCTAAAAATGTGCCAGTTCCTTTGGCCCACTGAGTAACTCCCCACAGGCAAAGTACTTAAAAGGTCTAGGTTACCATGGGAGCCCATGAAACCCAAGACAGCAGTTCTGGAATCCGTGGAAGTAATTTTTGATTGCCCTCAATGATGGGGCCCTGGGCCAGGGGTGTGGGAGGGGAGCTGCCAGCCGGAGTGCAAGAGGTCAGACCACACTGTGTTTGGGGGAGTCCCATACAACAAAGGACCATTCCATGTCCCACACAACCTTGAATGTGCCTGCATGCTCTTATAGGCAAAACCCCCCATTTATGAACTCAGATTAGAATCAACTGTATTTTAGGGACACCTGGGTGGCTCAGCTAAGCGTCTACCTTCGGCTCGGGTCATAATCCTAGGGTCCTGGGACTGAGCCCCACATCAGGCTCCCTGCTCAGTGTACAGCCTGTTTCTCCTTCTCCCTCTGCCTGCCGCTCCCCCTACCTAGGCTCTCTCTCTCTCAAACGAATAAATAAAATCTTGAAAACAAAAACAAGGGGCTCCTGGGTGGCTCAGTGGGTTCAAGCCTCTGCCTTCGGCTTAGGTCATGATCGCAGGGTCCTGGGATCGAGCCCCGCATGGGGCTCTCTGCTCGGCGGGGAGCCTGCTTCCCCCTGCCTGCCTCTCTGCCTGCGTGTGATCTTTGTCTGTCAAATAAATAAATAAAATCTTAAAAAAAAACAAAACCAAAACAAAAAAGGATTGTGATCCCAGGGTCCTGAGATCGAGTCCTGTGTCAGCGGGGAGGCTGCTTCTCCCTCTCCCTCATGAGTGCTAATAAACAGAATCTTTACAACAAAGAAGAATCAGCCGTTTTTTATATGTGAGCACAAACACCAATGCGCAGTCTGAATCCGCGGTGAAGTCTCTAGGAGACTGATACCAAGCTGGCGGACGGAAGGGGGCATGCTGAGCTCAGAGATTCCCGGAGGCTCGATGAGCGTCTCAGGAAAGCCTGGCACTGGCACCAGGGAGGCCGGCACGCAGGTGGCCGCTCCAGGTCAGTCGCTGTGCTGTCTGTCCCCGCGGGCCATCAGTCCCCAGGCCCTGGTGAGTGGAAACAGGCTGCTCTGCGCTACGGCTGGGTGGCCCCTCTGTTCCTCTGCTCCATTCACACGAGCAGGGACGTCTGTCATCTGTGAGTGTCCCTCTCCAGACAGTAAAGGGTACATCCCGAACGAGGGGGTTTCCGAAGGGGGTGTCTGACAGGTTTGAGAACCGCCAGTCTAGACAACCGTACCCAGAACGCGTGCCTCCGGCGCTGCGGGAAGTAAAAAGGCAGCGCGCTTCTGCCCTCGGTCAGGTACAGAGCAGGTGCAGCGAGTTCCGAATGCCGCGACAAGCGCTCCTCCCTGTGCCCTCCCCGACGTCCGGTCCAAGCTGCTCTCCCCGGCTGTCCTCACAGAACCACCCCGCGCCGAGGAACTACTTTCCCGTAACCCTGGTCAACACTCCCGTCCGCTCCCCTAAGTACCGGGCCCGACAGCGGTGCCAGGAAAACCAACCCACGCGACGGATTCACACGGGCCCGAGAGAGATGCTGCCGCTGCCTCTCCCGCCTCAGAAGCGCGCTCGTTTCAAAAAGAAAGGGACCGTCCGTCCAAATGGATCATATGAATTCGGGCGGTGTTCCTCTTCATGGTTCTCACGACAGTCCCCTCGATGGCATTAAGAGGGGATCCAGTCACTTACCAATATGTCTGGGCTCCCTGCAGACTGGTGTTTGTTAAACTGGGGGAGCCTTCTACAGACCTGTGGAAGGACGGCGACGGTGAACAGACTGGGCTCCGGCTCAGCGAGAGCAGAAACCGGGTCCTCACAGGACCCAAGCTGGTGTTTACTTCAAAAAATTAGCAAACAGACGATGATTTCACAAGTTGGTTCTCCAAGTTGAAAATTCCTCTTCTTTTTAAATTGTACAGTCCTACGACCAGTGTTTTTCTAAGATAACAGGCCAAGCGTATTATGAGAGATGTGATGGCACCTTCTTACAGGCCACGATTTTTTACGACGTATTTATAACGTACTGACGTGGAATCCAACACACGTGTCCTCTCTCCCCCCTCACACACTCAGAAATGGTCTTAAAAGGACTCCCACTCATAATGTCAAAAATAAGGAACAAACAGTAAATCCTTTCCTCCTACAGAGCCAGAGTCGTCTTCAGTTACTGGAAGGGCGAAGGCAGCCCCGAGCTAAGATCCAGAATCAAGCTGACCTCGACTTAGAACGTGCGTGGGTGAGAGAAGGGCTACACTCAGCCCAGTCCTAGTGGTTCTGCGGGCGATGCAGCGAGTTCAGGATTTTTACCATAAAACAGAAAGAGGGATCCGTGTCCCAGGGCACATTAAGAAAATCTCTGGTAGCTAAGTTCAGAACGAAACTCTACCAAAAGAGGAACAGAGCACATACCTGTAGCCACCGCAGTGACGAACTTGGAGCCGAAATGTCCGTCTGGAGAGAGTCGACATATGTTAGGGTGCTTATTCTGGAAGTCTCCTGCAGTGATACATTCTTCCGAACTCAGGAAATAGGTGTCCTAGGAAAAGAGAGCCGGCCTGTCCAGTTTTACAGCATCACGCGGAGATATACTCCTATTTCTTCTTCAGAAAACACCAAGGACTGAACGGTGGCTTGTCAACACTGCACGAAACAGACACCTGCAGTCCCTAGCTGTCACGGGCCCCTCCTCTCCCACCACAAATAACAAGACCAGAACCATCCGGCATCCACCCCCACGGGTTGACCTCCAAAAACCACCAGCGGGTGAAGGCCGGGGGGTGGGGGGTGCTGCTCTACGAGTCACAATCAACAGACCCACCCTTAATTTATCAAGAACACAGTGTTGAAAATAATTTCATCTAAAAGCCAAGATGAGGGACACCCAGGTGGCTCAGTCATTAAGCGTCTGCCTTCGGCTTAGGTCATGATCCCAGGGTCCTGGGATCGAGCCCTGCACTGGGCTCCCTCTGCTGCTCCCCTTACTTGTGCATGCACGTGCGCTCTCTCTCCCTCCATGTCAAAGAAATAAATAAAATCTTAAAAAAAAAAAAAAGAAAAGCCAGGATGGGCTTTAGAACCGCTGCAGGCTGAGCTACACGGGCACTGGGCACTCCGTCCGATCTTACCTTATTGCGGCTGTATCTGACGGTGCCCTTCCGGGTGTCTTCTGAGACAAGGTCTGTAAATATCCAGCCAACCTGCAGGAAAAGGAAAGGATCCTCTGAGCCTCTCTCTGAAGCAGGTGACGAACATTTTCTGGCCTCTGCTCAGAGACCTTAAGAGCATTTCTGTAAGAGACTCCTGTGACCCAATTCTTTGTAGGCGAGTCAGATCCTCTGCTAAGCCACCAGGGCTTTCAAAGTCCACCCGGCTGAAAACGGCCACCGGCCTCTTGCGCTGCTGGACCGCAGGCGATGGTGCACGAGCGGAGCTCACGTTGTTAGAAGCCCCATGGCAGCAACTCTGTACCCAGCAGTGTCCTGGGTTCAGGGGGAACCCCAGGGCGAACAAGATTAACAGAATCCCTACACCCCAAAGAGGAAGACAGACAACGAGCAAGCCAAGAGAGACGATGCTATTTCAGATGCTAAGGCTTTATTTACCCACGAGGTAAGAACATGGACTCCCTAGAAGACACGGAAAATAAGGACGACCGCCACGGAGTCCTCACCCAGTGGCTCCTCTGCGCTCCGCTACAGGACTGAGGAGAGCAGGCGAGGGCACAAGGAGCTGAAAGCCCATCGCTACGGCACCCTTAATGCCAGTCCCGGGCAGCTGCCTGTCTAGTGCTGTGCAGGCCGTAGCCCTCCTGAACCAGGACCGGGCTGCGAGGTTTATGAGTGGGGCCGGACCCCAGGGACACGTCCTTTGGAGATGCGACGTGGTGCCCATGACCTGTCGGGCAGAACCTTGATACAAAAGTCTTCAAATCCATCTCCGGCACACAAGACCACGCCAACGTGGAGAACTTCATTTTCTTCAAAAATACCCAAGCAAACAAAAAGCCCGTGGAGGATGCAGCCAAGAAACAGAGACCTGCAGCGTGGACCGGCCAAAGCAGTGAGCAGAGCAGAGCCAGGCCTCGGCCCTTGGAGGTCTATTACAACCACAGCGGTCATAAACCGCTAAACAAAGGTCCAAAAGTTACACTAACTTCCCTTTCGAACAAGAGAAACGTCAAAAACTTAACCCAAAGTACGACCCTAAATCAAGACCCTGACTCCTGGGGCACCTGGTGGCTCAGTCGGTTAAGTCTACAACCCCTGACCTCAGCTCAGGTCATGACCTCATGGAGTGTGAGTCCAACCCCCACGACGGGCTCCGCCTTGGGCTCCACACTGGGTGTGGCACCTACTTAAAAAAAAAAAAAAAAGATGCTGATTCCTTACTAGAAACAATAGGACTGTGTTTCTTAAACATTAGTTAAAATGACTTTGCTCTGCAAGCCCCTAGGCTTACAAACACATTCCCTATTTTCCATGTTTATCTGTAGGGAGTTCATTTCTCACTAAGTTGATTAACAAATAAAGGATAAAACTCAGGGGTCGCCTGGGGGGCTCAGTGGGTTAAGCCTCTGCCTTTGGCTCAGGTCATGATCTCAGGGTCCTGGGATCGAGCCCCAAATGGGGCTCTCTGCTCAGCGGGGAGCCTGCTTACCCCCACCATGCCTGCCTCTCTACTTGTGATCTATTTGTCAAACAAGGACACATGAAGGGAGGCTCCCACTAAGAGGCTGGGCCTGGTCCTGTGCGCAGGACCCACAACCCAGCAGCAAGGCTCCTTCCTGGGCAGGAAAAAGGGGTCTGGCTCCGCTGCCTCTTTCTCCCACCCTCTGAAGCCACCCCCGGGAAGTGCGCCCGGCAGACCTCGACACGACAGCCCAGCACAGCAGTCACTTGTTATCATTTCACTTGGATCAGAGAAATATTCTAGTTCAAACCCGAGGAACGTAAGAGCTATGGCATCCGGAAAACACGAGCAGGCTTTGCAGTGTGCTGGGCCTGCGCCTGACCTCGAGCCTCTGGAGTTCGGGCCCGGGCGAGGCCCGGCCGTGCCCCCACCTGGATGCTCGAGAGCGAGCCCGGGCCCCCCAGTACCTTCCTCAGGCCAAGCTTGGCGGCGATTTCATCCACCACGTCAGCTTTCGGGTCCTCCAGCAGCTCCAGGCTGTTGTGCGTGCCAATCTGTCAGGGCGGTAAAGGAAGAAGACTCAGAGGAGCCCAGAGCCACCCACCCCGACTCTGGCACGGCTCCGCCCCTTGCTAAAAAGGAGACTTGTGGCAGCAGAGAAAGGCTGACATCCAGATAAACGCAGCCGAGCCCTACAAGCTCTGCCCCTCCCCAGGCTGCCCCGTGCTTCCCAATCGTGACTCAGAGGACGAGAAGACGGAGACACTCAGGCTGGCGCACACCACACAGTCTCTCGTCAAGTGTACGGTCGCCCTCAGGCCTGAGGAAGGCCGTTCACACAATTTTTTTGGTGGGTTCCTTCGCCGGGCAAAGTCAGTTTCAAAACACCTTCGGGTAAACAGTTTCCTTCCAAAGAGGTTCGGGTACGTGAGGCAAGAGTCCAGGGGCGAGGTGACCCCTGTCTCCGGGAAACAGGCTATCGGAGCGCGTGCGGCTCCTGCGGGGAGAGCTCCGGGCTTCCCAGGCGAGGCACTGAGTGGGGGAGGGCAGAGGAACGGAAAAGGCCCCTGCGGTCAGCCTCCTGCAGGCGGTGGGGGGCAGAGCACGGTGCTCGGGGCGGCAGGTGGGCTTGGACTCTGGCTCGTCTGCGGCCTAAACCGGCCCCAGGGCCCCAACTCCCCGCAGCGGACGGAGCGGTCTGGAGTCCTTCACCCGCCCCGAAACGCAGCTCGAGGGTCACCGACAGAACCCCCCTGGCAGAAACCCCGGGCACAGGGACAGGAAGACGAAGGTAATCCCAAACCAAGCTATCCTAATTGGGTTTACCCTCACAAATGAGTCAAATTCTGGCAAAACAACCCGAGAACTTTCTGCTGCGGGGTAGTGGCGCGACGCAGATGGGCAGAGCTCAGGTCGCATCACACACGGAGAACCAGTCTCAGGGTCTGCTTTCAGGACCGGCAGCGGCAGAAGCCTCGACTCCGAATGACCTGTGGGTTCCTGAGGTCAGTGGTTTCAACCTTCAGGAGTCCCGTGTCAGGAGCTCCGGTGATGCTGTCTGCGGTCTGGACGCCAGAGGTTTCTGCCTCCATGTTTCACTCGATCCTCCTCCTGACACGACCGCTGCAGCCCCTTATGAAAGACCCCCTCTCCAAAACTGAATCCGAACACACTGCGCGGGGTCCAAGAGCCGCCCCCCGCGTACGGAGCGGACCCGGCGCCCCGGCAGTTAGGCGACCCCAGCTCACGGGGTCTCCATTGACACCCGGTGTCTCCGTTTAAATGAACCACCACAGGAGGCCCCGCCCCGCAGACACCTCCTCCGCAGCTCTCGGGCAATACGGAAACTGGCAGAGGGCCGCACGCTGCGCTCAGAGTCCGCACGAAGGCGGCCCGAGAGACCGCGGCACGCGTGAGAGCCACGGGCCGGCAGACCCTGGCTTTCCTAAGAAGGCGGCTGCCCGGGGCTGAGTCGCCACGGGCAGTGGGCAGGGCACACAGCCAAAGCAGGAAGGGGAGTGGTGTGACCACCTGTGTGCTTGCTTGTACTTTGAAAGCTCAAACTTTTGACGTCTACCCAAACGTTCCGGAAAGAGGGAGAGGAGAAAGGGGGCACCTTATTCGTAGATCTAACTGTGGAAGCATGCCAATTCTTTTTTCTTTTCCAACATTTTAACTACAAATTTCAAACACAGCAAAGTTTAAAAAAGTTCACAGTGAGGACCCACATACCTCTATGTAGTTTCAGCCACAAACACTTACTACTCAACTCTCTCTGCCCCTCTCATCACCTCACACCCTCTTGGTTCTCTGTTGTCCGTCACAGTGAACTGCACACCCGAGCACCCCTCCCGGGTACGTCATCACATCACAGACCAGAAATCGGTGCTTATGGGGATACCCAGGGGGGCTCAGTCATTAACCACCTGCCTTCGGCTCAGGTCTTGATCCCAGGGTGCTGGGATCGAGCCCCACAGCGAGCTCCCTGCTCAGCGGGGAGCCTGCTTCTCCCTCTCCCTCTGCTGCTCCCCCTGCTTGTGTTCCCTCCCTTGCTGTCAAATAAATAAAATCTTAAAAAAAGAAGAAGAATTCAATGCTCATGGTTTCCACTCTTGTAATGAAGATATATAGGTATACATGTGAGATATACACACATATACGAATCATACTGTATAAATATTTCATAGAATCATACAACAAAAATCCATATAGAAAATCAAGCCTGGGAGCACCTGGGTGGCTCAGTGGGTTAAGCATCTGCCTTCAGCTTAGGTCATGATCTCAGGGCCCTGGGATCGAGCCCCACATCTGGCTCTCTGCTCAGCGGGGAGCCTGCTTCCCCCTTTCTCTCTGCCTGCCTCTCTGCCTACTTGTCATCTCTGTCTGTCAAGTAAATAAATAAAATATTAAAAAGAAAAGAAAAGAAAAGAAAATCAAGCCTGGGACACATGAGGGCTCAGTCGGCTAGGGAGTCTGCCTCCAGCTCAGGTCATGATCCCAGGCTCCTGGGATCAAGTCTGTATGGAGACTCCTTGCTCAGTGGAGAGGCTGCTTCTCCCCTGCCTGCAACTCCCCCTGCTTGTGCACGCGATCTCTCTCCCTCTGTATCATATAAATAAATAAAACCTTAAAAAAAATCCTTAAATACCAAAAATGAAATATAAACGTGTTACCTAAGTAGTAGCACCGTCCTCAGAAGAGCACCTTCCCAGTGACTCTCACAGTATGGCTGCTGGTCACTCATCAGACAGCCCGAGGATCCTCTTCCTTCCACCAAAGACCCCCCCAAAACGCTTGAACTGTTCCCAGTCCTATACTGGTGGCCATTCTAAGACGGTTGTGTGTGTGGTGCGGGGTAAAGGACACGAGCGGCCCTGTGACCCTCTGGCTCCATTATTTCTGGGCCGGCTGACCACAGATGTGGGTGAAGGAGACAGATTACAAGGGAGGGCGCCGTCCCGGTGGCGCTCTGGGCAGCCGACAGCACTGAGATACTCAGACTGAGATACTCCATCAGTGTTCAATTTACTGGCACTGACGGGGTCCTTGCTGGCAGGTAAGACGGCGTCCTCCTGCTCTGGAGATACGCACGGAAACGCGCAGGGGCCGTGAGCTCGCCCTCCAAGACTGTGCGTGTGCGCCCGTGCAGACAGAGACAGACAGACAGGGCAAATGACAGAGCAGAGGAAGTGAAACGAAGTCTGAAAGCAGAGGTCCGCACGGCCTTCGGTGCTGGCAACACAAAGGCCCGTGACCCGCGAGCCCCGTGACCCACGAGGCCGGCGTTCACCTACCTGCGGAGGCTCGTAGATGGCAGCTACCTCGGCCCGGATACCGAGAGGGATGTCCTTGTGCTCGGTGTACCGCCCGTACAGGAACCCGACATGCTGGCTCCCTGTCTTCCTCCAGAAGTCAAGGAAGCGATCGGCAACTGTGTGGTTCTCAAACATGATATTGTCCACGTGTCTGTATTTCTGTAGAGCAAGCAACGGCTGGTGAATGTGCTGTTGGAAATAACGCGCTTCTCTAGTATAAGCCACTCCTTAGTCTCCACCTAGCTCTTCACACGCTCACACACTCATCTTAAAATGTGCTCTGCCCTTAAGACCGTGTCAGATTCTGGGGGGGAGTGGCGGTGGGATTCCTCAATACATTAATTCAAATTAATCTTACAGGACTTCACCTAAAATGCAGGTTTTCACAATCTCTGGCACAAAAATTAGATCTCAAAAAGAAAGAGCAGGGAAGAGAAGAGAACGGGAGCAGGTCCCAAGCAGTCCCAAGGGGGCGGAGAGCAGCCTACAGAGCCAGTGCGGGCCGGCGGGCCAGAGGAGGCGAGCGGAGGGACCCTCAAGGGCACAGAGGGAAGAGGGGAAGAAGCCAGAGTACTGCACACGCCTTTCCCTGGTCTCCGCCTCCTTGCAGAGCCCAGCTTCCTTCTCTACCTGGCCTGGACAGGTGCTCCGAGGGGCTCCAGGACACTGTGGCTGCCAGCTTCCAGGGCCACTTAGAAGAAGTGCAACCCCGGAGCATTTTAAACAGTCACCAAGAAAGTCCTGCCTCCACAGAACCAACAAAAGTGAAAACAAAAGACCCCCCTCCACGCGGGCAACACCTAGTGATCTCAGCAGCAGCATCTCCAGCACAGGACCTGGAAACACACTCGGACGCACCCCACCCAGGGCACTCGGCCAGCGGCGGCGCCCTCCAAGGAGGGCCTTGTCTGCAGATGTTCATTTCTGAGCCATGAGCCAAGTCTACGGCTCTCCGCGGTCTGGATGGCCACAGCGAACGTCTCACCTGTCTGTTCAGTGTGATGGCACTCGGCTGGCACTTGGTGCAGATGCCATTAGGCCACGGAAGGTGACCCTCGCACCCTGATTTAATCTTGCAACTGATGTTCTCCAGGGCGACAAATTTCCCCCTGAATAAGAAGAGGCAGGTTAATTAATTCAACATTCCAACAGTGAAAACTTCAGCAGGAGACTGGAAATCACAAGTGAAACGTCTTCTACCTCCAGAACAGAGCTCTGAGAAGCTAAGCGTGCGGCGGACAGCGGTGGGGGGACGTGCTGAGAACTGCTGTCACGGAGTCCCAGCTTCTGTCCTACACGCGGAGACTGTGCAGAAATACCCAACTGCTTCCCTGTAAGAAGTCTCCATTTTCGATGTTTGTCGCTAATACCCATGAAAATGTTCAAGGATACTATTAAATGCCTATTAATCTCACCTGAGCCACTGACAGGAAACAAAATCTTGTTTTTAAGTTTCATTAACTTATCAGCAACACCTGCATTGCGAGTCCAGTACTTACATGTCTGTAAAAAACTCTGAATCAAGGGAGAAAGCCTGAGGAGGTCACCACACAAAGGCATCTTCCCCGGCTTCTGGCTGAAACTCAGTCTGTCGGCAAGGAAGCCGGGGTCCCACCAATGTGGAGTGGGTGGGCACAGGCGCCTTCACCTTCTGCCAGTTTCCCACTCAAACGACAGTCCAGGAACTCGATCCTGTCTTCACAGGCCAACAGCACGCTGGCCTGCGGGCCCCTGGCAAGCAGTGATGGCCACCAGCCCACATGGGACCAAGAGCTGCCCATGTGGCCCCATGGGATACTGCAGCCTAGACCCAGATTGGTGGAAGGCTGACGGGTTTCAGCACAACGAATCTCTACTCGCTCCCTAGTCCAGAAAGCTCCATGGTGTACCCCCACTGACAGGCAAGAATGGGTTTCTGGTAGGATTTTCTTCTCGTGGTCTAATTTTTTTTAAAAGCCGTTTCAGGATGTCAGCAGGTTGTCAGAGAAAAACTATAATCAGGCCAACATGACATTCTGCACAAATGGTGCTGACTCGGGTTCAGCCGCCATCTCCTCCCGCTGCACTGACGGGAATCATAAAATCGTGGTATGAGGTCCACTGCTTTCTGGGCAGGTGAACATGTAGCCATATAGGCAAGAGAAAGGGGTCACACAGGGAAGTACATGACGTGGGTTGAAAGAAATGAAATGCTCTCAGTCACCCCCTCTCCAGACACTGTCGCAGCTCGCACGCGGGGAGCCGAGAGACGGCTGCCCCACTGGCCGCTGGGCCAGGCCTGCAGACCGTCCGGCTAGGGCACCCGAGCCTCCGGCGTGGGTGGTGTCGCGGCTTCAGGCCCCACGCAGGGTGTGGTTGGCTGTGAAACCACCCGATAAAGAGGCAGGCTCCAGGGCAAAGGGCTCAAGGGGGCTGTGGGACAAGTGGGCGGAGCTAACCGCGGGTGGTTCAGTTGTGCCGAAAAGCAGGGCACGAGCTCTGGCCACCATCCGACCTGGCCTTCCCCGCCACACACAGCTAAGCTGCCAGAGCACCACATCGCTGCGGCAAGGCCGGGAATGCTCCCCAGGGGCCTCCACAGCGGCCGCTGCCAGCCTGGCACCGCCCAATGCCCTGGGCATGTGGATGACAAAAGGGCGTCAGTCTCCACCCCTCTCTTCTCTAGAATCGGGGCAAAAGTCACGAACTCAAATGCTCTGTGCCCAGACCCCGACCTCTGCTCTTCTCATTCCCGAGACCACAGGCTTTAAGCAACACCTTCCAGACACACAAGAGGCCTTGGGTACGCCACAGCCACGTCGGCACAGGACGGCGCTCCCTTGCTTACTTGTCGGCCCCCCCGGTCAGCTTGCGGATGTAGGCGTGGAAGGACATGTGCTTCACAGGAGGTTCGAGATGGTTCAGGTAGTCCTCGTCAAACGGCTGTCAAAACACACACAGAACGGTCACGCGCCGGCCGGCGCCCCAAGGCTCAGAGAGGCGGGCAGCCACGCTTCTGCCGCACGCAGGCAGACACCAAGCCAGGACCCGTGCAGGGCAAGGAGGGAGGGTGGGCGCTCGCTTCTCACTCATCATTCTAGGTCGGGACCGAAGGCTTCTTTGGGCACCAGTTATCTTTCCAGGATTAAAATGAATCTCTATTAGATACAACATGCTCTAGGTCAAATAAATACTAGGAACATTTTGGGGCGGGCGGGGAAGAAGCCCGTAAGACCAAGAGGAGGCTCATGAAGAAAATCAGGTCGGCCGCGCTGCCGTGAACCCCGCACCGACCCGGGACCCGTCAGCGTCATTACGGTAACTGTCCGTCTCACCACGACCCATCAGGAGGAGGACGTGGGGAAAGTAAATCAGAGCAATGACGAGCCCAGAAACCGGCAGCCCCAGCTCTGCGTCAGGTTTACAGGGACTGCAAGCGCTGCCCTCCGTCACGGCAAAAACAACGCCTCAGCCGATCGGCACCCACCGGGAAGGTCACTCCCATAAATGAAGGCCCGTCCTCTTCAAGCAGCTTGCACTAGTGGGCACGCGAGGCCCAGAGCGACAAACAAGGAGGTTCTTTTCCCCACTCCCGACCCGGCGCACGGGTGCAGGGCACGTGCAGTCGTGCCCTGGGGAGCAGCCCCTCCCGCCCGCCCAGAACTTACGCTGCACGGACTCTCACCTCTAGCGGAACACAGTGCACGCATTTCCCCAAGGGGCCGTGTCGGCACCTGAGAGCACAGGGCAAGAGAAACACAGCAATTAGCGCGCCTGCTCTCCCGCGGCCGCCCGGCGCTCGGGCACGGAGCACGTATGCCGCACTCGAGTACTGCCCTGCCTGTGTGGGGCCACTGCACCCATTTTTAAGTAAACTCAACGCCCAATGTGGGGATGACCTCAGAAGCCCAAATCAGGAGTCCATGCTCTGTGACGGCCCGCCAGGTGCCCCGTGTGGAATTATTTTCAATGGTATGTGAGCATTTTTTATTTTAGTATTGTTTAGTATCTGGGGCGCCTGGGTGGCTCAGTGGGTTAAGGCTCTGCCTTCGGCTCAGGTCATGATCTCAGGGTCCTGGGATCCAGCCCCGCATCGGGCTCTCTGCCCAGCAGGGAGCCTGCTTCCGCCCCCCACTTTCTGCCTCTCTGCCTGCTTGTGATCTGTGAAATAAATAAATGAAATCTTAAAATATATATATATATATAGTTTATTAACGATTTTGACTCGTATCAGAAAAACTGCCCAGCACGTCAAACCTGTGACTCTACAGACAGTAACTGCTTCATTTGAAACTAAATAAAAGGAAAAGCGAATGGACTTAAAAACGGGTTTAAATCCATGTTAAGTCAACACTAAGGAGGTTGGGATGTGGATACGGCCAAAAACCTGCCAGCGGGACAGAAGTAACTCCAGTTGGGAAAACACCCACTTTGCGCACATTTGGGGAAAAGCATGAAGGTGGCAGGCTCTACGGGTCACCAAGACTGGTGACTTCGGAAGAGAAGCCGCAGGGGTGCCACACGTACGAGGGGGCAGCACGACGTGCTCCGATGAGGGCGGTGACCCTGGTGGGAAAGCCGAGCGGCTGTCCCTCTGGGCTGGACAGGACCCTTTTCTAAATGGGGTCACAACGCTCAGACACGTGTGCATCCCACACTCAGAGTCTCCGAACAGCCAGGCTCTCACTGACGGCAGCCGGAACGTGCACACACGTGCACACCCTGAAAGATTCCTAACGAAGCCTCAAAGACACCGATCGGGGGGCGCCGGGGGGGAGCCAGCACGGGTTCCTGGGGAGGAAATTCCAACGCGGGCAGGCGGCTGGCGGTCGGCCGCGGAGGGGCCGCGGAGGGGCTCCGGGCCAGCCGCAGCACAGCGCAATCTGGGGCTCTTTAAACTAAGACGTACAAGTTGCTAGCGCAGCACTCGCAACCCCGATCTCTCAGTGTCAGCGCCCCGCTGGGTTTATGGAGCGATGTGGCTACGAGGCCCTACCGCAGACACAACCACCTCCACTCAGGCATTTCACGTCACTGAGTGTAAACTCTGGCGTTTCCAACCAGTTTCTTTAAGAAGAATTGCAGGGCCGGGGTGCCTCAGTCCGTGAAGCATCTGACTCTCGGTTTCAGCTCAGCACGTGACCTCAGGTCACGGGATCAAGCCCTGCACCCCCCTCCACGGTCACTGGGGGGGTCCGCTCCAGATTCTCTCTCCCTCCGCCCCTCCCCTCAACATGCACCGTGTGCGCCCTCTCTCTAAGACAAAGAAGTCTTTAAAAAATTTAAAATTGTTTTTAAAGATTTTTCTTTCTTTTTTTTTTTTTTAAGATTTTATTTATTTATTCGACAGACAGAGATCACAAGTAGGCAGAGAGGCAGGCAGAGAGAGAGGAGGAAGCAGGCTCCCCGCTGAGCAGAGAGCCCGATGCGGGGCTGGATCCCAGGACTCCGAGATCATGACCTGAGCCAAAGGCAGCGGCTTAACCCACTGAGCCACCCAGGCGCCCCTTAAAGATTTTTCTTATTTTTTAGAGAGACAGAGTACAAGTAGGGGAGTGGCAGAGAGAGGGAGAAGCAGGCTTCCTGCACAGCAGGAAGCCTGACGTGGGGCTCAATCCCAGGACTCTGGGATCATGACCTGACCCAAAGGCAGATGCTTAACCAACTGAGCCCCCCAGGTGTCCATAAAACTTTTTTAAAAAATAAAGAGAACAACAAAAGACCACCAATACATAAACGGAGCTGAGCATAACCGTTCCACAAAGTCTAGGCGGAGGGTAAACATTCGAGGACCAGCATGTTGCGCACGAAGCGTCCACTGGAAAGAATGGGAAGGAGGCGCTGTGTGCACGATGCTGACGTTTCCCGACTGTATCCAGCACGACGGCCCGAGCTACACCCTGCACTGCTCGGTGCCCAGCATCCCCCCCTTCCCTGCTTCCCCACTCCCGGCCCCGCACACGCGCTGAGGCCCAGCACGCTGCACGGCGGGGGGAGCATCAGGACTGCAGCGAGGGCAAGGTCTGGTTTCAGTTCCCTTCTTTCAAATCTTAGTTCCAAACACCTGAGAGCTTCGGAAAGGACGCGTGGCACAAACACGGAGCTTCATGCAACAAGAAAAAGCTTGAAAAATAACATGAAGTGAAATTTTATCTGAAAGGAGGTGATCAAACTGAGAACTCGTGTTCCTTCAGCAGATACGGCGCGCTACAAACATCTCACCTCCTGAGCCACTAAGGCAGCACAGCTGGGACGGGGCCCCACAGACACTTACAGCTGCGGGTCTCGGCTTCTGTAAATCTTCCCGTCCTGCTTGCTGAGGTACTGGTCGATCTCGTCCTCCACCACGCTGGGAGCACCGCAGGCCTTCAGCCCCAGCGGGGCCGACGTCTCCATCTCCGAGGAGGGCCCAGCGAGGCCGGAGGGAAACAGGAACAGCAGGTCTCCGTGCCTGCCGGACGACAAACACAGGGCAGGGCTTTCTATCCTCCCACAGCCTGGGCTGCACGGAAGGGCTGCTCACCCTCACGGGAGGGCCTCTAACATCTGAGAGGCAAACGCCAACATCTCAGCTGAGACCTCGAATTGTCAAAGGCTAGAATTCCCCCTTTGCATCTCTCCTACGCTCCCGAATGTTCTAAAGGTCAGAGCAGGTTCTCTGCAACTGTGACTGTCTTCGGCGACTGTAAAACATCCGTGTGCCCACTGCACTCTGCACGGATGAAGTGGAGCCACAACAAACACACTCGACCTGGGGGCGGCCTTCTTCCTGCTTCTCATTCAGGGACTTGCTCCCGCTTCTTGCTCACCCCTTACCGTCACCATTCAAGGGCCCGACGTGCCATCTACCTGGTACACAGCCTCCGCCTCTCCCCCTGCGCTCACATGCACCCCCCACACGAGTACGCAGACGTCGTGTGACACTGCTTGACAAACACGAGACTGTCGTAGACACACAGTTTGCACCTGCTTTTCTCATTCAACAATACCTCGCTCCGGATCCCCCCCGGCAACACGGGGTCTGGGTCTAATCACTGCTTCTCATGGTGGCACCATGCTCCCGACAAGCCCGACTCGTCACTCACACACGCGTTCCCACGCTGACGGCCACGCGTGCTACCCACGGGCTTCTGCCACCAAGAACGGCACTCAAGGAAAGGCTCGAGGACAGGCAGCTGTGGGTTTTCCTTCTACAGGGCGCATTTCCAGGAGTGGCCCTGCTAGGCGGAAGGTTTTGTTTGTGATGTCGCCAATGTGCTGCTTTCCAAACAGGCTGCACGATTCACAGTTCCAACAGCAGCGCTGGATTTACTACCATTTCCATGAAGTCACGCTCTCTCCTGCTCACTCACACGGCTGACTCACTGCAGGGCCCGCTTCGCGCAGCCAGACCAACGAGACCCAAAGGTGTGAGATGCTCCCACCTCCATGCGCTGGACAGAAGCGACGTGGGCTCCGCGCCCAGGGAGAGGATCTACAACACCAAATTCAACCTCAGGCCGGAGGAGAAGCTGCAGCACTGCCACGCGTTAGCACTTACTGCCGCCAGCGAGACACGCACGGAGGGGCCTGCTGCGGCCCTGGCCCGACCCACCGAAGGCGGCAGGCAGCGGGCCTGGAGAGCGAACACCACAGACACGGGACACGGAGAGGCGTGGCTGTAGCTCTTCCCTAGGCCTGTTCTCTCCTCGTTTTCCTTCCGTAATTTAGGAAGAAAAACTGCCAGACTGTAACTCCTGTTTCTCACAAGGGACCAGACATTCCTGAACACCCTCCAGCTACACAATACTCGGCTCGGGGGCTGCACCAGGTCGGGCGGACGTGCTCTAACATGCACCGCGAAGCTCTAATGAAGGAAGGAGCGCCCCACGGGCCCACACGGCGAGAGGAGCGCCCACAAGAAGGGCCAGAGAACAATGCCCCACAGGAGCCCTGAGCTTGGCTTCCACGGTCCTCCTCCGGGCGACAGGCGGCGAGGCCGTGAGCCTGCCTAAGCTGAAGCAGCCGCTGAGCCTGGAACACCACGTGAAGCCAGTCTCAGCCGCTGGGAAGAACCACCAGCCGAAAACAGGAACCGAGGAGGAGTCCTGTCTTCCTGCCCCCAAACTGCAGTAGAGAGAACAGCCACCTCGCAGAGTCTGTGACCACAGGCCGGCTCTGCCGGCCTCCAGGCTAGAATCAGGGATGCTACTCGGCTCCAGAAGCCCAAAGACAAAAATTAACTGGAGGGAGTGGCAGGTCCACAGAGCCCCCCGGGCCAACAGAAGCAAGCGCAAACTTCCCCGGCAGAAAACCCTCTGGCCTGCCAGGGCCTCCCCACCACCAGGTCTGGTCAATTACAAGCTCTCAAATGCACAAGAGAAGCCAGAGACCACACTCAAGAGAGGGCACACGCCACAGGAACAGAACTGGACAGCCGGGATTCCAGTTTTGGAGCTGCAAGACACGGAATATCAACGTCTACAGAATGTTCAATGAAAACGGGCTGGAAAAAGCACAAGAAGCGAGAGGCCACCCAAAAGGACAGGGACCTCTGGGAAGGAGCGTGGCAGGGGCCACAGATTTGGGTAAATCTTCCTGAATCCCCCTCATACGGTCAGGCCAGACAATCCACAGGCAGCTCTGATGCCACCTTGGGGAGACTGACCACCTCAGACACCCTGAGGTGTGTGACGGGCCAAGGCAGAGCCCCAAGGAGCCCAGTGGTCCTCAATGGAAGCCCGGAGGGCCAGTATGACAGCAACGCAGCCCCCATAAGCACACGGAGCTAACGGCTGAGTTTGAAAAGAAATCAAGTCAGATATTTTAAAACTGAAAAATATAATCCCTGAAACAACAAGAGAACTGGAGAGAAGTGATATTTAAAGAGATAATGGCCACAAATTTTCCAGACCTGATCTGCAGGGACAGAAAATACAATATCCATCATGTAGGATTAAACAAACCAGGAACACACTCCTGGAAAAGCCAGAAAGAAACTGTAGGTCCCCAACAGAAACAGAAAATCTTAAAAGCAGCCAGAGGGGAAAAAAGATCATTTACGAGCCGCAACCAGAGAAGCCGGAAGTAGACAGAGATCAAGCCCGAGCTCGAGGAGAGGAACATCGCTCTCTCCTTCAGACACGTGCCCTCAAGTGCAGACCCAAGCTGGTCCAGAAGTATGACGACAAGCACTGGAAAGGTGCGCTCAAGGGTGTACCTCGGGTGGCTGAGCCGTCCTGCCCCTCTGCGGTCCCACCCCTCCGGGTCAGCGCTGGCATGACGCGAACGCTAGACGGTGTTCTCGCAGAGTTGTCTGTGGCCGCCTCTGCTTGTGCGTGCGATCGCTCTAGTCCGCAAGCTCGCACGTGCAGGCACCCAGCAACCACACCCAGGCGGCACTGCCACCCGCCTGCAGACGTGGCTGGCGAGCCCCAGTGAGGGTCAGCAACTCGTGCAGGCACGCCGCACCGAGTGCTCAGCTACGATAGTGAGCCACGTAACACTTGGGAGAAATAACTCTCAAGATACAAAAGCTCTTGGGGCGCCTGGGTGGCTCAGTGGGTTAAAGCCTCTGCCTTCGGCTCAGGTCATGATCTCAGGGTCCTGGGATCGAGCCCCGCATCGGGCTCTCTGCTCAGCGGGGAGCCTGCTTCCCCCTCTCTCTCTGACTGCCTCTCTGCCTGCTTGTGATCTCTGTCAAATAAAATCTTAAAAAAAAAGGATGCAAAAGCTCTTTACAAGGAAAGGACGGATATACCTCAGCCACATGGAAAGCAGACGACATTGACGACAACGAAAAGCTTTGACTAATTACAGAGACAGGCAAGGTGCCCACAAGTATTTGCTGAGAAGCAAATGAATAAACGCTAAGACTGCATATTTGTCCTGGATGTACTAATCTGTGAACCTAAAAGTGATCACGGCGATGGTCAAGACAGGTCAACAGGCACAGGGCCGGCCGCCAGCAAGCGCAGCCCAAGCAGCCCGCAGCGGCCACAGCAGCCACGCTGCCTCAGCCCCGACAGGAGCGCTCCCGGCTCGCTACTGGGGCCCGGAATCGTGGATGCACAAGCAGCTGTGCCCAGACAGGTCAGACAGGAGTCAGGAAGCTTCTTCTGTAAAGAGCCCAGCAGTAAACATCCCCGGCTCTGCAGGCCATGCCGTCTGGGCCACAATCGCTCGGCCCCACGCTGGCGGCAGGAGCGCGCATCTGAGCGAGGTGGCCGCACACCCTCGAGACTAGGAGAGCGGGCAGCGGCTGCGGGCAGACGGCTGGACCTCCTGGAAACGCCACTAGCGTGACCGGCTGCCGCGGAGGAGCTCGGGGGGCCCCGCCACCAAGAAACGTCGTGTGGGCACCGGCCCCTCCCGGCCAGCCGGCAGTCCCAGGGTAGACCACACGCAGCTCCGTTCAAGGTCCCCCGCAGAGGAGCGGGGTGTGCAGCAGCGGCGCGCGCCCACCCCCGGAACCCGGAACCCTCTCCTCTCAGGGACACACGTCCCCGGCTGCGAGTGCACGGGCTGGCGTGAAAGGAGCGGCACGTTCAGCGTGACAGCGGACGATCCCCCAAGAAACACGGTGGCATCGAGGGGAAGCCGGGCAGAGCCGAGCAGCGGCGGTGGGCCCTGCGGTCGTCCCCTCCCACTCCGTCGTCCCCTCCCAGCACTTACTGGATTTTGAGCAGACTGAGGGATTTGGTCGACGAGGCTGTTATCTCTCCAGTCTTGTTTCTATTGATGTAAACTGAGAAGCCGTTATTTTGGAAACCAAACTCCTTTGCGACCTAAAACAAAGCCCCAAAAAACACATGTTGAAACAAATATTTGAGTATCACTACTCTGGCCACACATGCACCAGATGATACTAGAACAACGCTCACTAAATTTAGACCTGGTCCTCAGGAACCAAATTCCTCTTGTGATTTTGGTCTCTGTGAGGAATTCGTACTGCCCACACGGATGTCAAGTAAAATGAGAAAAGTGGCCAAACAGAAGCAAAGCTCTGTGAAAATGAGAAGGCTACAGGACACATCTAAGAGCCTGAGGCAAGCAAAAGTCACGGCTACACCTGGCAAGTTTAACTTCTACTTTTGAAATCAATTGTAAAAACCCAGTTCCAGGGGTGCCTTGGGGGCTCAGTCAGTGAAGCGTCTGCCTTCGGCTCGGGTCATGATCTCTGGGTCCTGGGATCGAGTCCTGTGGTGGGCTCCCTGCTCAATGGGGAGCCTGCTTCTCCCTCTACCCATTCTCCTGCTCATGTTCTCTCTTTCAAATAAATAAATCTAAAAAAAAAAAAGGAAAAAAGAAAAAAAAATCCAATTTTGAAACCTAAGAGAAGAAAAACAGAGGTGAAGAATGGTGCCTCCCAGTCAGTGCTGACCATGAGCTCCCACACCAGGCCCTGCACCAGGGGCTGCAAACGCTCGCTCCCTGACCTCCCAAACAGTAAGCACTCCCAAGGGCCAGCTCCATTCTGGATGCTCAGAACACAACAATGAATGAATACAGACCAGGTTCCTGCCATTGAGGACCTTAGCATCAAAGCGGGGAGAAAGCTAAGAGACGAGAACCACAGGTGCGGACTAGCAGGAGGTAAGAAAGGAAGAAAGGGCAGCAGAGGAGAGGCCACCCCAGGCAGCAGGACAGACAAGGCCTCTGAGGAACACGTCTGAGCAGAACCCCAGGGGAAGGGACTACGGCTGTACTCACAGAGCTGAGAAAGAACAGTGCGGGCAAGAGGAGAAGCACGAGGGCTGAGAGGTGGGGAAGAGAGGCCAGTCAGGCCAGAGCCCGGCAGGCAAGAAGGAAGCGTTAAGAGACAAGCATGGCAAGGCAGATGAGACCATGTGGGCTCGGAGGACTCTGTATTCCAGCCCAGGAGCCGTGGAAGCCACAGGAGCTGAGAGCAGGGGTGGCCAAGCCGTGAGGCTTTCTTCTCACGGACACTCTGCTGGAGGTGGGAAGAGGAAACAGGAGAGCCGGCTGCCCGGCCCAGAGGAGCCGGGCTCAGTCAAGGCCAGGACAATGGAGATGGAGGGAGAAGCACACCTTCCAACTATCACAGTCAACAGCCCGTGCTCACGTGGGAATGGGGCAGAACGGGGTGAGGGCAAGGAAGGGCATCAGCGCGGGGTTCAGACTTCTGGCCTGAGAACTGGGGGGGCGGGAGGAAGACCACACCGGCAAGGAGGCACGGAGAGGGTGAAGGAAAAGACAGGCCTTCCCTTTAAAGCCGAGACCGAGGGGGTGCCCGGCAAGGCATCAGCAGCCCGGCAGCACTGGAGTCGGGGGCCAGGAGAGCAGGCCAAGTTGTACCTCAACGCTCGGGGCTCAACAGAGCAGAGGCAAATGCGCGGAGAGACCAGGAGTCTCAGCAGAGAACCAAATAATCAAGTGGAAGGAAATGGAAGTTCTAGAACAGAAAACAGCAACTGAAACGGGAAACGCTGGACGGGCCGGTCAGCAGACGGGAGACGCAGCAGGAGGAGGCGATCAGCCTGCAGACAAACTTCAAGAATCCGCACCGTCTGAAGACGGAGATTTTAAAGACAAATGACGAGAACCTGATGAACTCCTAGGACGACATCAAACGATCCTAAGGACAATAAAATAAGGAAAGGGCTGAAAAGCACTTGAAGAACGAATGGCTGAAAACCGTGAAGGTGATGACAAGCAGAGTAACAAATCCAGAAGGTTCAGCACCCCCCGAGCAGGGCACATAAAAAACGGTCGCTCGGTGCCTGCGTCAGGGTCATACCGCTGACAGCCGGAGATCAATGGAGACCAGAGGACAACAGAATGACACCTTCGAAGTGCTGAGAGGGAATAAAAATCCGTCAACTCAGATTTCTGTATCTGGCAAAAACACCCTCTGCCTACGAACGCGAAATGAAAATGCTGTCGGGCCAGCAAAACCTGAGGGGTCAGCAGCAAGCCCCCTCGCCAGGAACTCCAGGCTGAAGACTGGGACACCAGATAGCGTCAGACCCAGAGAAAATACCGGAAGGACACGTAAGAGGGAGACTAGGGCGAGAGCTCTCGAACACACAATCTGAAACCATCACGTTGAATGTCCTGTGACTGGTTTTCAAAAGAGAACCGCCGTCAACTACGTTTGAATCATTAACAGAGAAACAAATTAAGGGGGGCTGCCACGAGAATTTTGACGGAGACAGTGCAGGTCAGAGAGGAGCTCTGCGTATTTCCCTGAGTCAGCGAAATACCATTTCTGCCTAGTCCGACCTGCTCCTTTTCAGCCAACTTCTCCTTTAACATGGAATTATTGGTAAAACCTACTACTTACTCACTATGAGAAAAAAGACTTCATTTAATGATTAGCTTTACATACTAATCTCATTTCCTACAGATTTTAAATACATGAATTACAAGTAACTCCATCTTGTCATTCTGAAATTCTCAAAGTGATAATAAGAAATGGTCCTTAAGGGGCACCGGGAGGGGCTCAGTCAGTAGGCGTCTGCCTTTGGCTCAGGTCTTGATCGTGGAGTCCTGGGATCGAGCCCCGCGTCTATCTCCCTCCTCGGCAGGAAGCCTGCTTCTCCCTCTCCATTCCCCTGCCTGTGTTCCCTCCTGCTGTACCTCTCTGTGTCAAATAAATTTTTTTTTAATCAAAAAAAGCGAGGGCACCTGGGTGGATCGGTGGGTTAAGCCTTGCCTTCGGCTCAGGTCATGGTCTCAGGGTCCTGGGATGGAGTCCCACATCAGGCTCTCTGCTCAGCAGGAAGCCTGCTTCCCCTTGCCCCCTGCCTGCCTCTTTGCCTGCTTGCGGTCTCTGTCAAATAAATAAATAAAATATTTAAAAAAAAAAAAAGAGGGGCGCCTGGGTGGCTCAGTGGGTTAAGCCTCTGCCTTCGGCTCAGGTCATGGTCTCAGGGTCCTGGGATCGAGCCCCGCGTCAGGCTCTCTGCTCAGCAGGGAGCCTGCTTCCCCCTCTCCCTCTGCCTGCCTCTCTGCCTGCTTGTGATCTGTCAAATAAATAAATAAAATTTTAAAAAATTAAAAAAATAATAAAATTAAAAATTAAAAAAAGAAAGCATCAGCAAATTAAGACCATGAAATTTATATTCCCAACTGCAATAAAAGTTAAGACAAAAGACTAAAAATAGTGACTTTGACTCTTCTCTGCAATAGCTTAGATATAAACTGAAATTAACCAACGGTGGCAGCTGTTCCGCAAACCCACCATGCTTCTCTGTACCCAACACCCTCCAAGCTATTTCCAAAACGAGAAAGCTTTCGCCACGCGTGTGCGCTTCCTGAAAGCTACCACGCTACTCCCAGGATGAAAAGGAGTTTCCAAAATGGGCAGGGCTGTTGTGGAGCCAGCCCTCTGTATAAAGGTAAGTCCCCTGGGACCGCATGACCAGCGTTTATACTCCCCATAAGGACGGAGATCGAGCTTTTTTTATTTTTAAGATTTGTTTATTTATCTTAGAGTGCACGCGAGGGCATGGGGAAGGGGCAGAGGGAGAGAGAACCTCCAGCAGATTCCACGCCGATCGCAGAGCCCAATGCTGGGCTCAGTCTCCCGACCAGGAGATGGTGACCTGAGCCGAAAGCAGAGGCAGCCACTTGACCGACTGCACCGCCCAGGCGCCTCCAAGTGCCTTTTCAACTACGAGGCAGCAGTAGTGCGACCCATGTGGAGCCCCACCTCTGAGACGCAGAAACAGATGTATCGCCGGTTGTGCTACTCCCATGAACATAACTGCTTCTGTGAACTTTTGAGTTTGGTTTTTTTTCTTTTTAAATAATTTGTTCATTCGACAGAGAGAGACACAGTGAGAGACGGAGAAGCAGGTTTCCCGCTGAGCAGGGAGCCCAACACGGGGCTCGATCCCAGGACCCCAGATCATGACCTGAGTGGAAGGAAGATGCTTAACGACTGAGCCCCACAGGCGCTCCTGAACTTTTGAGTCCTTTATCTAAAGATACAGAAATCTAACACAGGGGACCAACCACTTAAAAAAAAGTTTATCAGAGTCTCATAAAAGCATCGTTAAAATCTTAACAACCGGGCGCTTGGGTCACCTGAGTGCCTGACTCTTGACGTCAGTTCAGGGCATGATCTCAGGGTCATGACCTTGAGCCCCGCAGAGTCTAAGACTCTCTCCCTCTCCGTCCGCGCCCCCACCCCCACCGCAGCACACTCTCTCGGTCTCTCGCTCTCTCTCAAACAAATAAATAGATCTTTAAAATCTTAAAGATGTTATATTCACACCTGAGGTGAACTGTGTGTAAAACTGATGTCGGAAAACCAGAAGCGCGTGCGGAGTAAAATTACCACGCTCATAACTGGAGGAGACGAGAAGGAACGCACAGCAGGACCCACGTATGTCAAATTCAAAAACAAGCAGAACTACAGTTTAGGGTCTAGGAGCACACGCTGAAGTGGCACAACTTTGCAGGAAAGGGGGAAGCCGTCCCCATCAGCGCCGGAGGCGTCAGGGCGCGGGGAAGGCCGCTGACCCTGCAGCACCGGCCGCACCCCTCCTTCACCATCAGTCATTTGTCCGTATTTGCCAAGCGTTTCTTAGTATGTAGTTTACTTCACGGTTAAAAAAAAAAAAAAAAGGAGAAAGGAGGTCACAGACGGCAGAGGTCAATTAGGACAGGCTAGAGCCATCCTCCAGCCCGAGCAGGGGAGGGACAGCAGCAGCCCGACAGCGACCCGAGGCAGGGGTGCTGCTGCTGAGCGAGACAGCCCGGAGGAGCCGTCCAGGGAGGCTCGCGGTCTGAGGAGCCGCGGCAGGAGCGGCGCTGGGCGGCCTCAAGACAACCGGCGACTCTCGGACCCTGTGAGGCAGCTCCGGCAGCCTCCACCGCCTCCCACCGCGAACGGCAGCGCCCGGGGGGGCTGAACGCCGCTCGGGAAAGCAGGATGGAGGCGCTCAGGGTGCAGAACAGCGAGCTGAGCCAGCCGCGTCCGCAGCGGTCCGCAGCCTCGTCGGAGCCCCGTGCGCACCCACAGCCTGTTACTAACTTCTGACGAAGAGCGACCCGGGTAGGAAGATGCCGGAAGACACAAAACGGGATGGCAGAAACCACGGTCTGGGGCGGGGGAAAGGGGGCGCTGCTGTTTAACACACACAGTTTCAGATCCGCAAGATGAAGAAGTTCGGGCACTGGATGGTCGTAACGACTGCACGTGAATTACCTCACACGACGGAACCGCGGACGCAGAGACGGTTTAGGCCAAGGGCGCCCGGCTGGCTCAGGTAGAGAAGCAACTCTCGATCTCAGGGTCACGACTTCAAGCCTCACGGTGAGTATACACATTACTTTAAAAATTGGTTTCGGGGCGCCTGGGTGGCTCAGTGGGTTAAGCAACTGCTTTCGGCTCAGGTCATGATCCCAGAGTCCTGGGATCAAGTCCCACATCAGGCTCGCAGCTCCACGGAGAGCCTGTTTCTCCCTCCAACCTTCTCCCCTCTCATGCTCTCTCTCAAATAAATAAAATCTTTGAAAAAAAAAATTGGTTTCGAGGACAAATTTTATGTTATACATTTTTTTTTAATTTTAAATAATCTCTACACCCAATGTGGGGCTCGAACCCACCATCCCAAGACCAAGAGTCACACCCTCTACTGACTAAGCCAGCCTGGCACCCCGTCACGTGTTCTTTCTTTCTTCTGGGAAAAAGAGCAAGTGAGCACGTGCACGGATGACAGCGCGAACGGGGTGGGGGTGGGGGGCGGCAGAGGGAAAGGCACAGATCTCAAGCCGACTCCACACCCTCTTGGACCCCAACTCAGGGCTCAAACTCACAAGCCTGAGATCACGAGCTGAGCCTGAGTCGTGAACAGGACGCTTACCAAGTAAGATACCCAGGCTCCCCTGTTATGTGTTATTTTTAAAACGATACAAATCTCTATTTATTGACCTAAAACCATTCCTTAATTTATCGTCAAGTAAAAAACACCAGGACCACAAATGATCCGAACACCCCTGGAAAAGAGGCACCTTGGGAAGAATACGTGCCCCAGTGCCCGCCTGTGGGGCCGCAGGACATACAGGTGACTGCCTGGGCTCCTGGAAACCTGTCATCCACACAGCACAGCTGGACAACTGTCATCCCTCAACATTTCTGTCAAACAAGCCACTTAATGATCAGTCAAGAAAAAAATGGGAGGATTTAGGGCTGTCATGCCCTGCTAGTAACCCAGAGAGAAACCCAGCACGTGCCCCTGCAGAACAGGTGTCTGCGGCTGGCACCGAGCCTCCTGACTGAGGACTCTGCGGGGACGAGCATAGCGCCAGCCAGAGCGAAAACCGGCTCAGAGCAGCCAGACTCTGACTGTGACACGTTTGGGAGATGGTACCCAACTGATTTCACTTAGACTTTCCTTCTCATGTATGCATAAGAACAACACGTGATTAAAATAAATTTCTAAATAAGTCTAAAAAAACTGTACGTAAGCATAAAATCTAAATGACAAAGGAAAGCAGGTGTGAAAGTCTTTTTTTCTTTCCTAATCGTACATAAACATGGCTTCTTAAACTCAATCACGTCTTAGATTTGATGAAGTACGTTCACGGCACAGCACAATCCCACTTTGGCGTAAGTATGCGTGTACGAACACGCGGGCACTAAAGACATGCTATGGTTTGGGTTTTTTTTTAAAGAGCTTATTTACTTATTTGTCGGAGAGCGTGCATGGCAGAAGCAGGGGAGGCGGCAGGCAGAGGGAGAGCAGGCTCCCCTCCGAGCAAGGAGCCCGACGCGGAACTCGATCCCAGGACCCCGGGAGCAGGACCTGAGCTGAAGGCTTGGACGCTTCACCGACTGAGCCACCGAGACACCCCAAAACATGCCATGTTAACAGTTACTTTTGAGTGGTGAAATTTCAAATGATTCTTACTTTTTATACTTTTCTGAATTGTTTCAGCCTTTCAGAATTAATGCATATTATCCCAATAATCAGAAGAAAGGATCTTCATTTGAGGGGAAACTATTCCAGAGTAATACACGTTTGTTTGTGAGCATTCACCTCCTCTAAGCACTCGTTACTGCGGTGGTGACGGCTCCAGAGACCAAGGGGCCAAAACCAAACTACAGGGGCGCCTGGGGGGCTCAGTCAGTGAAGCGTCTGCCTTGGGCTCAGGGTCATGATCCAGGGGTCCTTGCTCAATGGGGAGCCTGCTTTTCCCTCCGCCTGCTGCACCCCTGCTTGTGCCCTCTCTTGCCCTGAGAAGTAAATAAATAAAATCTTTAAAAACAAAACAAACTAGGGACGCCTGGGTGGCTCAGTTGGTTAAGCGGCTGCTTTCGGCTCAGGTCATGATCCCAGCGTCCTGGGATGGAGTCCCACATCCGGCTCCTTGCTCGGCAGGGAGCCTGCTTCTCCCTCTGCCTCTGCCTGCTTCTCTGTCTGCCTGTGCTCGCTCACTCTCTCTCCCTCTGTCCCTGACAAATAAAAAAATAAAAAAAAAAAAAATCAAAAAATCAAAAAAAAAAAAAAAAAAAAGACTTATTTAAAAAACAAAACAAACTAAACCCCCAACCTCAACCCTCCCAGTGACTGCCTGTCACTCTGTGTCTCCCTGGACGAGGCAGCCATGAACTGTCCGGGAGGAAATACAAGCATGTTAGGAATGCTACTGGTGCAAATAAAAGTGAGAACTACAAGGTCACGCTGTTATCTCGGAAACCTTCTGAATTTAACCTGTTTGACAACTCTACATTTGGTATCAAGCACAAACGCCTCAAGTTAAAAACAAAATCATATTCCTACATGGTCATTACAAATTTAAGTTTAAGAAATTTCCCTGTCAGGGGCACCCAGGTGCCTCAGAGGGTTAAGGCTCTGCCTTCGGCTCAGGTCATGATCCCAGGGTCCTGGGATCAAGCCCCGCATCAGGCTCTCTGCTCAGCAGGGAGCCTGCTTCCCACCATCTCTCTGCCTGCCTCTCTGCCTACCTGTGATCTCTATCAAATAAATAAAATCTTAAAAAAAAAAAAAAAAAAAAAAACCAAGGGCGCTTGGGTGGCTCAGTGGGTTAAGCCTCTGCCTTCGGCTCAGGTCATGATCCCGGGGTCCTGGGATCGAGCCCTGCCTCGGGCTCTCTGCTCAGCAGGGAGCCTCCTTCCTCTTCTCTCTCTGCCTGCCTCTCTGCCTGCTTGTGATCTCTCTGTCAAATAAATAAATAAAATTCTTTAAAAAAATAAATAAAATTTAATAATTAAAAAAAAAAAAACTTTATTTACAGTAACAGGGGCACCTGAGTGGCTGAGTCAGTTAAGCAACCAACTCTTGGTTTCAGCTCAGGTCATGATCTCAGGGTCAAGGGACTGAGCCCCACATGGGCTCCACGCTTAACTCAGAGTCTGCTGGAGACTCGTTCTCCCCCCTCTCTCCCTCTGCCCCTCCCCCTGCTCCTGTGACTAAGTAAATAAATAAAATCTTTAAAAAAAAGGAAGTCAGGGAAAGGAAATCTGCACACCAAGGGGAAGGAGAACAGGAGGTCGTCCCATGGGCCACAGTCTGCTCACGCCTGCCGTGAAGCATCAACCACAAGCCACCCCTTACCGCAGGCCTCTCCTCCCAGGGTTACCCTCTTGAAGTCTGGCGGTGCTTCCACATTTGCATTCTATAAACGCATAACTGGTCTATGTACGTGGCTCTCACTTTCTTTTATTTATTTATTTGAGAGAGAGAAAGAGGAAAAAGGAGAGAAGCAGACTCTGTGCGAACCAGGGAGCCTGAAGTGGGGCTCGATGCCTGGACCCTGAGATCATGACCTGAGCTGAGATCAAGAGTCAGACACGTAACTAACTGAGGCACCCAGGCGCCCCCTGTGCCTCTGATTTTCTAATAAAGTGGGACTGGGGCGCATGGGTGGCTCAGAGGGTTAGGTGTCTGCCTTCAGCTCAGCGAGGAGTCTGCAGTCTGCTTCTCCCTCTGCCTCCGCCTCTCTCCCCTGCTCACCTGCTCTCTCTGTCTGTCTCTCAAATGAATAGGTAAAATCTTTAAATTAAAAAAAAAAAAAAAGTGGGAATTATTCTGTACATGTTTTTAAGTTTTCCTTTAACAGACAATTCAAGTCTTTCACCCTCCAATCTTTCCAATTCTTCACTCTCCGAAGTACTAGTCTTGTGGAATACTTTTACACGCACCCTTGGGCTCTTCCCGGCCACCGTGGCAGTAAGCCGTGGTCAGTGATGCAGTGTGCCCTGGAGCAATCCAGTTGTGGGGCAGAAGCGAGTCAGAGAGACGGGCAACCGGGAGGGGCAGAGTCAGGGCCGGGAGGGGCAGAGTCAGGGCCGGGTACAGATAGGGAGGGAGCAGCAGGGGAGGATGGAAGCGCAAATACCCAGGCCACCGCTTACCTTTTTCAAAAATGCTGCCGCTGTCTCTCTCTTGGTGGCTGTGATCCGCTTCACCCCGTCCGGGGACTGGACACGAATTATCTGTCGCAAATGAAACAAGGCGGTTACTGCACAGACTAGTAAGTTCCTGATCTGACGGAGACTAACACCTGCGTCTTTCAGCATCTGGGCCACCGAAACTTAGAGCCAAACGTCTCCCTTCCCCGAGCAACACCAGGCGCTTCGAGAAGAGCAGCACAGGCAGATTCTTCAGCTCATGCAAGGACGCCCTGACAGGACGGCCCTGACTCTCAACTCTGGTCATTTCACTCAGAAAAATGTTTAACCATTATTTCTCTTTGGATTAAAGAAACAACAATACAACAGCAAAAAAAAAACCAGCAACAAAAAAAATCCTTCATGGATCATGAATGACTGGGTTCGTTAAAAAAGATCTCTTTGGGGGCTCCTGGCTTGCTCAGTCGGTGAAGCATCCAACTCTGGATCTTGGGGTTTTGACTTCGAGTCCCACATTGGGGGTAGAGACAAGTTAAAAAATAAGTAAAAAATTTAAAACACATCTGACTAAAAAAATAAAAATAAAAAATAAAAAAGAGAACAAAATGAGTTTTGTTCTAAAATCTATATGCAAAGATCAGAATGATCTAAAAGCATCATAAATTTGTTATTTACCTTTACTAGAAAAACTGAAAGAAAAAAGGTATTTAACATCATGGTAAACATACCAGGGTTTTAAAAAAATACTTTTATAGCAACCCTGAAATGGCTGGCAGGCCTGGAACACTGCACACAGAGCACCACCTTCTAGGACTTGATTTTTATACAGATCAAAGTCCTTCTGAAGGTGGGTGAGTTACGCTGGCCAACTGCACAAGTTCCTGCTTTCATCAGGGAGCGTGAAAAGGCATGCCCTGCCAAAAACAGGGCAGACGATGCTCCAACCACCTGAGGGGAAGAAAGAGAGTCAGGAACACACCACCAAGTGCACAGGGCGGCTCAGCCATTACTGCACTGAAAACAAACACTTAAAAAAAAAACCCAAATACCCTTTACATATGAAAAATGTCTTAAGCCATTGTTTTTTAAAAGATTTTCAGGGGCGCCTGGGCAGCTCAGCAGGTTAAAGCCTCTGCCTTCAGCTCAGGTCATGATCCCAGGGTCCTGGGATGGAGCCCCACATCGGGCTCTCTGCTCATCGGGGAGCCTGCTTCCTCCTCTCTCTCTCTGCCTGCCTCTGCCTACTTGTGATCTCTGTCAAATAAATAAATATTAAAAAAAAAAAAAAAAGATTTTTCAGGGCAACTGTGTGGCTCAGTCGGTTGGGCATCTGCCTGTGGCTCAGGTTGTGATCCTGGGGTCCTTCGATCGAGCCCTGCATTAGGTCCCCTGCTCAGTGGTAAGTTTGCTTCTCCCTGTCCCACTTTCCCTGCTTGTATTCCCTCTCTCGCGGTCCCTCTATCTGTGTCAAATAAATAAAGTCTTTAAAAAAAAAAAAAAAAAAAGATTTTCAGGGCACCTGGGTGGCTTAGTCGTTAAGTGTCTACCTTCAGCTCAGGTCACGATCTCAAGGTTCTGGGATCAAGTCCCACATCGGACTCCCTGCTCCACAGGAAGCCTGTTTCTCCCTCTCCCGCTTCCCCTGCTTGTGTTCCCTCTCTCGCTGTCCCTGTCTCTCTCTCTCTCTCTCTCTGTCAAATAAATAAATAAATAAATTTTCACTGGGGTGCCCGGGCGGCTCAGTCAGGGAGGACTGCAACTCTTGATTTTGTGTTGTGGGTTCAAGCCCCACGTTGAATGTAGAGAAGACATAAAAATAAAATCTTAAAAAAAAGTTTCAATATAAAAAAAAGATTTGGGACACCTGGGTGTCTCAGTGGGTTAAGCCTCTGCCTCCGGCTCAGGTCATGATCCCAGGGTCCTGGGATCAAGCCCCACATCTGGCTCTCTGCTTGGCAGGGAGCCTGCTTCCCCCTCCCCCCTGCCTGCCTCTCTGCCTACTTGTGCTCTCTCTGTCAAATAAATAAATAAAATCTTTAAATAAAATAAAATAAATTTTAAAAAAAGATTTCACTGAAACAGGATAAAATGCCACAATGGCTTTGATCAACTGTCCACTTTTATCAAACAAAGTAAGATTAATCTAGATTTTCCTAAAATAGTTTGATTTTCTCATTTTCTACTTTCACTTTACTGAGAAGGCTTTACCCTGATACTGTTCTCAATTTTCAAGGTTGTCTTGGATAATCCTTATGAAATCCCAATTTTTTTTTTTTTAAGATTTTATTTATTTGACACAGAGGGACACAGGGAGAGAGGGAACACAAGCAGGGGGAGTGGGAGAGGGAGAAGCAGGCTTCCCGCTGAGCAGGAGCCCCATGCGGGACTAGATCTCAGGACTCTGAGATCACACCCTGAGCTGAAAGCAGAGCCTTAAGGACTGAGCCGCCCAAGCGCCCCGAAATCCCACTGTTGAGGCATAAAGTATCTTCTATCTTTCTGCTCCTCTCTCGGTCATCGGCGCGGACTGCAAATCCAAACTCTTCCGACGTCGCTCTATTAAACGCCTAGAAACGCGTCTTCAGAATACGCAGCACGGCACCAGCCCGCTGCTGCCCTTCTTTCGCGACATCTGTCCCACACTGCGGCCCGTTAAGACCTTGGTTTCTCTGTGGGAGACTCTGTGACCGTCCCTCTGTGCACGTGGGAACGAGGGCAGGACACTGCAGGCACTGAGCAGCTCAGGGTCCCGCCCGTCTCTGCAGGGCTCTGCATGTCGACAAGCCGTCCTCTCCGGCCACCTGCAGCGGCCTCGCCGCGAAGCCGGGCTCGGACTCCCGCAGACTCGGGCCCGTGAGCGGAGGAAGTTCTCGCTTGGAGTCCGCCGCAGGCTGCGAGATCCAGCGGTGCAGAAGAGGCAGCCCCGGCGTCGCAGACACCCAGCCTCCTGGCTGCGCGCGTTTTCACCGTCTGTACGAAAGGAGCCCGGAGTACGTCGTGGCGAGACCGGAGACCGACACACCGGCTGGAGCGCGGCCTTTCCTGGACGGCGCGCGCGCCCGCGGCACCCGAGCGAGCCCCCCGCAAGCGGACTCCCTGAGCTCCGGCTCTGCTCCTTTTCTGGAGGGCAGCGCGTCAGGCAGTCCCACTCGAGGGGAGCCACGATCTTGCTGCCCTCGGGCCGCTTACTCCCTCGGCTGGTCCCCAGGCCCGGAGAGACAGGAGGAGGAGGAGGGAAGCCTTCGCCTCCAGCTCCTGCCGCAGACCCGGGCCGCCCAGAGCAGAGCCCGAGGCCGCGCCCAGCAAAACGCAGACGCCACCGGCCGGGAACGCGTGAGTGTGACCCGCTCCCCAGTGCGGCTCTGCCTTCCCCGGGAGCCCCACTATGCCTTAACGTTCACCCAGGCCGCGCCGCCGGGCCCTGCGGACCGCGTCCCAGACTCACGCCTTGGGAGAACCCGGGGCCGGAAACCCAGGGCGGTTTGGGCTCCGGGTTTATTTTTCTCACTTTCGCCGGCTTCCTTAACTGCGAGGGGGACGGGACGAGGGCGACGGGGCGAGGGCACAGGCAACTCCCGAGAGCACGGAAGCGCCCTCCTTCCCCAACAGGTGGCTGTCACCGCGTCCCAGCGCGCCCAGACCGACAGCAGCCGCCGCCGGGGTCCCGTCCTCGCAGCCCCCGCGGCCGCAGCGCCCTCCCCGCGGGGCCTCGAGCCCAGGCTGGGGCGCGCCCCGCTTCCGACGGCCGCCCCGCACACGGCCCCGCACCCGGCCCGGCCGCCCCGCACACGGCCCCGCACCGGGCCGGCGGAGCGCGCGGAGCCGGCGGTCGCGGAGCGGCGGGACCGGAGGCCGCGAGCCCGGGCCGGGAGGCGGGAGCGGCCGGGTGCCGGCCGCCGCCCCACAGGCCGCGCCGGTAAATCTGCTGCCTCATCCCGGCGCCCCGCTCCGCCCCGCCCCACTCACGATGCTCTCGGCCATGGCGGCCGCTCCCGTCTCCGGGCTCGAGCCCCGGGCCGCCGCCGCCGCCGCCTGCCGCCCCGCGGGCCTCGAAGCCTCGGCCCCGGCCTCAGCCCCGGCCTCCCGCCGCCGCCGCCACCGCCGCTCCAGCTTCGCCGCCGGCCGCCACCGCCGCGCGACGTCCGGCACCTCGTCCAACGCGCTCCGCCGGCCGCGCAGCCCGGAAACCGAGTTCCGGCCCTCCAACGGCCCGCGCATGCGCAAGCGGGGCGGCCGCGGGCCAGGGGCGGGGCGCGCGCGCGGGGCGACGGGGGCGCGCGCGGGGCCCTGAGCTCCGGGAAGGACGACTTTGCTGGTGGCGCGCGCTCCTTTCTGCAAACCCAGGCAGGGCAGGAAGGTCCGAGAAGAAGCAAAAGCGAGCGTGCGCCGTCGCCCCGAAATCGTCGTGCTGGGCCATAGTGCGGGGCCTCGAAGTCCTGGGTCCGGCGGGTCGCCTGCGCGTGGACGGATCGTGTCAGGACGGTGACGTCACACCGTCCTGGCAGGAAAAGGAAAGCAGCGTCTCCGCGAACCTAACGCGAGGCAAACAACCGAACTTAGACTGCATCCCCCGAGGCCCGCCCCCCGCCGCGGCCCGGATGCAGGGCTGGGTGCAGGGCTGGGTGCAGGGCTCAGCTGTCGGCCTCTCGCAATTCCTGCTGGTTTCCAGCGGGGAGCTCCCCGTCCTCGTGCTGCACCGGGCCCCGCAAATCCTGTAGCGGACCTGACCTTGCCCGTGACTGTGGGGGGAAAGTTACCAAAACGTGTAAAATCCGTTTTTTTTAACCCCGTGGCTCCACTCCCGGTTGTATTTATGTATCTCCTCGACTGAAAAAGTCACCCTCGTTTCCTCCCCCTTCCGACCCCTCAGCTTCCCGGGTTCCAACACCTCAGGTTCAGCAGCTAGTCCACCTGCCGGTCCATCCCCTCCCCCCCCCCCCCCCCCCCCCGCGCCCCCCCGGCCCCCCGCAAGGACCTACGAGGCTTCTGCCCGGAGAGCGGCGGGGCCCACGCTGGGAGTAGAGCAGAAACAGGAGAGATTCCCACCCTGATGGGATCCACCAGCAGGAGGCAGCTTGCAAACACATCAGCTATGCAGGGACGCAGTGTCCCATAGTGGACAGCCACAGCCACAGCAGGGAAAGGGATGGAGGGTGATTGAGGCTATTTTACATATGATGGTCCAGAAAGACCGCTCTGAGGAGACGGGATGTGATCAGATCCCAGATAAAGCATCTGAGGGAAGAGTGAACTAGGAAAGCCTGTGCAAAGGTCCTGGGACCTGGGAAGTGCTGGGTGCTCCAGGAACAACAAGGCAGCTGGCGTGGATGGGGGTCCTGAGTGAGGGCAGAGGAGGGCTGGGTCAGGAAGAACCATGTGAGACATGGAAAGGCCTTTAGATTCTATTCTTTTTAAAAATATTTTATTTATTTATTCATCAGAGAGAGACAAAGTGAAAGAGGGAGCACAAGCAAGGGGATTATGAGAGGGAGAAGCAGGCTCCCCACTGAGCAGGGAGCCCGATGCAGGGCTGGATCCCAGGACCCAGGCACCCGGATTCTATTCTTAAGTGTGTTCGGTTAGAAAGCCTTTGAAGGACGAGAGCAAAGAAGGCCTCCTCTCCTGATGCCTGGGGGACTCAGCCAGTGAAGTGACTGCCTTCGGCTCAGATCATGAGCCCAAGGTCCTGGGATGGAGCCCCACATTGGGCTCCCTGCTCAGCAGGGAGTCTGCTCCCCCCCCACCCGCCTGCCTCTCTGCCTACTTGTGATCTCTCTCTGTGTCAAATAAATAAAATCTTTTTTAAAAAATTAAATTAAATTAAAAAGGCTCTACCAGTAGTCATATCACTTTGCAAGGATTGCCTTAGCAAAATTCCACAGACTGTATAACTTAAAGGTATTTTCTCCTGGATCCAGAGTCTGGAAGTCGGAGATCAAGGTGACAGCCCGTCGGGGTCTTCTGAGGCCGCTCTCCTTGGCTGGCAGACCTCTGTATCTTTCCTCTGTGCTCAGGCATCCCTGGTGTCTCTGTGTGCCCCAATTTCCTCTCTGTATGAAGACACTGGCCTCCTCATTTTAAGTTGATTACCTCTTTAAGGGCCATCCCTCCAAGTCCTCTTCTGAGGTTCTGGGGGTTGGGACCCCAACATATGGATTTGGGGGAAACGCAATTCAGCCCCCCGCTGTGATGGTCACTGTAATTTCACTTAGCATTGCCCAGTGTCAGGACAAGAGGGAGACAGAGCTGGAGAGGTGATTGTCACGATGAGAACCTGGCCTTGGAGCTGGATGCAGCAACTGGATGCAGCTGGAGGGGGTCCTGGTTTGTCACTTCGAAGAAGAGAGGAGAGAAGGCTTGGCTGCGCCTCGTCAAATCTGCAGCCTTCTTCTCTGCCCTGACTGCAGCCCCCACCCAGCAGCCTGAGCACTCCCTTCTCAGGGTCCTGATCCTGCTCCACCCCACCCCCTCTCCCCACCCCAGTGGACCCACCTGGCTCCATCCCTCCCTCCCCCCACATTTCTCCTCTTCCTCTTTTTTTTAAATTGAGATGAAATTCACGCGGCACGCAGTCAACCATTTCTCAGTGAACAGTTCGGTGGCATTTAGTGCTCTCAAGACCTACGACTACCTCCTGTATCTACTTTCCAAGCATTTCCGTCACCCCCAGAAGGAAACCGCACCCCCGTTCAGCAGCAGCCCCCCATTCCCCTCCCCCAGCCCCCGGCAACCACCCATCTACAGACTCACCTATTCTGAATATTTCATGTGAATGGAATGACAGGGACGCGGACTTGAGCTTGAGCGTCTGGCTTCTTTCGTTGAGCGTTTTCCAGCTCCGTCCCTGTCGTCGCAGGTGTCAGAACCCCTCTTTATGGCCGAGTAGTAGTCCACGGGGTGCCTGGAGCACATTTTGATAATCCACTCTTCGTTGATTGCTGTCGGGGTTGTTTCCACCTTTCGGCAACTGTGGATAGCGCTGCCGTGAATATGCGTGTCTGTGTACTTGTGTCAGTCTCTGTTTTCAGTTCTTTGGGGTACAGTGAGGCCCTCGCTGATCAACTGACATGAGAGACAGCCCCTGACTCTTCACCCTCCTTTCATGGCTTCACACTTCTGACAACCGTGTAGAATCACATATATTCGGGGCGCCTGCGGGGCTCAGTCGTCAAGCCTCTGCCTTGGGCTCAGGTCATGATCCGGGAGTCCGGGGATCGAGCCCTGTCTCGGGCTCCCTGCTCGGCTTCTCCCTCCCCCACTCCTCCTGCTTGTGTTCCCTCTCTCACTGTGTCTCTCTCTGTCAAAAAAAAAAAAAAAAAAGAATCACATATGTTCACCTGTTTACCCCCTTGCTTTGTGACGTCCCCTCCACCGGAGGTGAGCTCGTGCTCACTAGGGCGTTGCAGGTTTTTCCGCGGCCGCATCCCCAGGACGCAGGACGCTCCCTGACTTCGATCAGTGGCCTGCTGTCCCAGCTCTCTGTGGCACAACTGTGTCTCTATTGTAAATCTGTTGTCACGATGATGCTGTGAAATGAACTCTCCCGAAATGCAGTGGCTTCACCCAACAGCCATTTACCATCCTTCTGGTCCTGCAAGTCAGGAACGGGGACGGGGCTCTATTGGGGCATTGTCGTGCGGGAAGCTGGGGGGTGGGGCATGAAGCAAGACTGCCAATAACTACAAAACGAAGTGGATAGTGTCCCGAAAGAAGAGGGGAGGGCTCTGCCTGCAGGGTGGGGTGTGGTCCGGAGCTAGACCCAGGGAGATTTCAGGGGCAGCAAAGGCGGAGGACACACGTGTGCTGGGCCGTTCGTCGCCGGCAAGCACCCCGTGTGGCCGGACTGCAGACAGGTGGGTAAAGTGAGGAAGGGTGGCTGCACTCCCAACACCAAACCAAAGAAGCCAGGGAGCAGCAGGGCAGAGGACGGTGAAGACAGGCTGGGCACAGGGCCTTGCCCAGGAGGCCCCCCCTTCTCCTACCGGGCAAACACATGTGCAGAGGTCCTCTAGAGGTCCCCACAAGCCAGAGACTGACATTCATTTTGTGACCTCCCGCGTCACAAAGGCACAGGGGAGGCGTGGAGAGCCATGTGCCCGCGTCCTCAGAGCCTTGGCAGTGGGTGGGGAACCGCTCCGAGCCTTCCTCCCCACGCCACGCAAGCCGAGGATAGAGGACAGGACAGGGTCAGAGGGCCTCGGGCGCCCCAGTGTGCGGGGCAGCTGCGTGGCCCGGGGCCTTCCAAGCTCTGGGCACAACGCTGACTGTGACAGAGGCCAGCCCTGACAGGAGAAGCTCATGACCACGAAAGAGCCCGCGTCCCTCAAAACCAGGAAGATGTGATCTGGCCAGTGGAGACTGTCTCGTTCTCACAGAGACTAAATTGGGGGTGACCCGACAGGTCTGGCCCGTCTCCCAGGATCGTTTCCCTGAGCCAGTTCTTAGGGCTCTCCTGTCCTGGGAGAGCTGGGGGAGCAGCCGCCAGGCCCACCAGACCGAGGCCCACAGGGCACCCCTGTCGTGGTGGCCATGGGGTTGGGAGGACAGCCCCGCCACGTCACGCCTGCCCAAAACTCCAGGGAATCCCCCAGAGAGGCTGCGACTCTGCCCTTGGGGGGGTGCTCTGGGTCTCCACAGGCAGGGGCGGTCTTAAGCCCTACAGTGTGACGCCTCACATGACCTGGTCATGACTGTAGCATCCTGGCTCGGCTCGCAGCTCACCCGGCCCTGGGCTGCAGAGCTCGCGGGACGGCTGAGGGCACTCCAGTGTCCGAGCTAGAGACGCCTGGCCGGGGACCAGCACACCTGTCCAGGTGCAGAATGGAGGAGGGGGAAAGGCGCCCCCTGCTGTCCCAGGTAAGCCAGTGCCCTGGTGGCCTCCACCGCCCCCGACCCCTCCACTGGCAATGTCTCCACCCTGAAGGCCCTGGGGAGGACCTCAGGCAGGTTCTCACCCACCCTGGCCCCAAGCTCCACCCTGAGCCTTGGCCTGTGCTGGGCTGGCCGGTCGGTGCCCCCCCGCCCCCCAAGGAGGTAAAATTAGGGTGGGAGGGGGGTCTCACTAATCCCGAGCTTTATCCTCACCCAGCACCTTGCCACAACTCTTTCCCCTTGTGTGTGTGAGGGGGCTTGGGGTACGCACACTCTGAGAAAAGCACACACCCAGGTGATGTGCCCACGGGGCCTTCAGTGCCTCTCCTGCCCCCCCCTCCGCCCGTGACCTCTCCGCCTTCTTGCTGGTTCGCCCCTTCCCCACTGCGGCCTGCCGTTCTGGAAGCAAGACAGTGAGCTCGGGCTTGGGAGGGGCCATCCCGACACCCCTCCGGGCATCTGGCAGTGCCATAACCTTGTGGCACCTGCCCACCGCCTCTGGCGGACCCAGCCCCCGCACACCCCAGCCTGGCCCAGCAGCCTGTCCTTTTGCTCCCACTGACTGTTGGGGTCTGGGGGGCTGATCAATGCCCCTTTCCTCCCCTCCAAGTTCACAGTGAATGAGGTTTCAAGGCAGAATCGGATGTGGGGAGCAGAGGGCAGCCTCTTCTGGTAGAGGGCTCTACCCACTGGTTTGGAAGGGAGGCCCTGCCTAGGTGGGGCCACAGCTTCCTAATCCTCCCAGATTTCAAGGGCAGACGGTCCCTTTCCCTCCAGCAGAGAGCAAACAGAAGTGCGTCCCACATCTGCCTACAGGTGGAGAAGGTGGGGGGTGTGGGCCGGCAGATCTGAAATGGAGATTGTCCCTGAAGGGACAAAGTGGGGCACAGTCAGCAGCTTCTCCAAACCTCTGATGCACGAGCCACTCCTCTGGGAAGTGGGGGGATGGGTCAGCACTTCTTTACTTCCCACACTTGGTGTGACCAGTGCCCAGGGCGTGGCTGAGCGTCCTGCTGGAGGGCAAGGCAAGGGAGGCCCCGACTCCCACAGAGCCCTGGTCTCCTGGCCGTCCTTGTCCCTGCCCTGGGAGCCTGGCTGGCCTGGCCCCAAGTCTGTGCTCAGAGAGTGGGGTTCTGTGATGCTAGGCTGGTGTGAGTCGGGGAAGAAGAAAGGACAGTCCCCTGGGCCAGCCCTTCTGCCCGGGGGGCCTCCACCTCCTGGGCCCGGTGGGGGGGGAGCCCTTCTCTGGACTGCATAGACAGCCCAACCCACGCAGATGCTGTTCAGACCGCCTGCCACGTGCCTGAGCTGCGGGGTCCACGTCCTCCCTCACACAGAGGGGATCGAGGACGCTCGTGTGTTCCTGGAACGCCTGCTTCCCGAGATTGCCTCACTTAATCTCTACCGCGAGCTAGCGGGGTGCAGCCCTCCATTCTGCGGGAGACAGGCCTTCCCATCCCCCGACTGCCCTGCCGGGAGACAAGCCTGGAGGCCGCCGTGTCCGTCCCCAGCCATCTCGGGTCTGCGAGCCTTCCCTTCTCCGTCCACCGTCCAGCCTCTTCCCCGCTGCCAGGCTCTGACCCCAGCCTCGAAGAGGTGACCCTCCCTGTTGATGATCCCATCCTGCCGCAGAGGTCTCCCCGTGTGCTCCTCCTTCCTCCACAGGGCGCCGGGGGCCAGGAGGAGCCCCTCCCAGCAAGCAGCCCACTCACCACAAGCCGCCAGGCACCCCAAGAGCACCAGGTCTGGAGGGCAGGCCTTGGGGGATACCCAGCCTCCTCTCTCCCCTTGGGAAGCAGCTGCCTGAAATACCTTATCTTCCTGTTCAACTTTCTCTTCTCTCTGCTCGGTGTGCTGGCTCTGGCCTTCGGGCTCTGGGGCTTGGCTGTCAAGGGGTCTCTGCGGGGGAGTGGGGGAGCGGCCCTGCCCGAAGACCCCTTGCTGGGACTGGCGCTGGGGGGGCTGGCGGTCAGTGCCGTGAGCCTGGCGGGCTGCCTGGGCGCCCTCTGCGAGAACGCTTGCCTGCTGCGCTGCTTCTCCGGGGGTCTCATCGCCTTCCTGGCGCTGGAGGCGGTGGTGGGGTCCCTGCTGGTGGCCCTCTGGGGCCCACTGCAGGATGGGCTGGAGCCCACGCTGCGTGCGGCCATCACCCACTATCAGGACGATGCGGACCTGCGCTTCCTCATTGACCAGGTCCAGCTGGGGCTGCAGTGCTGTGGGGTGTCTTCCTACCGGGACTGGACACGGAACCCGTGAGTCCCAGAGCCCACGGGGCAGGGGGGCGTCCCCAGCGGCCATCTGACTGGACCGCACGGACATACTCGCACACGTGCTCACTTGTACACACACACGAGTGTGTGCACACATGCCCGTGCACACACACGAGCCCCCCGCGTGTTTCTGCCCCCTCCAGCCAGGGAAAGGTGGGCAGGGATCATCGTGGAGAAGCTGAGCCGGCAGACCTAGAGATAGCTCGGGGAGTGTTTTGGGAAAGGTCGTCACACCGCATGTCTCAACGTCAGATGCACTTAAGTTAAATGGGGACATTGTTCTGGACTCCACAGTTCTCCCTCCACAGCGTGTGTGTAAGCGTCTCTGTGTGCACACGTGCGTGCTTGCTTGTGTGTGCGCGCGCGCGCGTGTGTCTATTCTGTGTGCGTGCGTGCGTGTGCGTGTGCTTGTCTGCGTGCATCTGCGTGTGTGTCTGCGTGTGTGTCTGTACGTGTGCTCTCGTGTGTCTGTCGGTGCGTGCCTATATGTGAATGTATCTGTGTGTGCCTGTGTGTGCGTGTGCATGCTTGTGTGTCTGCGTGTGTCTTTGTGTGCACGTATGCGCATTTTGTGTATGTCCGCGAGTGTGTCTGCATGTGTGTGCACATGTATGTCCACGTTTGTGTCTGTATACGTGTATGTCTGTGTGCGTGTTTGTTTGCATGTATGTGTCTGTCTGTGTGCGTGTGTCTGCATGTGTGCACACGTGTGTCTGTGTGTGCGTGTCTGTGTGTGTGTCCACGTGTGTCTGTGTGCATGTGTGCACGCATGTGTGTCTGCGTGCGTGTCCGTGTGTGTCTCCACATGTGTGTCTATGTGTGTCTGTGTGCGTGTCCATGTGTGTGTCTGCGTGTGCGTGCGTGTGTCCACATGTGTGTGTGCGTGTGTCTGCGGGCATGTTTGTCTGCATGTGTGTGTGTCTGTGTCTCTGCGTGTCTGTGTGCGTGTGTCCACATGTGTGTGCATATGCGTGCATGTGTGTCAACATGCGTCTGTGAGTGTCCGTGTGCTTGTCTGCATGTGTGTGTGCGTGTGTCTGTGTCTCTGAGTGTGTCTGTGTGTGTCCGCATGTGTGTGCACTTGTGTGTGTGTGTGTGTAAGTGTTGTCTATTTAGGGACACTGGGCAGGGATCGTCTACGTTCTGCTGGAGGACAACTGACCACGACAGATGGTCGCGCAGAGACTTGAAAACCGGCCTCTTGCACCCAGCAGTCACTGAAACATGCCAGCGTTCTAGAAGCATCCACATGGGTGCTCTTGTTTGTGGGCTGAGTGTGACTTTGGACTGGTGATTTCCGCTGGATCACCGGAAGCTGGCTGTTGTGTGTGCGTGTGTGTGCGTGTGTGTGGCCGTGGACGTTGGGAGGGTCGGTAAGAGACCTTTCCTCAGCGCCGGGGCCCGGAACGGTGGGCCCTGCCCTCCAGACCAATGCCACATGTTCCCTTGCAGGTCCTTTAACTGCAGCTCCGCGGGGACCCAGGCTTGCGGCCTCCCTGCCTCTTGCTGTGTCAGCCCCAGGGGAGATGGAGCAGCTGGCCACGACCCGTGCAGCTTCGGAGCTCTGGGCCCGGATGAAGCCGTTCAGAGGCGGGTGCACCTGGAGGGCTGTGGCCTTGCACTCCGAGGGTGGCTGCGTGGGAACGTCCAGGCTGCGGGGGCTTGGGCCGTTGCCACTGTGGTCGTCCAGGGCCTGGAGCTTCTGTTGGCGGCCCGGCTGGCGAGGGCCCTGGCTGTCCGCCAGGGGGTGGCAGGGAGCCTCAGAACCGCCGGGACAGAAAGGCCCCCTGCCAAACTGGCCCAGGGCTGACAGCCCCGTGGGATCCCCAGGGAAGGTGTCTGAGCAAGCGTCCTGCATCTCAGACACTCTGGCCTCCTCACCCTGCTGGGTCTCCCGCCCCCCAGGGGTCCCTTTCCCGGAGGGTAGGGCATGTCCACCTCCTTCCCAGTTCTGTTTGGGCCCGCGAGAACGAGTCCCTGCACCGCCACCTGACCTCACTCTCTCGGAGACTTTTGCTCTCGACCAGGGAGCACTTGCCAACCCCGCGTGGCCTGCGTGAGCCGCCCCTTGCCAGCGCCCGCCTCCTACAGGGGATGCCACGGCTGCCCAGAGCATACAGGGCTCTCGGGGCTGGATGCAAGCCTGCTGTCGAACCCCCAACTCCAACTCACACCCCTGACCGTCGCCCCCCCCGCCCCACTCCCTTCCCGCTGCCCAGCCCTCTCCGTCCACTGTGGTGGCCAATGGCGAGGCCCTGACGGGAATAAATTTTGGAGAGCTGTATCATTTACGGCAAATGGCACCCGTCTCAGTGGGCAGCCTGAGGAAGCCTTCCCTCTGCGCACCCACATGGACCCCTGGCCAGGCAAGGAGCCGGCCGCGGCTGCTTCGCCCCCTGCCCACGGGCACCCTGAGTGGCCTTCATTGCCTCGGGTTACCATGGCTTTTTCTGGCTTCCACATGAATGGGATCCCAGAGGGCCCTACCCGGGAATCTGTCGGGTCGCTGCCATGTGAACAGGCACCACAGAGGCACCTGGTCCCCGCGGACACCCTTGGCAGGATCCCAGACAGCGACTGCTGCTAGCGACCGTTTCACCAGGCCCCCCGGGTGTGGCGTCCAGCGTGGAAGTGCTGGGTCACCAGTGGGCACCTGGCCAGCGGTAGTGGACAGCTAAGGACAGGCTGGCTGGGCCACTAAGCGAATTCCCTGATCTCTCTGCACCTGTTTCCTCCCATGAGGCTGAGCTGAGCACACCCTTTTGGCATGAGCTGTTGCTGGGCCTCATCTGCCTCCTTGGTGAGGCCTGCTCCGGGGGCTGGCCGTGCACGCGGCTGCCTCCCAGCCTGGCTGGCCGGGCTGCATGGACCCCCAGCCTCCATGGGCCCAGACTCAGTGTGTAGTGGGTTTCTTTCCCTCTCAGCCTGGCCAGGCCCCTGCTGCCCCCACCACCCTGCACCTTCGTCCTTCCGCCCCTGCTGGAGACCCTCGCCCTCGGACCACGCCCTCACCCACCACCCACTCCAGACCCTCGCCCTCCGACTGTGTCCGCCCCCCCCCCACTCCAGCCGAGTGAACGGGGGCATGCGAATTTTATTTTGAAACCAGGACAGCATGCGCGGGCTACGTTGGGTAGGACGTTTCCTGCCGGTGAGGGGTTTGGAGGCGTGTTGATCAGGCACCGCCAGGACTCCCCCCAGGCATCCCCAACCCAAGGGCAGCAGCTGGGAAGGGCTAGTGAGGGGAGCTTGTTCTCAACACCAACCACCAGGACAGGAGTGGCCTGTGACGAACATTCCTGGGAGACCCTGCTCTGGCTTTCCAGCCCTAAGAGAAGATCTGTGGGCCAGTGTTTCTGGAGGCTGAGCAGAGCCTGCCTGGCCCTGAGGTGTCTGGCAGGGAGCTGGTGCACTTCTGGTAACTGGCATCTGGGGGCCTGAGGTTGCCACCCTGCAGGGATCTCCAGACACAAACCGGGCAATCTGGACACCCTTGGTGGGGGAGGGGCTCCTCACAGGAATCCTGAGCAGGGGTCGCAGCGGGCAGCAGGGGAGACGGCCCCGAGGCTCCGGGTCAGGTCCTGGTGCTAGATGATGCCGTACTGGGCCAGTTCGTGGAGCTCCAGATGGTTGAACGCCTCCCACGGGCAGATGACTGTGATGTCTGCAGGAGAAGGAACAGCGACACCAGGAGGCTCCTGGCCCCAGGGGCTACCACCCCCCAAGACCCTGTTGTTTGCACCCCAAGTGGTGAGAGCGGAAGTCCTGGGTGGAGAGCCCTCCCCCCCAGGGCATGCCAGCTTGAGGGGGTCAAGTGTTAGAAGGTGGGTGTAGCACGCCAGGGAGACAGAGGGGTCAGCAAGGCCTCCTTGTCACTTTGCAGCCCCTCCACGTATCCAGTAAACCCACTGAATGCGAACAGCCCCACCTCGGGGAGGCCCAAAGCTCGATGCTGGGGCAGAGAAAGGACAGGCTTGGGGCGGTGCTCTAGGTGAGCTCTGACTGGAAAAACCGGAGGGAGGATGGGGCCCCAGGCACACGGACAGGGAGGAGAGTTGGGGGGGGGACCCGGGAAGAACCTGGCGGCCGTCATACCTGTTCCCAGACCTTCCATTCCAGGGATGTCGTCCCCAAACCTGCGGGACAGGGTGGTCAGGGCCAGTGGCCGGGAAGAGGGGAGTGGGGGTGCGTGGGAGCACACATGGGCTTGAGTGTCTGCCAGTGTGTCCTGGCTGCGCGTGTATGTGCAGGGACACATAAGGGCGCGAGGGCTGTGGCTGTGGCCTAAGCGGCCATGGGCGTGGTCTCCAGGTCCGTTTGGCAGCAACAGGTAGAGGGTGACAGGAGTCCCTGAGCCCTCCCACCGTCCGTGCTGAGGAATGGGGGACCCTCAGGCCCCCGGCTAAGAAAGGGTGGCCAAGCCCCCTGGTGTGGAGGTCAGCCCCCCACTTCCTGTGTAGCCTGCGGGGCACCCTCCACCAGCTCTGCTTACCCTTGGACACCTTTCTTGGGGGGCTTGCTCTTGAATTGTCTGGTTTGCCGCTGCTTAAATTTGGGGGGCCCTTTTCTGGGAGTGACGGGCCCCCCTGTCACCCTGGTGGCCGAGCGGATCTCGGCCTTGGGTGGCTCCAGGTTCATGGCCAGGCTGGGAGAGACCCCACGGCAAACTCTGCCTTCTAGACTCCCTCACGCCGTGGGCTGGGGACACACCAAGATGGGGGGTCCCGGTCAGCCCCCTTGCTTCTGCCTCCCTTGCAGATCTCAATCCAGTAGAACAGAGAAATTCCTGAAACAGGAAACCCAGGGGTCCTGAGCACGACCTCAATGGTGGCCCCCCGCCATCTCCACGTGGGGCTCCACCTGGGGTCAGGCAGGAGGACCCCAGGTGCACCCCGCTCAGCTGTCTCCCCTTCTGCACACCCCACCCCAATTCCTGGGGGTAGCGACAGTCAGCCTCACTCTTGGCAGCATGCCAGGCATCTAGCTGTGCCAACGAAGGATGACAGAGAAATGGAGGGCAAGGTGCCCGGCAGGAAGGGCCCTGTCTCAGAAGTCCCGAGCTGAGCTGAGCTGAGCTGAGCAACCGCCACCTCCTGCAGTTTCTTCCCTCTGCTGGTAAATACCCCAGCCGCTCACTGTGCTAAGAGGCTGCCCTGGGCACCAGTGTCACCTGCTGGTGTCCGTGAACCCACTGCACAGGGCGACCCCCTCTCTGCTTCTCCCTAGATGTCCTAAGCCCCACTGACCCTGCTCAAGGGCAACCCAGCTTCCCCTAAGCCTATTAGCCCCAGAGGGTGACTCTAATCCCTCCGGACCACCGTGAGTCTAGAAGGTTCTGGGGTTAAACCACAGGATGCAGACAGGAGATCCCGACACCACCCCGTGGGCACCCTTTGCCACTCCGGTCCTGTGGGCTGTAGTGCCTGAGGCCAGCCTTGGGCTGCCACCAGCTGCAGGCTAGAGCCTCATGGCTGAGACCGACGGGCAGGCGAAGCAGGCTGGGTGGTGGGGGTGGGCACCCAATACCAGGCACACCCCACCACGGATCTTTCCTAACACTCATGCCCCTTGTCAGAAACTGCACCAGCCCAGGAGGACATACACGGGGTCCAAGCTGACCTGCGGCAGGCCTGGGTCCTGGCTGTCCAGGCCCCATCATGCCCGCCCTCACAGCTTAGATGGTGTAGGCTGCCCAGGTCATGGGCCCAGTGTGCACAGCCCTGACCCAGACGGAATTCCTTGTCAGACAATAGCCTCGTGGAAACCACAGGCCAAGCTCTCCCAGGGGCCCCAGCCACAGCCCCGCCTCCGGCTAAGGGCCACTCAAGTTGGCTGAGAGTGCATGGCCCAGGGTCCACTAGACCATTGCTGGCCTTGGGGACTGCCTGCAACCATCCTGAGATATGGGGGAGCTGAGAGTGACCAGGTGGGGACCCCCTCTGACTAGGACAGCAGACAGACTCCTGCGGCTCCAGCCATCAGCACGGCGGTGAGAAGCCCACCAACTCCCCACCGTCTGCACAGACACCCACCCCTCCCCGGGTAAGTGGCCGCCAAGAGAGCGGCTGAGGAAGGTCAGGACTCACCAAGCTCTGGGCAGGTCTCAGGAGGCCGTGGGTGTTAGTGTCCAGGCATCCCCCAGCAAGGGGCCGGCTGGGCATTTATCCTGCCGCCTCTGGGTAAGCGGATTAGGATGACCCCCAACATGACACTAATGAGATTGGCAGGGCCACTCGTGAGGGTGGTGGGAGGGCACCACCCCTGAGGGCTCAGGGAGATGAGGGAAGGGCTGAGGATGGGACCGGGACAGGGACGGGACGTGCCATCACGGACTCCTGGGTAGACAAGCTGCTTGTCTTGGCAATGAAGAAATTGTCCTGGCTGAAGTCCTGGGTCTCCCCACTTTTAGTTCTCTGACCTCTAAAGCATCCACCTTCATGGCCCCCAAAGTCCCATGTGGTCTGGCCACTGTCTACCTCTTGGACCTCACCTTTCATCCCTCTGCCTCGCTCTCCATGCTCCTGGCCCCTTCTTCCACCCCAGGATCTTTGCACCTGCTGCTCTGTTGGCGTGAGGTGCACCTCTCCTCACTTGCTCTGCTCCCTCTTCCCAGGACTTCAGAGCCCTGCCCCAGGGTCATTTCCTCAGGGCGACCCCCCAGGATAGAGCAGGATGGCCCTTTCACAGAACCTCACGGCAGCTAGAACTCGTTCACGCTCCTAGAGTTGTGCGTCCAAATAATGCTCATGTTAACCTCCATCTTCCATGTTGGAGTGGAACACAGCAGAGGTTTCTGCTGGATTGCAGCTTCTAGCCCAGGTCCAGACATGTCACAGATGGCCAGCCAGTGCCTATGAAACAAACCAATGGGCAGCCAAGACCTGCAGCCGCGTGACTGGGCTGGTGCTGCGTGGGCATCCCTGACTGCCGTGGGCTGCGCGGAGAAGCCTGCCTTGCCGGAGGGAGCAAGGCCAGCGGCTGCCCTGGGACGGGATTTCGCTGTGACTCTGTCATTCCGCAGTAGCGCTAACTCAGTAGGATCCTTCGGATGTGTATGCATATGTGTACCCAGGTACATACAGAAAACCTCCTATAAATCTGCATTTTGGAAAAAAATATGGAAAACCTCCACATCTCTGTGATAAACCACCCTTCACGGAGCCTCAGAGCCTGCCAAGCTTTGCCGTTGTCCCTGGAGAAAAGCTTTCTCTTTCTGGGACGTTTTTGAATCTACAGGAGGCCGTGTTAAATGAGATGCTCTGTGAGATACAGCCCATTAGGCATGGGGCGCCATAAACCCTGTTCCTGGAAGGTACGCGGTCATCCACAAATATGGCCTGAGCCACGGGTGTCTAACTAGGCCCTGCGTTTTGCTTCCGTTCTCACCCACACATCTCTATGTGACATGCCAGCTTTACGTTAAAGGCCCCTACCTGGGAAGCCTGTTTATCAGCTCGAACCCCTCCTGAGTTCATCCTGCAATCTTAGTGTTTTCTTTAAATGAGGAGAGAGAAAACACAAAGTCCCTTCAACTCCTTCCCCATCCAGGCTACTGGTATGGGCACTTGGAATTTTGGGGGGAGGGAGGTAAGTTGGGACAATGTCCATGATGCGGGTGAGCAGGAGACGGGGATTGGCAGTGAGGGCGCTAAGAAAAAGTTCTTCCGGAGCCATGTGATGACCGCCCCCGGAGTCCCCTTCCATGTCCCAGCACCCAGAAGTCCTGCCCCAAGGTGCGCTGTGGTTATTCTCAGTGGCAGAGGAAGGACTGTCTGGGCGGAGTGGTCCCGAAGCCGGGTCTGCAGCTGAGGACCAGGCTAGCGCCGGGAGGCTGATTCTAGGGCTGGTGCTGGAGGCCCTAGGTCAGTTGCCTGGGTCATCGTGTCTAAGTGGGTTGGAAGGACTGGAGGCTCAGACCCCCGAGGGCTGATCACCAGCCTTCTAGCTGGCTGGTGAGTGGGCATCTCCCCAGGGAGCCCAGCAGCTGGAAGGACGGGGCCTTCCCAGGCTGCCGACAGGTGTTCACACCGGCCAAGGGCTTTGCCAACAGCAACTTCATTGGCCCAGACAGTCCTCCCTCTGCCACTGAGAATAACCACAGCAGACCTTGGGGTAGGACTTCTGGGTGCTGGGACATGGAAGGGGACTCCGGGGGCGGTCATCACGTGGCTCGTCAAAGACATGGACCTTACTTAGCCCTCACAGTTGGCCAAATCTGCAGGCTCTCAATGAAAGTTCAAAGGCAAGCCGCACGCCCTTTCTTTGACAACCTCACATAAGGCTTATTTATTCTCAGATCAAGTCAATCAGTAATTCCTCCTAGTCCAGCCTGACACGAAGGGACACCAGTCAAGCTCTGTGATGCTTCCTGAGGAGGAGGGAGGAGGAGGCTGGAGCCGGTGTGGGTGCTGGGCCAGTGGGCTCAGCCTCCGCCCCTCACTCGGAGCTGGATCTCCATCCTGAGGAAGGCCTTGAGGTTCTCATCGGCCACGTGCTCCTCGAGGGCAGCCAGGGCGCGCTCCCCGCCATCCCGGTAGTGCCGCAGCAGTGCGTCCGCGTACTCCACCCACACGCAGCTGGGGCAGCCGCTCATGCAGCAGTTTGTGGGGGGCTGGAGGTCAGGCGGTGTGGGGTACAGGGGCTCAGGGGCGGCCCTGCCAGGCATGGACGACTTGGGTGGCCTGCTGCCCTCAGCACCTGCCTGAGAGCCCTCCTCTGCAGGGTCCTTCTGGAAATTTCTGTGGCCTTCACAGACGTGGACCCAGGCACGCGGCCTGCTAAGAATGCTGCCGCCTCCAGGAAGCCTTAGGCACCGGTCCCAGCTGGAGAATCGACATGGACCCTGAGAAGACACACGCTGGTGAGCCCTGCCCGCTCCCAGCTCCAGGGAAATTTCAGCCCGGGTCGCTGGCGGGGGCTGCAGGCGGCCCCCCCCCCCCCATTCCTCACTGCCGGGAGATCTTGGACGAGTTACTTCATCTGCAGACTCGGGTTCCCGTCTGCAAAGTGGACACAGGCCTGGAGAAATGCTAGGTTCAGGGACAGGCACTGGGCGTGCACTCCCGCAGATGGGGGGTGGGGGGCGCCCTGGCACCCCTCCTCCTTGGGCAAAAGTGGGGGCAGGGGGAAGCTCGCGGGCTGCGGTCACACAGCGGCGGCTCCCTCCGACCCCTGCTGCCGCGCGCCTCGCCTCTGACCATCCTGCCTGGCGCACCGCCCCTCCTTCCCTGTCCTCCTCCAGCGCACCCCGCAAAGATCGCGAGGGCAGCCTCCCCCCTTCTCCAGCCCCGGCCCCAGCGTCCGGTCCCCTGCTCGCTGGTGTCCCGGGCGCTCCACACTGACTGCCCCCGCCCTGCCTTCCTTATTCACTCCAACTCCGGCGAGAAGCACCAGCCCCTCGTCCACTGCGGCTCTCCCGAGGGACTGGACACAGCCCGGCCCGCGCGGGGCGGCGCTGCCCGCGGAGCCGGGGCTGGGACAGAACGACAGCAGGCGGCGCGGGCCCGGAGTCTCTGTCCCTACCGGGCCTCCGCCCCCGGAACGCGCCCCGCCCCGGCGCCCGCCTCGCCGGTACTTGCCGGACCGCGGGTAGCGGCGGCCACCGTCCGTCCTCCCGCAACCAATCTCCGGAGCAGCATCACCCGCTGCCCGGCCCGGGCGCAAGCGCGCCGCAGCCCGAGCCCCCCCGACCGAGCGCGTGAGGGGCGGCCGTTCTGGCCAATCCCGGCTCGCCCGAGAGCAGCACCGCCCCAATGGTCGCAGAGCTGAGCGCAGGAAGCGGAAATGGCGGTCGTGGGGCGGGACTGTGCGGGAGGGCGGAAGTGGCTTACTCTGGGAGCACCCGGCGTGCGGATGGCGCGACTCGGGCGCCGCGGTGCTGTGCCCGTGGGGCCGGCGGTGCCTGGGGGTCCTGGGCGGCCGCGGGGGCGGCAGCAGCAGGTGCGGGGGACGCCGCGCTCAGCGCCGTGTCCTGGGCCGCGCAGGTGGGTCTCCCGCCGTCCCTACCTGGCCCCCCGCTCCGTCCGGCCATGGCGGCGTGGGAGGATCGCCGGGTGAGCGGGGGCGCGAGGGTCCCCGGCGTGGCACTGGCCCCCTTCCGGGGTGCGGTCCCTGCCCTCCTGCGGCTCCGGGAGCGACCCTCACCCCACCGTCCTGCGAGAGCCCAGCTCGGGCGGTCTCCGGGGAGGATGCTCCCTCGCCTGGCCCCGGCAGCCAGGCCGGCCCCCCAGGTTCGCTTTCCAGGCCCAGCTGCGGTGTCTCGGGTTCTGCTTCGGCCGAGCCAGGGGCGCGTCTCACCCTCCTGTTCTCGCTCCCAGCAAAGAAAAGAAGCAGGTGAATTGCAAGCCCCAGAACCAGGATGAGCAGGAAATCCCCTTCCGGCTGCGAGAGATCATGAGGAGCCGCCAGGAGATGGGAAGTCGCGTCAGTAACAGAGAGAGGAGGAGACAAGGTAACCGCAGGCTCGTCCGGGAGGCGGCGCAGCTCCGGGCGCCCCAGTCCGCTGAGATGCCCAAGTGTTGAATGGCCTCTGGACAGCAGCGATCCACCCGCGCCCCGTGGTCTGAAGGTGCGGGAGCTGTGGAGTGCTGACCAAGCCTGGTGTCCCCAGGGCCACCGAGGGGCTGGCAGATGGCAGTGTGGTTTCAGGGCCTCCTGTGAGCATTGTTGGTTCCCCTCCCACGCCATGGAGCTCCATCAGAAGGGATGGTGGGTTCGGACTGACTTTGAGAAAAGATCCCTGTGTCACGATTTGAGGGAGCGGACAGGGCAGGCCAGGGAAGCTCTTGCAAGTGAGAAACGGCCGTTTCTTGGACGGGAGTGCAGAAACTGGGGGAGAGAAGGGATGTTTTCTGGAGGTTAAGGAGGGACTTGATCAGACATCCCTCCCCCCACCTGCCCTGGAACAGCTCACCTTTCCAACCCCTCACCCAGAGGCCAGGTTGGGTGCCCCCCTGTCAGCCTGTGCCAGAGATAACAGTTGGGTCATTTGGGGGAAGGGAGTCCAGCATGTTGGTGTTTCGTGTATATACATTTGTCTTCCCAAATGCCAGTTTATAATTTCTTTGTAACCCTCACGCTTTTCTTTGGGGGTTATACGACCGCCGAAGACTTAGCGACAGAAAGAGGCAGGGAAGGTGAGAGGAGAGGGTGCGCACTGGCCCCAGTTTGAACTGTGCATTACTGGGCTGGCTCTTGCTTTTGGATGTTTAAGACAAACTCACATACGTGGTGAAGCAAACGGGTGGAAGGTACGAGGTACGGTATAGCCTCTCTCCCTGTCTCTGGATCCTCCTCTTCCGCCTTCATGTTCTGCCGTGCCTGCCCGAGAGGAACATCTCGTTCATTTTCACATACTTAGGATGAGAACGCTACACGTTCGTTCTGTGCCATGCTTAATGTCCTGGGTTTGCGCCGTGAAATCTTCCCACGGATGTAGAGTAGTTAGTCAGCAGTCCTCCATGGGCGATTAAATAACATTTAGATTCTTCTCTATTTTCTTTCTTGGCCGAGCCATGGTGGTTATCTGTGATGTGCAGCAGTGAGCTGGGGGGCTCCCACCCACACGGGTGCCTGTGCTGGGCATTGTGAACGTTCAGCGGCTGTCATTGGGCTGCCCTGACTTGAGTCTGATCTTCCTTCCCTATGGCCCCGGGCCCCGGCCAGCCTGGGGCCACACCCCTGACCTCTCCCTTTGTCCTCAGCCCAGGTGGCCTTCAGGAAGACATTGGAGAAGGAAGCAAAAGGGGCGGAGCCAGACATCGCTGTCCCCAAATTCAAGCAGAAGAAGTGGGAGTCTGACGGGGCCTACATCCAGCGAATGGAGCAGGAGGCCCAGCACGTGCTCTTTCTCAGCAAAAACCAGGTGGCGCGACAGCCCGAGGTGCAGGCGGCTCCCAAGAAGGAGAAGTCAGAGCGGAAGAAAGCGTGAGTGGGGTGGGGTAGCAGCCCGTGACTGTTCTCTGCAGCCATAGTGTTTCCTTGCTGGGGGACCTCTACCCCGTGATTCAGGGGGAGCATGGAAGTGAAAACTTGGTCCGTTGCTGAGTGTTTTTCTCTGCGTCAGAGCTTTTCAACCCTGGGGTTCAGGGAGTCTCTGAGCCCATGGAACTGTGAAGGCCTAGCTTCGTCTTTCCCTTTCTCTGGAAAAGCATCAAGGGGCCCCAAGAGCCAGGTGAGGTCAAGGGCCTGTTGTCCACCCTGGCTAGTTGCAACAGAAAGGGGGAAAAAGACAAGGCTGGTGGTCCCTCAGGAGGGCTTGCTGGCCCCTGGGGAATCCCACACAGCTCTGGGGTTCCCCCCGCTTCTGACTGGCTGATGCCACCACCTCTCTGAGGACCTGGACTGGGATCATTGCCCTGAAAGAAGTTTGAAGCTTTCAGCTGCGCCACACACCCAAGTCCTGCGACCATTCAGCCCCGGGCCTCATCTGTAAAGGGGGGAGACTGGCATCTCCAGCCGGGGCCTAATGAGGTCCTTGCAGGGGTCCTGAGGGTGGCATCCGGCACCAGGAAGGAGCCCACCGCCAGCTGTAGCGCCCCTGCCCCCAGCCCTGGAGAAGTCTGGGAAGGAAGCCCTGTGCCACCTCCCTGGGCCTGTGGGCAGGGGCGGGGAGGTGGTTTCAACAAACAAGGGCTTTTTGAGACATTTCTGCCACAGCTGCAGTGTTTGAGATGAGCGGATCCCAGCTTTCATCAGAAGTTTCAGCTGGAGCTGGTCAGCAGCCCCACGGTGCTGTCCGCCTCTGAGCGCTCTGTGCTTGTGGTTAGGCCAAGTGACAAAAAGCAAGTCACAGAAAAGTGGAAGCACGCGCTACAGCCACAGCCGTCTCTCAAACACAGTGCTGCCCTGAGAGGCCCTTCAGAAGCAGTGGCCCAGTCGACATGTGGGGCCAGTGACTGTCAGCGGCAGGGCCATTCCATGCGGCACAGGATGTGGGACGACAGCTGGGCCTCTAGCCTCTATCTGAGATGCCAGGAGCACTCCTACCCACCCCCTGGCTGTTGTGACAACCCAGAGTGTCAGAGGTGTTCGGGGGGCACCATCGCCCCCCGAGAACGCAGCGTTGGAACCCAATGGGCCCTGTGGTTCTGCATGCACGGTTGTGGGGGAGGCAGTCACCAGACTGGGGACTTGGTGGCAGCCTGCCAGCCTGTGCTGTGGGGCACTCTCCTGGGCAGGGGTGACCTCCGCCTTCTGAGTCCTGTGAGATGAGACTTGCGGAATCTGAACGGCATTGTGCTTTCTTCCCCAGGTTCCAGAAACGGAGGCTGGAGAGAATCCGGCGGAGAAGGGAAGAGAAGGCAGCAGAGAGGCTGGAGCAGGAGCTGCTCCGAGGTAGGTCTTCCAGGAGCCGTCGTGTGGGCCCTGAGCACCTGGGCCTCTGGGGACCGCGACGGCCAGAGACATCAGTTTTGCCCCTCTGCCCCTCCAGACACAGTGAAGTTTGGTGAGGTTGCTCTGCAGCCCCCGGAGCTGACCGCCCAGCCCAGGACGAGCACAAGCCGGGACCAGGTAAGTGGGGGCAGCTGCCCTGGGTGTCCCTCAGGGCCACCTGGTCCAGGGCCTACACGCGGAGTCCCACGTTCTCACCGGGCATCCAGCCGTTGGACCAACGTGGGCCCTTTGTTACCCTCCTCCTTCCTGAACTGAGCCTTAGCCTCCGTCTCTGTTCTTCAGCCTGGGAAGAAATCGCTGATGCTTAGGAGGCTTCTGAGCCCTGGCGGCGTGTCCCAGCCGCTGAGCACGTCGCTGGCCCGACAGCGGATTATCAGGGAGGAGAGAGAGCGGGCTGTGCAGGCCTACCGAGCACTGAAGCAGCAGCGGCGGCCGGGGCTCAGTCAACACAGCCAGCCCGCTCCCCGCACCTCACTTCCAGGAAGAAAGCAGGACGCGTCTGTGATGGTGAGAGCAGGGCCTCCACACCCGGGCACGGGGAGGCCGGGTGCCTGGAGCACACGCTGGCACTCCCACGCCCCCAGGTGCTGGCTCTCCAGCGCAGAAGAGGGTTTCGGGCCTTTGGCCTTTCATTTTTTCTCCCTAAGATGGCTTTTTTGTGAGTGATCCTCTGCTGGGCTCACACAGGGCATTATCTGTCCCAAGTACGCATAGAGTGGCCAGCACCCGTTTGGGACGGACGCAGCCAGTCAGGCACACCTGGCATCACTCATCGCAGCTTTGTTCTGAACACACAGGTCTAGGCTCCGCTCCCCCAGGGCTGCTTTAGGGAGAGAGGACGATGCCACAGTCCGTCATTCAGCGCCAGTCCATGGGAGACACTGCAGAATCGATCGGCTGAATCTGTATTTAAAGCTCGGTGTGGTTCAACGGCACAGGACAGCTGGGAGCACAGGCCGGGCTGCAGGCCGGAGCGGGGGTGGGGAGGGCGCGCTCCTGGTGCCTTGTCCCTGCAGAGGCAGGTGGAGTCCACCCAGGCTCTCACTGGGTATGGAGACAGGACAGCCCCCACGCAAGGTAGGTTTGCCAGGGGGTTTGTGTTCTCAAGGTCTTTGGGGAAAGAAGAGCAGGTCTGAAGCAGCTTGAGGGCAAGGACAGACCCCGGCCTAGGACCTTCCCATGGCTAAAAAGGCTATGGGGGCAATTCCTGCCAACAGCAGGGCCTGGCAAGGTTTGAACCTTCCAGCAGAACCTAAGGAGGGAATGCCCAGATGTTGTCAGCGTGCTCAGCTGCACGGCACTGAGCCCTCTCGGCAGTCGAACGCAAAGGGGGGAGTCCTACTGCCCACGTCCTTGTGAGGACAGCACTGGTCCCCTGCTTCGGGCTTGAACAGCTTGGGAACAGCTCATCTCAGGTTTGGCCAGGGTGGCCCTTCAGAATGTGGGGTGGTGTGCTTCTGTGGGATCCTTCTGTTTTTCCCCATTTGCATCGTTTATAATGTTTTGTAGTTGTTTTGTTTTTTTTTTTCAAATTAAAACTTGAGTTGGGGTGCCTGGGTGGCTCAGTGGGTTAAAACTTCTACCTTCGGCTCAGGTCATGGTCTCAGGGTCCTGGGATCGAGCCCCGCATCGGGCTCTCTGCTCGGCGGGGAGCCTTCTCCCCCTCCCCTCTCTCTGCCTACCTCTTTGCCTACTTGGGATCTCTGTCAAAATCTTAAAAACAAAAAGGAAAAAAGAAAAGCTTTCTGCGTTGAAGTGGTGTTTGTGAGCAGGGCTAGTGTCTCAGGGCTGTTTGCGTGCGGCATGGGCCTTGTCCCCGACATCAGGTACCCATGAACACTGGCTCCACCGTGGCAGCAGATCATGGGTGGCGGTGGGGCAGGCAGCGAGGCCGCTCCCTCAGTGCCTGGCACCCTTCCCGTGCTAGGATTCCAGGACGTGGGCAGGGTGGCAAGGCCAGGAGTGAACGTGGTCCCTGAGAGACACCCATGCTCCTGGACACATCGCCAAGCGTGGCATGAAAGCAAGAAGGTGGAAATGGGTTGTGGCTGGAGGTTTGCCTTTCAAAACCAGGTTCAGCTCACCCACAGGTGCAGTCACCTCGGGCCTGTCAGTGTCCCAAGAACTCACCAACTCGGCCCAGGCTGGCTTTATCATGGGCCACCAGGCCCAAATCAGAGATGGACCCCAGCTTGGGGTCACCCCTAGAGGTGGAGCCAGGTGTTTGTCACCTGAGTGTGTGCTGTGCTTAAGTTGTCTGAAGGGGGGTGGACGGCCAGTTACGCTGGGTACCAGACTGAAATCCACGAGGACTGAGTGGGGGAGGCCACTGCCATCAGTGGCTGTGTGGTGTGACTTGGAGGGCAGTGACAGGAGCGCGCAGCCGTAGCAGACCTTTCCGGAGAGGAGTGCTTCCATGCGGTGGCAGGGGGACTGGCGGCCTGGTGGTCTCTGCCAGAGCTCCTCTGAGGTTTTGTCTGCAGCCCCCGCACAGACACCCCCGCCCCCAGCAACACAGCCGACTGGAGACCCGCCCTGCCCTGCTGGGGACTAGGCCGCCATTCTGCTGTTACGCACGACGGGGGTCCTTCACAGGTCCTTCACAGCCCAGCTGGCCTCCACTGCCAGCCGGGACAGAGAAAGCCATTGGTAGAAAACGCACCAGCACACCCAGGAGGAGAGGGCTTGCGGCCCAGCGCCTCTCCCTCGAGCCCTGGCAGCAGGAGGCATGACAGTGTTTCCAAAAAAAGTCTTTACAGATGTAACTATGGATCTCAAGATCATCCTGGATTTAGAGTAGGCCCTAAATCCAGTGACCAGTGTCCCTCTAAGGAGAAAAGAGCACATGAGGACAGAGGCAGGGATTCCAGGTCTGCACGTCCCAAGCCGAGTTCTATGGAGAACGGCCGGCAGCTGCTGGAGGCCAGAGGAGAAGCGAGGAACACATTCTCCTTCAGAGCCTCCAGAAGGAACCGACCTGCGATCAATGTCTGACCTCCAGAACTGTGAGTGTAAATTTGGGTGGTTTTACGCCACCAAGTTTGTGGCAATTTGTGACGGAGGCCCCACGACAATGAATACACCCTTGTTTTCCTGCAAGCCCCCTCGGTGGGAATCAGGATGAGCTTGCCAGGACCTCCTACGATCTATCAGAGCTGCCCCCCACCCTCGCCTACCTGCAGGACCACTAGGCCCTCCTCCGCGACGACCGACCGTGCACTGAGCAAATGAACCAGTGAAAACACCATTCTCGTTCTGACTACACGCTCAGATCTTCCTGACAACAGCCTCGTACAGTGGGGGTCGTGTCGTCAGCCTGTCACAGACTCAACAAGTACAGCCTGTACCACATTAAGAGACCGTGTCTGTGGGGCTGCGCAGTCCAAACACCTCTGGGAAAGGGAATCCACCCCGGTAGCGTCAGCCCAGCACGGGCATAGGACACCCTGTCCTCCTTCCAGCTCTGGGGACGATCTCTTTCAGAGGCCAGCTGTCTAGAGTTTCTGGAACCGGGATTCCTCCGTTTACACAGCACTGCAACTCAGGCCAGAAGCCCATCCCCTAGGCTTCTGTGGGGCCATCCTGTCCCTGTAAGAACAGATTGCCCCAGGCCAAGCAGAGCTGTTCTCAGCCTCCTCCCCAGGGCCGGCCAGTGGCGCTACTCCTGGCAGTGGGTCAGCCGTCGGCTCTGTGGGTGTCCTGGAGCCAGCGCAGCACTGCCGCCAAGCCAGTGCCCCTGCGGGCGCTGATCTCCACCGTGCTGATGTCCTGCCTGGCGGAAGCAATGATGTCTGGGAGCCTCATCAAGGACTTCATCTCCTCCACGGTCATGTAACACGGCAGATCACTAGAGCAGAAGGAGCGCCCTGTCCAGGTGAGCTACCCAGGCCCATCCCAACCCCTGCTAAACGCCCCCTCCACGAGCCACCCTCCTGGCTACGCTCCGAGGGACCTCCTCACGGGGGCACCCCAACGCTCTCCAGGATGACAGACCCGTACATCTTATTGAAGAGTATCAAGACCGATGCTTCTGCGAGTCCTTCTGCAGAAAGGAGACCCAGGAGCTGCACACAGGACGCAGACAGCTGAGTGGGGTTAGCGGCGTCCATCATGAACTAGGGAAGAAAAAATGCAGACCAGGGCCACCCCATGAGGGAGACAGTCCTTCCCGAATCCCCTTCCTTGAGCGTCATAATCTGGCTCAGAAAACCAAAATGACTTTAAACAAAGGGCTCTGGGATCAGTGGAGGTAAAGAGAAACGAGCTGCCCGAGAGTGACCTGTGGCCGCTTGTTTCCGCCCGTACCGGACTCTCTCTACTTATGTGGCATCAGTTCTCCCAGGCAGGGCCCAGGGGTCTGGGGCACAGGCCTTGCTAGGGTGGGACGGGGCATGCAGAGATCAAACACACAGAACACAGGCAGGGAAGCGGTGCAGAGAGCAAGCTCGTTCCCGGCAGAGAAGGAACCCTGCTGCCGGCAAGCCCCACGTGGGCTGACAGGTCACCTCTGGGACAGGGCGCTAGGGGTCCAGCTGGATTTCCAAAAGGAAGCAGGCGACCAGCACAACTGCCTGGGAACCCAAACTCCAGCCGGTGGGGAGTGCGGTCCAGCACCGGCCGTGGCTGAACAAGTTCTGGGGGTCGTGACCTACCAGGAGACAACGGCAACTTCCGTAGTAGCTGGGCCAGATGGGTCCCATGCAGCCCCCCAGCTCCCGAACGGTGATCCTTCTCGGCACCACGATGTCCGTCAGGTCGGTGCCCACCTGTGGAAAAACCCCGGAGCACGACGGACACAAGCGCTTCCCCACTGGGAACTCCTGGGGAGGAGCGCGCGCCGCCCTCCACGCTGATCCGAACCCCACGGTGCCCGTTCTCGAGGGCCGAGACCCTGGAGCACAGCCCCCAGCCAGCAAGGCCGAAGCGGCCTCCAGAGGTCCAGGCCCGAAGCCCCAGAGCGGGCTGAGGCCACAGCTCCGACCCCCATCCGTGCGGGTCGCCTCTGGGGCGCGCAGGGAAAGCAGTGCGACCAGGGGCGCGGGGCGGGCGCTCGGGGCCCCGCCATGCGCCCACCCACGTCCGCCGCAGCCCTGCCCCGGGAGGCAGGACGCCCCGCTCCGCGACAGCCGCGTTAGCGCGCGGACGGCCGGGCTCCAGCTTCCCCTGAAACCCGCCCGACGCGCTTCGCCGCGCGTGCCCGCCGCACCTGCGGGAGCGCGGAGGCCTACCGTGGGCCGCGTTGGCGGCGGGTCGCCCAGATCGCCCTTCCCATCCCCGGAGCTCAGCTGTGCGGGCAGTCAAGGATCCCGAGCCGGGAGGGGAAGGCGGGCGGCGGCCGCACCCCGCCCCCGGGCCCCGTCCCCGCGCCCACGGGAGCACCCGACGCCCGCACCAGCCGCCCGGCCCCGCGCCCACCGGCCCCGGAAGGATAGTCAGCAGCCTTTTCACCAACAGCGTCTTCCCGACGCCCGAGGGCCCCAGCAGCAAACACATCACGGCCTCCGACCCCAGCCGGCCCCCGTAGCTCGGCGAAAGTCCCGCCCTCCACCCCGCCCTCATTGGCTAGTCTCACGTCCGAGCTGTTCATTGGTTCTCGGCGCTCAATCGGCGCACTGCGTCTGGGGCCAGTAGAAAAGCCCGCCTCCTCGCGGCTCCCGGATCGCCGCTCGCGGCTCGCGGCGGCCCGCCCTGGTGACGCGCGTGTGCGCGCGCCCGAGGGAAAGGCGGAAGCGGAAGTCGGGGGCGCGCCGGTTCGCAGCGGAGAGCGCAGCGGCGTCGGGTCGGGGTCCAGGGTCGCCATGGGGCGCGGCAGCGGCACCTTCGAGCGTCTCCTAGGTAACGCGGCCTCCGCCCCTCGAGGCTGGAGAGCATCCCGGGAGCGGAGCCCGGGGACAGCCGCCGAGCGACCCGGGTTCCCGGGGTGTGGGTGGGCGCGCCGGCGGTGCGGGGACCCGGCCGTCCAGGGCGCTGGGCGCGGGCTGCGACCCGAGTGTGTGAGGGTCCGCGGAGGAGGCCGGGCCCGCGCTCGCGGCGACTGTGCTCGGGGCTCCGCTCCTGGGCAGGGGCGGTCAGGGCCCCGGGGAAATGATCGGTCCCGGGGCCCTCGGGCATCTGACTGAGCGGGCCACGAGTCCTGAGTCACGGAAACGGGCGACCGAGTCCGATAGACCCCCTCCCCCCAGATCCTAGGTTGCAGGGGAACCGAGGGTGCCCCGAACATCGGGCTCCGAAGGGTGGAGCCGGTAGTGTCCTCCCGGGACCTGCCGCGCTCTTAGAGCGCTGCTTCCCTGGGAGGCAGGCCAGCCCTGTCTGTCCCCGCCTGGCTCCCGGGAGGCCTCTGTCAGGGGTGGACAGCCGATCCTCTCTGAGCATCTTGGAGGTCATCAGTTTTAGCCAAAGGAAATAGATGTTTGGGGGCACGTGAAACTGGGTGGGCTCTGTTGGGGTGGGTGTCCTGGGTTCTCGGCAGTGGGCCAGAGCCTGCGTTTTTCCTTGGACGTGGCCTTGGAGGAGACCTCGGATGAGGCACCTTTCTTGTTCTGAGAACGTGCAGGCTGAGGGGTGGGTCAGCCAAAGCTCAGTCCAGAAGTCACTATCGGATCAGAGCTGTGTGTCCAGGCACCTTATTAGCCACCCCCGGCGCCCCCCCCCCATCCAGGGAGGAGAGCAGCAGGGCAGGGGGAGCAGAGCGTGTGTGCGTGCGAGAGGCAGCTGTGATGGGCAGAGCGTACAGGTGTTAGCTGAAAAATACTTCCTGGAGGCCAGTCCTGGCTCCATCCTGGCCCCAGCTCCGATCTCATTGGGCAGGTTCAACGTGGGGAATACGGGGGACTGGGGTTGAGGCAGCGGAGTGTTGTGTGAAAGCCTGGCTCAGACTGGCAAGTGGGGTGACTTCAGGCAGTGACCTCCGTTCTTGGCTTCGTTGTGTTTGTGGGTAAAGACGCCGTAGATAGGACGGTGCTCAGGAGGCGGTGTGGGAACTCTGGGATCACGGAAGTGTTTGCATCAGGTGCGCAGCAGGCGTGCTGGTAGCGTTTCCTAAGCTGTTTGCCTTGTTTCTTGGAAGGAGAGCACTCATGATTATTGGTTGTCAGGAGGATTTTCATGTGGTTTTCCATTCCGTCTAAATGTTTTAAATGGGAAGCAGGTGGTTCTTTCTCTCTGTTGCTGAGTGGTGGGGCCGGCCAGGGAATCACAGAGGATAAGCCCCGGTGACGGTGTGATTTTGCCGTAGACAAAGCCACCAGCCAGCTTCTGCTGGAGACCGACTGGGAGTCCATCCTCCAGATCTGTGACCTCATCCGCCAGGGGGACACACAGTAAGTGAGGAGGGTCTGTGCCTGCTCAGAAGCAGGAGGGACGGCAGCATGGCGCTCCCGGCTCCCTTGGTACGCGCTGATGCTCCGCGATCCCACTGCGTCCTGCCGTGGTGGATGTCGAGGACGCCAGGCCTTAGGTGGAGAATTGCACGGTCTCCACGCTGGGGTTTTGGGGATCTGGGGACAAGGGAAGGGTTTTCTCTGTACCGCCTGCAGGTGCTTGACATTTGCTTGGGGATTTTGAAGATCAGAGGATGGGAGATTTTTTCAACTTAGCTTTTAAGGTGGTTTTTTTTTCTTTCTTCTCTCTCATCAACACCCTCTTCTTTCAGAGCCAAATATGCCGTGAGTTCCATCAAAAAGAAAGTCAACGACAAGAATCCTCATGTGGCCTTGTACGCCCTGGAGGTAACTTGACCCCCGCATGCCGGCCCCCTCCAGAGTCACCACCCCAGTCTCTAGAGGGCAGGGACCGCTTGACCCTGGGGCCTCGCCCGTCTGCCTGCGGCGTGAGGGCAGGTCGGAATGGCCCTGACGGAGGACAGTGCCTTGCCCACCCCCTGAAGCCGGCGGGCGCTAGGGTGGGTTCTCATCTGTGCCCCGGGGCTACGGAACTGAGTCAGAAGGAGCGCGTAGTGTCGCTTACTGCCTGACTCGGAGCTGCCACGGGGACTCTTCGGGGGCTCAGCTGCCCGAGGGGCCTGTCCAAGGCAGCCGGCCCTGGCCCAGGCGGTGGCTCGAGCCCGCCCTCCCTCGGGTCCCCCAGGTCATGGAGTCTGTGGTGAAGAACTGCGGCCAGACGGTCCACGACGAAGTGGCCAACAAGCAGACGATGGAGGAGCTGAAGGAGCTGCTG